>NC_090648.1:339592928-339915428 GCF_040937935.1 Hyperolius riggenbachi | reverse complement strand
TAGAGGGCAGCACTAGACCAGACTGATTTCTTCCCTGCTGTTATCCTCCAGCTTGAAGAGGGCTACAGTCAGTCACTATAGCAGTGATAAGCAATACAGGCAGTTCCCTACTTACAAACAGGGTATTTGCAAGCTGTACTTGTTTGTAACTTGAGCCATGTGTTATGTGTTATTACATAATGAAACTTAGATAAATGAGTTACTTTCAGACAACACAGTATTTGGAAATATAGTACAGTATAATGGTTGTTTTCAGTGTGTTTTTAATTTGTTGTAAACTACTTTCAACAGTTTATACAATACTGTAACATGTCTGAACAAGAATAAGCAATTAAAAAAAAAATCAGTAATGTATATTTTGAACATGGAGACAACTTTGTTTGTATGTATGAAACATTGCAGTCGTTTGTATTACTGAGGCGCATTATACAGAATGCTGAATTGCTCCAGGGAGGTGCTATGGTCCACTGCAGCGTCTGTTGCCACTCCTAAGTGGATACACGCCATTTAGTGAATGAATGGCAACACTGTCCACTGCTCTGGTCGGATGTTTTCAGAACAGACTGCATCAGAAATGGAAAGAACATAAGTGAAAGGGCAAATAGGAAAGCACAGGCCCTTTCTGCATGCCTGTTTGTCCACTGAGGCCCACTGCAGAAAAATACAGGGCAGCAGACCTAATGTGAAACAAGCCTGAGTCAAAAGTTGAGCAAAGAAATACTGTTTGTATTACAGTTTGAGGGCTGGTGCACACCAAAACCGCTAGCAGATCCGCAAAATGCTAGCAGATTTTTAAACGCTTTTTTTTATTTTTATGAGGCGTTTTGCTAGCGTTTTGCAGATTGCTGCTGCGGTTTTCAGTATAGTAGATTTCATATATTGTTACAGTAAAGCTGTTACTGAACAGCTTCTGTAACAAAAACGCCTGCAAAACCGCTCTGAAGTGCCGTTTTTCAGAGCGGTTTGCGTTTTTCCTATACTTAACATTGAGGCAGAAACGCATCCGAAATCCAAAAAATGCCTCACCCAGGCATTTTTCGTTTCTGCAAAACGCCTGCCGCTCTGGTGTGCACCACCCCATTGAGATACATTGACCAAGCAGATTCGCAGCCGCAAGCGGATCTGAAAACGCCCAAAAAGCCGCTCGGTGTGCACCAGCCCTGAGAGACAATAGTGTTATATTTAATTGCGCCTCTAATTATTCGCACAAAAAGGGCTGTAGAAAAAAAAAGCTTCTTAAAGGGACTCAGAGCTGAAAAAAATAAATAAAAAGATTTATACATACCTGGGGCCTCCTCCAGACCCATCCGCTCGGATCGCTCCCACTCCGCCGTCCACCACTGCACGCAGCTTCGGGAACCGGGTCCCGTCACTTCCGTCAGTCGGAGCCAGTCTGACATAAGAGAAGTGCGCTGTTTGCGTATCTCTTCAGCAGCCGCTGGAGAGATATGTAGAGGACGCACTTCTCTGGCGTAGAGTGGCTCCAACTGACGTAAGTGACGGAACGCCGTTCCCGAAGTTGCGGGCAGCGGAGGACGGTGGTGTGGGAGTGATCCAAGCGGATGGGGCTAGAGGAAGCCCCAGGTATGTATAAAATTTTATTTTTTCAGCTCTGGTACACTTTAACTACTTGAAGACCGCCTCACGCCAATGGGTGTGACCGGGGCGGCAGCCCCAGGACCGCCTAACGCCAATTGGCGACAAGTCCTGGGGCTGCAGTTTCCCAGGGAACGGCCGCGCGCGTTCCCTGCCCATTCACGGAGCGGAGTTCCGTAAATAGCCTGCTAGCCGCTGATCATGGCTAGCAGGCTGCTTGTAAACGAAAGGGGAAAGAAATCTTCTTTGTTTACAAGCGTACAGCGCTGCGGTCTCCAGCAGCGCTGTACGAGATCAGCGATCCCCGGCCTTTGATTGGCCGGGGATCGCCATCCTCTCATAAGCTGATGCCTATGAGAGGCGGAACAGGACGGATCGCCGTCCTGTTCAGTGTAATGCACGGACGGGAGGAGGGAAGGGAAGGGGGGAGGGAGAGAAAGAGAGAGCCTGATACAGGCTGATACAGGCTAAGAAAAAAAAAAAGTGACAGGAGCGATCGGACCCCTCCGGCAGCATGTCCCCTTAGGGACAAAAATAGGAGGTGAGTCCGATTGCCATACTTATTAGCTGGGCTGTGCAGGAGGCTGAAAAGCATGCCCAGTTCAGCCAAAAAGAGCCTGGTCTTTAGGGGGGGTTTAACACTGCGGTCATCAAGTGGTTAAAGTCCACTAAACTCATCCCATGTTACACAGTGTTTTCAGTAGCAGAAATGCATTTTTAGCAAATAACAAAAAGGTTACTGATGGAATAGTTAGCACTTCCTGAAGTACTCCTTTAAGATTTTAAAAGGCTTCCAATGTCTTATGTTACTAATGCTAGGTACACATGATATAATTTTCTGACAGATTTACTGTCAGATCAGTTATTTCCAACATGTCTGATCCGATTTCCGATCGATTTTTCGATTGATTGTCCATTCATTTCTATGAAAAATCATTTGAAAATTCGATAGGAAATCAGATCAGACATAAGCATTACAAGCAGCATATTTTGATGCCTGCCCAAAGCCCTACAAATTTTATACGATTATTAAAAAAAAAAAAAAAAAATTTGTATAGCGCTTTTCTCCTGTTGGATTCATAGCGCTCAAGAGCTGCAGCCACCAAGGGCTTGCTTAAAGAGGATCTGTAACCTCAAAAAATCCCCTGGGGGGTACTCACCTCGGGTGGGGGAAGCCTCCGGATCCTAATGAGGCTTCCCACGCCGTCCTCTGTCCCACGGGGGTCTCGCTGCAGCCCTCCGTACAGCCGTGACGTAATATTTACCTTCCTGGCTCCTGCGCAGGCGCTCTGACGGCTGTCGGCTCCGTACTACACGGAAATACCCGATCGCCGTCGGGTCTGCTCTACTGCGCAGGTGCAAGTTTCCGGCGCCTGCGCAGTAGAGCGGACCCGACTGAGATCGGGTATTTCCGTGTAGTTCGGAGCGGAAAGCAGCCACAGTGCCCCCGCTGGAGCCAGCAAAGGTAAATATTGAAATAACAGTCGGGCCTGTCGCCGGCTGTTCAGAGGGCTGCAGCAAGACCCCCGTGGGACAGAGGACGGCGTGGGAAGCCTCATTAGGATCCGGAGGCTTCCCCCACCCGAGGTGAGTACCCCCCAGGGGATCTTTTTCACGTTACAGAGTCTCTTTAAGGGGCTTCCCTGCAGTGTTAGGAAGTCTTGCCCAAGGACTGCTTACTGAATAGGTACTGACCCTTGCCACGATTTGAACTCTGGTCTCCCACGTCAAAGGCGCCCTGTCAAGCATGCTTGTGAAATGGGATCTACCAATTTAACAAAACTTTGCATACAACACATGGTTATCCTGATATGAATCTTTGTGATGGGCACTTACCAGGACATGCTCTATAGATGACAATATGACCATTGCATCAGCAGTCTTACCAACATGTTTCAAGCACTCTGCAGAAAGGCACAATGCACTGCACCAGCTGGCTAAATCAGCTCCGCTTTCTGCAATGGAAAAGTAGCGTATTTGAGTCTAGACTGGAGTGAAGCAGTGATATCTGCCAATGTTAATTTTAACAAAAAGAAGGATGTGTTTTATCACACAAAATATTAGACAAAGGCTCACCCACCCTGTAACCCTCCATGAAGAGTAAGAAAAAAAATCCTTTGTCTACAGCTAAATTTTAAACGATTGTTGATTGAAACGATTACATCATTTCAGTCATCATTTCAGAGGCAGTTTAGGAACTTAATGCTATACAGACATGATGATCGGCTACCAGCCAAGCAGCAGGTTCTGTTTCATGGCAAAAAGGAGGTGAGGCAATGAATGAGCTGCACCCTGCTGCAGGAACTTCACACTGAATTAGGTATAAAGGGGCCCATACACCTAACGATTTTCCCGCCGATATACAGCCGTTTCGATCACAGTGATCGAAACGGCTGTGAAATAGCCGCGCACACCGCTGACAGAGCGATCGATTCCCGCTGACCCATCCGTGCGGAAGAATTTTCTCGGTCGCCGGCGGGTCGGGAGTGCCTCGTTAGCGGCGTTCGAATTCCCGACGACTGACGCAATACAGCGGTAATACATTACCTGCTCCAGCCGGCGCGAGTCCCCTGGTCTTCTTCTCCGCTTCGGGCTTCGTGCTCCAGAGCTACACAGAACTTCCTGTCCCGGCAGGAAGTTTAAACAGTAGAGCGCCGTCTACTGTTTAAACTTCCCCTGGACAGGAAGTTCAGTAGCCGGAGCGTGGCGGGGCTGGAGCGGAGAAGCCAGCAGGGACTCGCGCCGACCGGAGCAGGTAATGTATGCATGGGGCGGCAGCAGCGGCAGCTCCACAGATTGTGATCGGTTTCAGGCTGAAATCGATTCACAATCTGTTTTCAGTAAAGGTGGCCATACGATCCCTCTCTGATCAGATTCGATCAGAGAGGGATCTATCTGTTGGTCGAATCTGATGGCAAATCGACCAGTGTATGGCCACCTTAAGGAATATTGAAGTTGACTGGAATATCAGAAAGGTTGATACTGGACAGAGTCTAGTGACATTTAGCATGAAATCACAGCACAATTACCTCTATGTTGCACTTGAATCTACTTTTTATGTTGTGCTGCCACCTGCTGGATTTTATTAGCACTTGATTTTATTTTATTAGTAATAGATTGGGCTTGATTCACAATGCTTTTTCACCTGTTTTTCTCTGGTTTCACCTGATCTACAGTATGTTACATTTTTAAGCATTCAAAGAGATAAAATGTAATATAATTAAGGTAAGAAAAGTAATATTGAAATTAAGTTAATCATGAACAACTTATTTTGAGTGATTATTTTGCTTGTAAATGTACTGGCCTATCGCCTGGATTCCACCGCTGATGAAATCGCATGCGGATGCGATTCCCCATGCGTTTTTTGCCGCGAATTCGCATGCGAATTCGCCTAGGTGAGGGTATATGCGATTTTAACCATGTCACTGCCTGTGTGAATTTACATTGGTACCTATGCGAATTCGCGGCAAAAACCGCATGGGGAAAACGCATGCGATTTCCCTATTAAATACATTGTGTGCGATTCGCCTGCATTCCACACGCAGGCGAATTCTGCAGGGTGTTCCGTGCAGATTTTCTCTGCACAATAAAATGCTCCCGAAGACGCATAAGTGGAAACAGGCCCATTCACTTATATTGTCTATGCGAATCCGCATACGCAAGACGCATGCGGATTCGCGATAGTGGAAACAGGGCCTAAAAGATCTGCATGACAGCTCAATATCACCTGTTAAGCTTTGTAACATCATTAGGCATTCCACTGCCGGATCCTTTCCTGAGCGGACCAGGATCTGCAAGAACTGAATCATGTCCATCTTCATCTGACATCCATACTTCATGTTCTTACAAATCAGAGATAATGTCCTGACATACAAATAAATAATGATACTTAGGGAATTATGCCAAACCATCAAGTTTCAAAATACATTTGTAATGGTAAAGCAAATAAACCAGTAAGAGATACAACTGGACTCATTGCATAATTAATACCAAATGTCACCATTTGGCTTAGTTCATACTATGTTGTGTACCACCTGGAACTCAAACACGTGAATGCAAGTTGCTGTTCAATCACATATGAACCTGACCAATCAAAGACTCTGGCGGACTTGTGGTAACGAGCTGTCTTGCAAACATACTTAAAGGACAACTGAAGTGAGAGTTATATGGAGGCTGCCATATTTATTTTCTTTTTAAACAATACCAGTTGCCTGGCAGCTCTGCTGATCTATTTGGCTGCGGTAGTGTTTGAATAACACCAGAAACAAGCATGTGGCTAATCTTGTCAGATCTGACAATAATGTCAGAAACACCTGGTCTGCTGCATGCTTGTTCAGGGTCCATGGCTAAAAGTATTAGATGCAGAGGATCAGCACGATAGCAAGGCAACTGGTATTGTTTAAAAGGAAATAAATATGACATTTATGAAATATGTGGCTGTACAACACAGGATAGCGATATGTGTCACTCGCCACATGCTGTGTCAACAATGGTAAAGTGAACACGGTGCCTTTCCACACTGTCACCACCAAATGTGCCAGTGCTCTGGTCAAGCTAAAAGGTATCCAGGTGGCTACCAAGCTCTGTTCCTGGTAACCAAGTCCGCACTGCGTCTTAGCGTGATGTAGCTAGCGCTTTCTGCTTCAGCCTGCCGGGGTGACATCCCACGCCAGCCTCTATAACATGTATCGCCCTCCATTCTGGGCTTCATCAAGAGGGATATATATATATATGTATATATATATATATATATATATATATACATAACTAATGTAACTTAATGACAATATGTTTGTTTAGGCTGAAGTTCCTCTTCAACCCGTACATTATCCAGCCACTGTGGATGTAATATCACAGGGCAAGCTTTATTTGATTTTCATCCCACTTTGACACAAATGTTATCTGATAGTGAGGAGGTACTGAAGATACCTTTTATTCAGAAGAAATCTGCACAGTTCATTCAGTCTGCCACTCAACTTCAAATGCCAGGGCACCTCTTCATATACTTGTCGGGAAAGATCTTTCTGTTGGAAGTGTCTGAGAAGAAGCTGATGATATTGTTTTCTTTTATGGTCCACTGTGGTATAAAAAGAACTATCCAGACATTCACTGATTGGCATGGCAACACCTGCAAAGCAGTACAAGGTTATTAAATGATCTTACATGACACGCTGAAACGTTAAATGAAGATCCCTTTCTGCTCAGTTGCTGGATGAATGCAAAGAGTAAACTCAGTTCAGGCAAGAAATTAACACAGTAAAAAAAACACCAAACATAGCTCAGGTTTTACTCTATTCTAAATACACTATGTAAAGCTGGCCATGCACTTATAGATGTGCAGCAGATTCGACCATCAGATAGATTTCTGTCAGATGCCTCTCAAGTCGGATCTGACAGGAATCTATCTGATGTGTGCCACACACTAGGAACAGATTTCCAATAGATTTCAGAATGAAATCTATTGAAAATCAATCTAAATGCATTATTGCACCATTAGATTCAATGCAACTCTATGGCAGCAGCAGCGAAAACAATTGAAATCGATCACAAATCGATCGATTGGCTGATTTGAAATCATCGATTTCTGATCAATCGATTCTATAGAAACGATCGATCGCTGAAATCAGCAAGTGCATGGGCCCCTTTAGGCTCAGTTTACACTTGAGCCGGATCTCCCAACAGCCAGCTGGATCGGACAGCACAGTATGTGCTCTGGTGGTCCACTGTGGTCCATTGGAGTCTGGAGAAACTGACATATGTGAATGGATGCTATTAATAACAAAGGATCTGTTGACATCTGTGTTTTTGCATTGCTTCCGATCCGGCAAAATGGATAAAAATATGTCCATTTTGCATTTTGATGTGAGCCAAGCCTGGGCCTGATAGCTTAGTGAGCTGAGACACCAAATGTTACTTTTCAGTGTCAAATGAGGCCCGTTCTGAGAGTCCATTCATACTTAAAAAGCGATTCCGGACGATCGCAATCAGTGCTTTTTTAGGAATGTACTGCGATCATTTGAGAATCGTGGCAAAATGCTGCAGGTAACACGTTTCATGATTGCCGTTAATCGCGGAACGCCCATGATCTGCGGCAATCATGGCAGTGAGATCACTGCCATTAAATTATAACTTCAGCGATTACCGAGAATCATCTGCTAATCACCCTAGTGAGAATAGTGAGACTGCTGTTACTCGGCTATTCAGGCTACATTGTGCAGGCAGCATGGACGAGACTGCTGTTACTCGGCTATTCAGGTTACATTGTGCAGGCAGCATGGACCAGACTGCTGCTACTCGGCTATTCAGGCTACATTGTGCTGGCAGCATGGACGAGACTGCTGCTACTTGGCTATTCAGGCTACATTGTGCAGGCAGCATGGACGAGACTGCTGCTACTTGGCTATTCAGGCTACATTGTGCAGGCAGCATGGACGAGACTGCTGCTCCTCGGCTATTCAGGCTACATTGTGCAGGCAGCATGGACGAGACTGCTGCTACTTGGCTGTTCAGGCTACATTGTGCAGGCAGCATGGATGAGACTGCTGCTACTTGGCTGTTCAGGCTACATTGTGCAGGCAGCATGGACGAGACTGCTGCTACTTGGCTATTCAGGCTACATTGTGCAGGCAGCATGGACGAGACTGCTGCTACTCTGCTATTCAGGCTAAATTGTGCAGGCAGCATGGACGAGACTGCTGCTACTTGGCTATTCAGGCTACATCGTGCAGGCAGCATGGACGAGACTGCTGCTACTTGGCTATTCAGGTTACATTGTGCAGGCAGCATGGACGAGACTGCTGCTACTCGGCTATTCAGGGTACATTGTGCAGGCAGCATGGACGAGACTGCTGTTACTCGGCTATTCAGGCTACATTGTGCAGGCAGTATGGACGAGACTGCTGTTACTTGACTATTAAGGCTACATTGTGCAGGCAGCATGGACGAGACTGCTGCTACTCGGCTATTCAGGCTACATTGTGCAGGCAGCATGGACGAGACTGCTGCTGCTTGGCTTTTCAGGCTACATTGTGCAGGCAGCATGGACGAGACTGCTGCTGCTTGGCTATTCAGGCTAAATTGTGCAGGCAGCATGGACGAGACTGCTGCTACTCGGCTATTCAGGCTACATTGTGCAGGCAGCATGGACGAGACTGCTGCTACTCGGCTATTCAGGCTACCTTGTGCAGGCAGCATGGACGAGACTGCTGCTCCTCGGCTATTCAGGCTACGTTGTGCAGGCAGCATGGACCAGACTGCTGCTCCTCGGCTACTCATGCTACATTGTGCAGGCAGCATGGACGAGACTGCTGCTCCTCGGCTATTCAGGCTACATTCTGCAGGCAGCATGGACGAGACTGCTGCTCCTCGGCTATTCAGGTTACATTGTGCAGGCAGCATGGACGAGACTGCTGCTACTCGGCTATTCCGGCTACATTGTGCAGGCAGCATGAACGAGACTGCTGCTACTCGGCTATTCAGGCTACATTGTGCAGGCAGCATGGACGAGACTGCTGCTACTCGGCTATTCAGGCTACATTGTGCAGGCAGCATGGACGAGACTGCTGCTACTTGGCTATTCAGGCTACGTTGTGCAGGCAGCATGGACGAGACTGCTGCTACTCGGCTATTCAGGCTACATTGTGCAGGTGTAACGATAAGTGTCAGCAAGTAACAGAGTTCTGATTATCAGGTGATCTGCAGTATCACCTATAATACAGATATATACCTGATTATTTGGGGATCTGCAGAATAACCAACAATACAAGTATACCAGGCAGCTAATGTATAGCAAGTATAGTGCTTGGTGCAACAGTAGTACTGATAGGTTAGCGATACCTCACCAGAGGAGCTGGTGGGCACTAACAGTACAGAGCCTCTCACCAGAGACAAGGGCCCTCTGGTGAGAGTAGAGTAGTCAGACTAACCGAGTTGGCAACAGACAGACAGATACAGTACCAAATCAGAAGGCAAAGGCAGGAAGGTATAAACAGGCAGAGTCAGCAACAAGATCAGATGGGCAGAAGTACAGAATCACAGAACAGAGGAATGGTCAGAACGAGCAAGAGTCATACACAGAATAATAAACAGTATTTCAGTTATAATTATAGCTACATTGTGCAGGCAGCATGAACGAGACTGCTGCTACTTGGCTATTCAGGCTACAATGTACAGGACACAGACAGTTGTCTGAGACGACGCTACCTTGTAGCTCTGAAAGTCTGTGCTGCACAGATTCCAGATGAGTACTTCAAACATGGTCACGTACATGACAATTGTTTCAATTGCTGCTTTAAGGGAGTACTTTAGGGGGGTAGGGGGGGGGGGAAAGAGTTGAACTTACCCGGGGCTTCTAATGGTCCCCCACAGACGTCCTGTGCCCGCGCAGCCACTCACCGATCCCCGCCTCTGGGTCACTTCTGGTATTTCTGACTTTAAAGTCGGAAAACCACTGCGCCTGCGCGGCCGTGCCCTCGCTGATGTCACTAGGAGTGTATTGCGCAGGCCCAGTATGGCCTGCACCTGCGCAGTACGCTCCTGGTAACATCAGCAGGAGCGAGGACACGGCCACACAGGTGCAGTGGTTTTCCGACTTTAAAATCGGAAATTTCAGAAGTGAACCGGAGGAGGGGACAGGAGCATCTGTGAGTGTCTGCGGGGGACCATTAGAAGCCCCAGGTAAGTTCAACTCTTTATCCCCCTACCCACCTACAGTAATACTTTAAGAATAAAAAAACTTCTGTGGAGAAATAATCAAAATGTATGTCGGATCAAATAGAAATAATCATTATTAAACCTTTCTATTTACAGTTGATATGTCAAAGAAATAAAATATACTAGAAGTCTATAGATTTTATCACCGCACGTGTGGCCCTCATAAAAGTGATTTATTTGACACCAGCTAATCAAGCTTAAGGTGGACAAACGTCATACAATTTTTTAAATTTCTTTTTCAATTCAAGATTTACAATCATTTTTTCTGATCAATTGTAACATTTGAAAAAAGCTGACCAATATACCACATGTGTTACATTTTTCCCCAATAATGAAAAAAAAATGGTTAAAAACTCTAAAAAAAATTCATATCTACATTATGAAATTGTCAATCTACCACACAACATACAATCTTGCAAAAAAATTGGTCAGAAATTTCCAGCACCCCAATCGAGAAAAATCTAAAAAGTATTCATTCAATCAGAATTTTAAAAAATTAAAAAAAGCTTTCGATTTTTCAGTGGAAACAATTGTTTTTATCTAATTGCTGTTAAATTGGATAATTTTATTGTATCATGTGTGTCCACCTTTAAGGCCCATACACACGGCGGATCGTTGGTAACCAGTCTTATCACCCGAACGATAGTCTGTACACACGTCGGATTTGACGCGGAAACGTCCGAACGACGGAACGTTCAAACGACGGGTAGTTCGCTAAAATCCGACGTGTGTATGGGCCTTTATACATATTTTTTTTAGGGTGGGATTAAAAAAAGCAAACTATGCCACTAAGTGCCTGCTCAGGACTGGGATACATTCATACCCTAACATTATCTTTAACCAGAGCCAGGTTTGCAAACTGCTACTTTTTTATACATTCCTTTTACTTTTCAGTAAAGGTGGGCCAATAAGAATGGAACCAGCAGACATGTAATATGTTACCATACATGTGCTTCAATAATCTACATTGACTCTGTTGCAATAAACTCACCAGTGTCTCATAAGCCGTCTCCCCTGGGACCTGATGCAATTCCAGGTGAGAAAAGACCTGCTGCATTTGAGTCTCCTGTTGCCACGTCATATTTACCAGCTAATTCAATTATAAAATAAACTTTCACAAAGCCTATGCAAATTCTAACTTACCTGTCTCATTGAAGTTATTGATTTGAGCCCTATTTATAGAATACCTTTTCATCACACAGGACACTATAAGGTTGATTCACTAAAGAATGTTAACCGTAATATGGGCAGATAGCACAAATTAGGATTACCGGCACTTACACAAATTACGTAGCAACTTAAGCAAATTGCATAGCGACCTATATACATGCACCACTTACATCGCTATGCAATTTAAGTGTTGCATGTTTATAACACATTACGCAATTTGCTTAAAGGGAATGTCCAAAGTACTTTAAAAAACAAAAATATACTTACCTGGGGCTTCCTCCATCCCCTGGCAGCCGTCTTGTGCCCTCGCCGCACTGCGAAGTACACTCCAGATGCTGTCAGCAGAACTGCGAGTTGCTCTCGCACAGGCGGAAAAGATGCCAACCTGGTGAGGTCGAAATCTGCACCTGAGGGGACCACCGGGCCACCGGCTGGATGCAGAGTTTCAGCGAGGGCACAGGATGGCTGCCAGGAGCTGAAGGAAGCCCTGGGTAAGTAGATTTTTTTGTTATTTAAAGTACCTTGGACATTCCCTTTAAGTCGCTGTGTAAATTGTGTAAATGCTAGTTATCTTAACATGCGCTATCTGTACATGTTAAAATACAAGTTTGTTTTTGTTTATTAACCCCAGTTTATTAAGTCCAAAAAGTAAAAAAAAAGTTGGCCCAAATTAACTAGATTCTGATATTATTTTTTCATTATTTATAGTGCTTTTTATTCAGAAGATAAAAAAATAAGGAGAAGTAATTCATATACTAAGTGATTATAAGATTTGAATTAGGCAAAAGCCCACATTAGCCAGAATATTGTAAATTACATTTGTTTAAGTGCTCGCTTAGATCTCATATCATTTGCCCCTTTAAACTGTCTGAGAAGCAATCTAGCAAAACGTGTTGCATTGTGGAGTCTGCAATAGTTTTTTTTTCCTGAATTTTATAATCCGAGTTGTCAATGGGGAGGTAAGCCCACCACTAACTCACATTTTTAAACTGTTTTGGTGTATTTCATCCTTCCTGGTGGCTCTGATCTGTTCTATAATTTGGTTAAGCTTGGTTTAGCTTGACCCAACAATGATTGATTGTATGGCCAAATTCAGGTGTGCTGAATATTTGGGCACTAATTGCCATCCAGGGAAGACAGTACACAGTGTTCATCATGACCTTGGAGATTTCAGGGATCCAATTGGATTTCTACATCAGCTGGCATGTGTCCCCACCCAGAGTACAAAGAAGTGAAGCCAGAGTTGGAGCAGTCATTTTCAATGTGTTTAGATAGTTATACAATATGTTTCTGTTGCACAGGAAATAGCTAGCTAGGTCATTCTGAAGGGGGAAAAGTCAATCCTCCGATGTAGGAGATTGGTACGAGCTTGTATGACTTTACTTGTCACCAGGATGGTCTGTGTGAGCCATGGTAGCAAGCAGAGGCTATTCTCCTAGTGAGCAGAATCCATGTGTTATCAATCATAAACATGCTCAGCATTCTGCTGTCAGTCAAGAGGGTTTTACATTTTACATTTTCTATATAACCTTTTATACATTTGTAACTAAGGTCCCAGTTGCCACACTCATAGTGGCAAGTGGTGCCGAGTTTCCATTTACACTGAAGGTGATTGTTATACACAAACAATAAAATTCAGGTGAATCGGGCATGTGTGATGTAAGGTCATAACTGTAACGCATGTAGAAGGATTTTTTTGTGCCTCATGTTGACTTAAAGGGAAGGTCCAAGCAAAAAAAAAAAATGAGTTTCACTTACCTGGGGCTTCTACCAGCCCCATGTAGCCATCCTGTGCCCTCGTAGTCACTCACTGCTGCTCCAGTCCCCTGCTGGCAGCTTTCTGACCTCGGAGGTCAGGGCCACATTGCATACATTTTTACGCATTCCAGCTAGTGCAGGAACAAAAATTTACGTGTTGCACCACTAACGCGTAAAAATGTATGTGTTAATGTTCCTGCACTAGCGGGAATGTGTAAAAATGTACGCAATTCGGCCCTGACCTCCGAGGTCAGAAAGCTGCCAGCGGGGGACTGGAGCAGCAGTGAGTGACTACGAGGGCACAGGATGGCTGCATGGGGCTGGTAGAAGCCCCAGGTAAGTGAAACTAATTTTTTTTTTTTTTGCTTGGACCTTCCCTTTAAAGAGGAACTCCAGTGAAAATAATGTAATAAAAAAGTGCTTCATTTTTACAATAATTATGTATAAATGATTTAGTCAGTGTTTGCCCACTGTAAAATCTTTTAAATCCCTGATTTACATTCTGACATTTATTACATGGTGACATTTTTACTGTTGGCAGGTTATGTAGCTGCTGCATGTTTTTTTGTCAGTTGGAAACAGCAGTAAACAGCTATTTCCCACAATGCAGCAAGGTTCACAGACAGGAAACTGCCAGGAGTACATACTTAGAGTTTCTTGTGGGAGGGGTTTCACCACAATATCAGTCATACAGCGCCCCCTGATGGTCTGTTTGTGAAAAGGAATAGATTTCTCATGTAAAAGGGGGTATCATTGCATACAAATCCACAGCGCTTGGTACTCAGATCGGCATCTGCAGTAACCCCACAGTGCTCAAAATCATGTTTCCATAGTGACCATCACCAGAAATAAATCGAGAAAGGTCATTTCTCCATCCAAGAAACATATAAACATTTATTAGAAGCTGAATCTACATCACATATACAATGACTTACTTCCAGGGTCCTTTTGACAGGGACCCTTAGTAGTTAAAAGCATATAGTGTAACCCAGTACACATTTAAAATCCAAAAACGATCTCATATAAGTTGCCCAGTCTCCAGTTCCTACCGGTTTCGGCCTTGCGCCGTCATCAGGTTCCCTGATGACGGCGCAAGGCCGAAACCGGTAGCAACTGGAGACTGGGCAACTTATATGAGATCGTTTTTGGATTTTAAATGTGTACTGGGTTACACTATATGCGTTTAACTACTAAGGGTCCCTGTCAAAAGGACCCTGGAAGTAAGTCATTGTATATGTGATGTAGATTCAGCTTCTAATAAATGTTTATATGTTTCTTGGATGGAGAAATTACCTTTCTCGATTTATTTCTGGTGATGGTCACTATGGAAACATGATTTTGAGCACTGTGGGGTTACTGCAGATGCCGATCTGAGTACCAAGCGCTGTGGATTTGTATGCAATTTTTCTTGGAACCGATTGTGGATGTGGTTGATCCTGAGCAGCTGGTGGAACATACACATGAGATAAAGATTGGATCAGCGCCTGTATATACTACAAAAAAGGGGGTATCAGCTACTGATTGGGATAAAGTTCAATTCTTGGTCGGAGTTTCTCTTTAAGTCCTGAATCTCCATCAGTTGCATTCTAAATATTCTTGCTACTTTTAAAAATAAAAAGAACTACTAGCTAAGCAGTAGCTGCTGTTGTAATGCTTACCAAGTAGAAGGTGTGATACTGCATCATGAAAAGACTGTGGATAAATATGTAGTAACCCATCTGGTTTCTCCCGAATCCATTTGGATGTTGCTGATCGGAATACAGCCCAGTGCTGTGGTGTAACTTCATACTGATGTCTGTATCCATTTTTTCTCAGTAGCTGCAGGATATCGTTCTCATGGAGGCCGCAGCGTGAGATGGAGAGGAAGCACAAGACATCCACCACCCACCCTAATTCACCAACACAAACACTATCTCGTCATTCATGGGTACATTTTTGGGGTTTGGCTGTTAAAACTACTTTTCAAATATCAAAAGAATTCTACCAAAATCAAAGATACACGCTACAAATAAAAGTGAGGCATCATAGTGGCACTGTAGTGACATGTAGTAGAATATAGTACATTTTTTAGGATACCTTCTTTTTCATTAATTAACCTGGTTTCAGAAACACTTATTTTATCTACCCCTCTTAGATTTTTGTAAATATTTTATGATATATTTTCATGGGACAACCCTGATACCAGGGGCGTAACTAGACATCACTGGGCCCCCTGTGAAACTTTGGATGGGCCCCCCCACCCCCCTCGCTTTCTGCACAGGAAAACTGAGGACCAGTGTGTTTTCTCCATGCAGATAAAAACACTTAGATTTAAAGGATATGTCAGGCAATCTATGCTACCCCCAGATCTACTTACCCGGGGCTTCCTCCAGCCCCTTGCAGCTGACAAGTCCCTCGTTGCAGCTCTGCTCCCAGTACATACATACCAGGGCCGGCTTTAGGGGGGGGGGGGGGGCGAGAGGGGGCAGAGCCCCCTCAAACAGACTCGTTGCCCCCTCAAATCAGAGCCGCTCTCGTTCTGCCGCTGCGGCTGCTTCCTGGTCCATGACGTGGAGCGCAGAGCAGTCATGTGATCAGTCACATAACCGCTTCTCCCTCCGGCGGCTCTCCGAGAGGAGTCTCTGCTTTCAGGCTGAGAAGAAGGCAGTGGCGAGTCTGGCGACATTAATAGCCGCCCCGCATAGAGGAGGAGTTGACTCTCTCAGAGAAAGAGGAATTCTGCTCCTCTGAGAGAGTCGACTCCTCCTCTATGCGGGGCGGCCTCTTAAGGTCCCGCTCCCGCCGCTGTGCCTACGTCAGAGCTGAGATTCCTCTCGGAGAGAGCAGAGCAGACGTGCTCTTGTGAATATCTTGCTGCCTTCCGGCATTGTCCGCTGCGGCGCCCGCCATCTGCTATCTGCCAGTGCCACCAGCCTCACCAGACACTGTCTGTGGCAGTGTGCTGTTCCAGTTAGGAAATTAATTAGATAATTGCGTCCTGAGACTCCTCTCATAGACAGCACACACGTGCTGTAACAACTTCTGAATAACTTGCTTCAGGCATTGTCTGCCCGCCATCTGCTATCTGCCACTCGTCTCACCAGTCACTGTCTGTGGCAGTTTGCTGTGCCAGTTAGCAAATTAATCAGATAATTGCGTCCTCTGCTATCTGCCTCCCGCCTCACCAGACACTGTCATTGAAGGTGTGTCCAAACTTTTGTCTGTGCTGTATATTTTTGGGGATAGAGCTCAAACTTCCCCGGCAGACCTTTAACCCCACTGTAAGGTCATGACATGTATATTTGGCCCCACCCATGACCACGCCCACGGTCTGTTGCATGACCACGCCCATTTTGCGCAGGGTTTTTTCATGCCCCCTGCAAATTTCTGTCTGCCCCCTCATATGTGCCTGGCTAGAACCGGCCCTGATACATACACACACAGCCTTATTATTTTACTACATGAGAGCACATGCTATATGGAGGAACAACAATGAAATGCTGAACATAAGATATAGTATTTACTGTAACTTTGGCAAAACATTCAGAATGTCACTGATTGATACTGTTATTACAAGAACTTGGACTCAGTATGAGACACAAGCTCTCAATGAAGAAGCAACAGTAAAGGTGCGTACACACGCACTACGTCCGCCAACGACGGGTCCGTCAGACCCTCCCGCTGGGCAGACTTTCAGGCGACAGTAGCGCGTGTGTACGCACTGTCGGCGGACTGATAAGGCGGTTTCTGAGCGATCCGCCCGGCGGATCCTTCAGAAACAGCCTTATTAGTCCGACGACAGTGCGTTCACACTCGCTACTGTCGCCTGAAAGTCCGCCCAGCAGGATGGTCTGACAGACCCGTCGTTGGCGGATGTAGTGCATGTGTACGCACCTTTAGACATCAATCTCCATTCCACTGTGTTGTAAAAGTAATTAGAAGCCATAAGGTCATTAACCTGTGTGTGATAAGAATCTAGGAATCCTTTTCGGAGTGATTGCTGAAAAGGGAAAAGTCTACAACCATTTTTCAAAATGTTGTACAAACTTTGTTTGTAAGGTTGTACATGAAGTCCTCAGAACTTTGTAGCAGTGAGAAACAGATATTTTTTACGAACCCTAGGGAGCAGGGACAGTGTACAAATTCCAAAGTGTGTATGAGTCCTTATCTGTGTGATGGACACATGCAGTCAATATAACAATGGTGCGAGAACAGAATACGTTTTTTTTCTCCATGCCCTTAGCTGTCAGTCTCTCACACTTTCCCCCCACGGCCCCCCCTGTGGCTTCTTGGCCCCCCTGCGGAGGCATCCCTTGCAGGGTCTATTGCTATGCCCCTGCCTGATACAATGGAAGGTAGTCATTGTAAGAGTGTAAAGCAGGCCATACACTGGCCCGATTTGCGCCCGTTTCGACAGCAGATTCGATCACTGGGATCGAATCTGCTGCCAATCGTTCACGCTACACGCCGAATTTCGATCCATTTCGTCCGATCCCGTCGATCGTGCCGTGCGGAAAATAACCGTCGATCGCCCGCGGGTAAAGAGCGCATCGCTAGCGGCGTTCGAGTGCCCGACGACCGACGCAATAGAGCCCGCATACATTACCTGCTCCGCCGGCGCGACTGCAGTCTCCCGGTCACCGCTGCTCCGTCTGCGCTCTGGTCTCCAGGTCCGGCATGCCTCACTTCTTCTAGCCCGGCAGGAAGTTTAAACAGTAGAGCGCCCTCTACTGTTTAAACTTCCTGCCGGGCTAGAAGAAGTGAGGCATGCCGGATCTGGAGACCAGAGCGCAGACAGAGCAGCGGTGACCGGGAGACTGCAGTCGCGCCGGCGGAGCAGGTAATGTATGCGGGCGGGCGGGGGCAGCAGCAGCAGTACCACCACAACAGATTGTGAACGGTTTCAGGCTGAAATCGGTTCACAATCTGTTTGCTGTAAAGGTAGCCATACGATCCCTCTCTGATCAGATTCGATCAGAGAGGGATCTATCTGTTGGTCGAATCTGATGGCAAATCGACCAGTGTATGGCCACCTTAAATTTGCTGTCCCATCAAAATAACTCAACACACAGCCATTACTGTCTAAACCTCTGGCAACAAAAGTGAGTCAACCCCTAAGTGAAGAATGTCAACATTCTGCCCAATTATATATTTTCTACCCCCAGGTTACCAGTTAGTGTTACAAGGTCTCAGGTGTGAATGGGGAACAGGTGTGTTGAATCTAGTTTTATTAATTTCATATTCTCTCATACTCAGTGGTCACTGCATGTCACCTCATTGCAGAGATCTCTCTGAGAATCTTAAAAAAGGAATTGTTGTCAACATAAAGATGGCCTAGGCTATAAGAAGATTCCCAACACCCTGAAACTGAGCTGCAGCACTGTGGCCAAAACCACGCATGTACTATTCACGCCGGAGCCCAAGTGGAAAGCCGCTAGTGCACCTGCGTGCAGCAGTGACAGGTGCCGGCTTTCAGGGGTGCCTTGTTTAGGCTGAAGTTCCTCTTTAATGCTAGGTACACACCATACAATTTTCTGTTAGATTTTCTGTTATGCTGGGAATACATGGTACGTTTTTGAGGCTCGATTCTCCTGCCCGATCGATTCCCCGCTCAATTCCGTGCCTGATTCTCTTATCTTCCATTCATTTTTCTTATCTTTTCCCATTGTTCCCCATGCAAAATCGAGCGCAGAAACGATCGGGCGGGAGATCGAACATGTTGCAAATTAGCTATCGAGCCATTTAAATGGCTCAAAATCGAACTATCTAACCATCTATCTGCCTAGCAATTAGGCATTGTTCTACTCAGCAGGAGATAACCAGAAGACAATGCACCAGAGATAATGACCATACTCTACAGAAAATAATGTAATAGAAAATCTAATGCCTAGTACACACCATACAATTTTCTGTAATGCTGGAGATACATGGTACGTTTCTGTACCGTGTATCGACCAGCTGATCCGGCCAGCTGATAATATTCAGCTGGCCCGATCATGCCGCTCGATCCGCGCACGCTCGATTCCTGCCGGCGGACAATGGCAGGGAATCGAGCGGCTGATAAGGACCGCCGGCGGGGACGAGCGCGAATCGATCCGTGCGCACGCGCAGGGACGCGGCGAGGGTCGATCCGGCGGCTAATCGGCCGCTGGATCGACCCGTGTATGCCCAGCATAAAGCTGGCCATACACTGGCCCGATTTGCGCCCGTTTCGACAGCAGATTCGATCACTGGGATCGAATCTGCTGCCAATCGCTCACTCTACACGCCGAATTTCGATCCATTTCGTCCGATCCCGTCGATCGCGCCGTGCGGAAAATAACCGTCGATCGCCCGCGGGTAAAGAGCGCATCGCTAGCGCCGTTCGAGTGCCCGACGACCGACGCAATAGAGCCCGCATACATTACCTGCTCCGCCGGCGCGACTCCAGTCTCCCGGTCACCGCTGCTCTGTCTGCGCTCTGGTCTCCAGGTCCGGCATGCCTCACTTCTTCTAGCCCGGCAGGAAGTTTAAACAGTAGAGCGCCCTCTACTGTTTAAACTTCCTGCCGGGCTACAAGAAGTGAGGCATGCCGGACCTGGAGACCAGAGCGCAGACAGAGCAGCGGTGACCGGGGGACTGGAGTCGCGCCGGCGGAGCAGGTAATGTATGCGGGCGGGGGCAGCAGCAGCAGCACCACCACAACAGATTGTGAACGGTTTCAGGCTGAAATCGGTTCACAAACTGTTTGCTGTAAAGGCAGCCATACGATCCCTCTCTGATCAGATTCGATCAGAGAGGGATCTATCTGTTGGTCGAATCTGATGGCAAACCGACCAGTGTATGGCCACCTTAAGATTTTCTGTTACATTTACCTGCCAGGTAGATAATTTCCAACATGTTGGAAATTATCTATCTAACCATCTATCGGCCTAACAATTAGGCATTGTTCTACTCAGCAGGAGATAACCAGAAGACAATGCACCAGAGATAATGACCATACTCTACCAGTACTTTACAGAAAATAATCTAATTACAGAAAATAGAAAAATCGAACAGAAAATTGTATGGTGTTTACTAGGCATAATGCTATTTTCCGTGATGGATCAGATTGATAAAATCCCTCATGGCCGATATTACTCCCAATCGATTCTGCGCTCAATTTCTCATAGAAGTGAATGGAAAAAGATAAGAAAAACGAGCGAAGATAAGATAATAGAGTGCAGAATCGAGCGGAAAAAAAGTGGCTTCTGGGCCCCCCTGGGCACTCACTCGTGTGGCTGCAGTAATTAGAGAAGGGAGAGAACCTTGCTGCTGACATAGGGAAAGCTTAGTTAGGTTCTTGTGTTAGGCTTGTTAGGTTGCTCCTTCTTGCTGATCTTATTGCTAAAAAAAACACTCCTCATCCTCAACAGCTCTTTTGAGAGCTAATGTTGTTCTTGTGATCTATTTTTTTTTTTTTTGTGCGTGTGTCCCACAGACACTTGTGTTGCATATACAGCCTTGGTAATTCCTACTGTGCCACTGCCAGGCCCAGCACATTCAGTGACTTCCGGTTTGTGTGACAGGTGCACATTTGTAATACCAATGACTGCATACCCACCTGTTGTTCAGTGCACCCACCTACCTACGTGACCGCACGCAGTGTCACTGCACCTGTTCACGGTACCTGTGTGGGTGTGACAGCTGCACATTTGTAATACCAATCACTGCATACCCACCTGTTGTTCAGTGCACCTACCTACCTATGTGACTGCACGCAGTGTCACTGCACCTGTTCACAGAACCTGTGTGTGTGTGAGACAGGTGCACATTTGTAATACCAATCACTGCATACCCACCTGTTCAGTGCACCTACCTACCTACGTGACTGCACGCAGTGTCACTGCACCTGTTCACGGTACCTGTGTGTGTGTGTGTGTGTGTGTGTGTGTGTGTGTGTGTGTGTGTGTGTGTGTGTGTGTGTGTGTGTGTGTGTGTGTGTGTGTGTGTGTGACAGGTGCACATTTGTAATACCAATCACTGCATACCCACCTGTTGTTCAGTGCACCTACCTACCTACGTGACCGCACGCAGTGTCACTGCACCTGTTCACGGTACCTGTGTGGGTGTGACAGCTGCACATTTGTAATACCAATCACTGCATAACCACCTGTCGTTCAGTGCACCTACCTACCTACGTGACCGCACACAGTGTCACTGCACCTGTTCACGGTACCTGTGTGTGCGTGTGACAGCTGCACATTTGTAATACCAATCATTGCATACCCACCTGTTGTTCAGTGCACCTACCCAGCTACTTGAGCGCACGCAGTGTCACTGCACCTGTTCATGGTACCTGTGTGTGTGTGACAGGTGCACATTTGGAATACCAATCACTGCATACCCATCTGTTGTTCAGTGCACCTACCTACCTACATGACCGCACGCAGTGTCACTGCACCTGTTCACGGAACCTGTGTGTGTGACAGGCAGCTGCACATTTGTAATACCAATCATTGCATACCCACCTGTTCAGTGCACCTACCTACCTACCTACCTGCATGACCGCAAGCAGTGTTATATACCAGTCACTGCACCTGTTCACGGTACCTGTGTGTATGACAGCTGCACATTTGTAATACCAATCACTGCATACTCACCTGTTGTTCAGTGCACCTACCTACCTATGTGACCGCACGCAGTGTCACTGCACCTGTTCACGGTACCTGTGTGGGTGTGACAGCTGCACATTTGTAATACCAATCACTGCATACCCACCTGTTGTTCAGTGCACCTACCTACTTACGTGACCGCACACAGTGTCACTGCACCTGTTCACGGGACCTGTGTGTGTGTTTGTGATAGCTGCATATTTGTAATACCAATCATTGCATACCCACCTGTTGTTCAGTGCACCTACCCACCTACTTGAGCGCACGCAGTGTCACTGCACCTGTTCACGGTACCTGTGTGTGTGTGACAGGTGCACATTTTTAATACCAATCACTGCATACCCACCTGTTGTTCAGTGCACCTACCTACCTACGTGACCGCACACAGTGTCACTGCACCTGTTCACGGTACCTGTGTGTGCGTGTGACAGGTGCACATTTGTAATACCAATCACTGCATACACACCTGTTCAGTGCACCTACCTACCTACGTGACTGCACGCAGTGTCACTGCACCTGTTCACGGTACCTGTGTGTGTGTGTGTGACAGGTGCACATTTGTAATACCAATCACTGCATACCCACCTGTTGTTCAGTGCACCTACCTACCTACGTGACCGCACGCAGTGTCACTGCACCTGTTCACGGTACCTGTGTGGGTGTGACAGCTGCACATTTGTAATACCAATCACTGCATAACCACCTGTCGTTCAGTGCACCTACCTACCTACGTGACCGCACACAGTGTCACTGCACCTGTTCACGGTACCTGTGTGTGCGTGTGACAGCTGCACATTTGTAATACCAATCATTGCATACCCACCTGTTGTTCAGTGCACCTATCCAGCTACTTGAGCGCACGCAGTGTCACTGCACCTGTTCATGGTACCTGTGTGTGTGTGACAGGTGCACATTTGGAATACCAATCACTGCATACCCATCTGTTGTTCAGTGCACCTACCTACCTACATGACCGCACGCAGTGTCACTGCACCTGTTCACGGAACCTGTGTGTGTGACAGGCAGCTGCACATTTGTAATACCAATCATTGCATACCCACCTGTTCAGTGCACCTACCTACCTACCTGCATGACCGCAAGCAGTGTTATATACCAGTCACTGCACCTGTTCACGGTACCTGTGTGTATGACAGCTGCACATTTGTAATACCAATCACTGCATACTCACCTGTTGTTCAGTGCACCTACCTACTTATGTGACCGCACGCAGTGTCACTGCACCTGTTCACGGTACCTGTGTGGGTGTGACAGCTGCACATTTGTAATACCAATCACTGCATACCCACCTGTTGTTCAGTGCACCTACCTACTTACGTGACCGCACACAGTGTCACTGCACCTGTTCACGGTACCTGTGTGTGTGTTTGTGACAGCTGCATATTTGTAATACCAATCATTGCATACCCACCTGTTGTTCAGTGCACCTACCCACCTACTTGAGCGCACGCAGTGTCACTGCACCTGTTCACGGTACCTGTGTGTGTGTGACAGGTGCACATTTTTAATACCAATCACTGCATACCCACCTGTTGTTCAGTGCACCTACCTACCTACGTGACCGCACACAGTGTCACTGCACCTGTTCACGGTACCTGTGTGTGCGTGTGACAGCTGCACATTTGTAATACCAATCATTGCATACCCACCTGTTGTTCAGTGCACCTACCCAGCTACTTGAGCGCACGCAGTGTCACTGCACCTGTTCACGGTACCTGTGTGTGTGTGACAGGTGCACATTTTTAATACCAATCACTGCATACCCATCTGTTGTTCAGTGCACCTACCTACCTACCTACGTGACCGCAAGCAGTGTTGTATACCAGTCACTGCACCTGTTGACGGTACCTGTGTGTATGACAGCTGCACATTTGTAATACCAATCACTGCATACCCACCTGTTCAGTGCACCTACCTACCTACGTGACCACAAGCAGTGTTATATACCAGTCACTGCACCTGTTGACGGTACCTGTGTGTGTGACAGCTGCAAATTTGTAATACTAGTCATTGCATAATTGTTCACAGTACCTGTGTGACCGCACGCTGAGTAATATACCAGTCTTTGCATACCTGTTAACTGCACCTGTGTGACAGCTGCACATTGTATTGTAATACCAGTCACTGCATACCTTACACTACACTCGATATGGACAAAACAACAGGCAGAGCCAGAAGCAGGCCACCCAGCAGGTCTGTTCGAGGTTGTGCTGACGTGATTTTGTGCGGCCCTGGACCAAAGTATAGTGCTCAGTAGAAGGTACGTCCCATCAACTCCCAAGATTGTCAGGACGTGGTTGACTATTTAACACAGAACACCTCATCTTCCGCAGCCACCAGTGCTACTTAAAGGACCACATCTGCTGGCATTTGACACTTCGCAGGAGTTATTTGGTGGGGAATTACCTGATTCACAGGCATTATTGTTACAACAAGATGAAGGCGCTAAGCAAGTAACACCACCTCATATGTCAGAGTTAGGCGACACTATGGACGTAACGTGTGAGGAGGAGGAGGATGAAGTACCTGCTGTTGGTGCAGTTTATGAGGTGTCTGAGGCAAGCAAAGCTGGGGAGGATGATTATGATGATACAGATGCCACGTGGGATCCTAAGAGACAAGATGACCAAGGGGACAGTTCAAAGGGGCAGCCAGAGAGGAGTAGGAGGAGATGAGTTGCTGAAAGAAGCAGGGGGAGCTCGTCGTCAGAAACAGCTGGTGGCAGTGTCCGGCGCCATGTATTGCCACCTATGGACAGCCAGCCAACATGCCCTTCAACGTCAGCTTCTGATGCCACCATAGTGCCATCACCCCAGAGGGGCTCAGCGGTTTGGAAATTTTTTAGTGTGTCTGCCTTAGATCAGAGCAATGCCATCTGTTCTCTCTGCAACCAAAAATTGAGCCGTGGAAAGGCCAACAGCCGCATAGGGACAACTGCCTTACGAAGGCACATGAAGAAGCCAATGTCTGCCAGTCACCCCCTTGCCCGGCGTCTGACAGCTGGCTTGGTGGAACTGTTAGCTCGCCAGCTGTTACCATACCAGCTGATGGACTCTGAGGCCTTCCGAAAATTTGTGGCCATTGGGACACCGCAGTGGAAGATACCAGACCGCAATTATTTCTCCAAAAAGGCGATACCCAAACTGTACCGTGAAGTTGAAAGGCAAGTACTGTCATCTCTGGCACACAGCGTTGGGTCAAGGGTTCATCTGACCACGGATGCCTGGTCTGCCAAGCACGGTCAGGGCAGGTACATTACTTACACAGCCCATTAGGTCAACCTGGTGACCGCTGGCAAGCAGGGAGTACGTGGATGTGCAGCGGACCTAGTTGTGACACATCCACAGCTTGCAGGCAGGCCTGCTTCCACCTCCTCTCCTCCTGCTAAATCCTCTTCGCTGTCGTCGTCCTCCTCCGCCTTGGCTAAGTGTCAGTTCAACTCTACTGGTGCCGCGATGTCCTCTCCAGCTACACAACCCCAGCTCCCCAGGGCCTATGCTGCATGCCAGGTACGACGGTGTCACGCCATCTTAGACATGTCTTGCCTCAAAGCGGAGAGTCACACTGGAGCAGCTCTCCTAGCTGCTCTTAACAAACAGGTGGATCAGTGGCTGACCCCGCACCAACTGCAGATCGGCAACGTGGTGTGTGACAATGGCAGCAATCTCATTTTGGCTTTGAATTTGGGAAAGTTGACACATGTACTCTGCATGGCACATGTGCTGAATCTCATAATTCAGAGATTTGTGACTAAGTACCCAGGCTTACAGGACGTAATTTTTCCCTGGGACTTTTGGCGTGCATCCCACCCCGCCATGCCCCCCTCCAGGTCTTGAAACATCTTTTCCATCACTTTTCTGACCAGCATAAATGTTTCTAGTTTTCAAAGTTCGCCATTGAAGTCTATTGCGGTTCGTGAAAGTTCACGCAAACCCAAACTTTTGGCGAAGGTTCGCCTTTGAGGTTCACGAACCGAAAATCGAAAGTTCGAGCCATCTCTACTTGGATGTCCTTTAAAACTGAATCATTGCAAATACCTTCTGTTTTAGGAAGGCAAGTTATGCTCAGCATTACTTTTTAGTAGAAGGGCTTTTCTGTCTCTTTTAGCCCCTTATACTGTTCTTTCCTAGAGATTCTGGGTCACCATGAGCTATCTGGGTATTCCATAAATTCTTTGAAATGCGGTTTATTGAAAAAACAGCTAAGCAGATATTACCCAATGCCAGTGCGGATTATCTGCTTCAGTCAGGGACATTTTGGTGAAGCAGGTTGTGTCAGTGCACGGCGCCTAAACTGGGAGTGGCTATAGCACTTATGCCATAGTGCGTGCTCCGTGCAAGGGTAATTCGGGCTTCCAGCAATTGCTGGACCAAAATTACTTCTCCTTCCGAATTGCTACAAATTGGAGGGGAATAGTATTTTACACCACTGGGAATTTGTGCCAACAGGGTAAGCCATCATTCAGCTCACCCTGCTCCCAGCTGACTGGCGGCCTACATACACGTACGCACATTTTTTATACACTGTAGATGTATGGTTACAGTTTATCTGTCTCCTAAAATGCATGGCATGCATGCTGTTCCCATTTGCACTTCCTTGGATAACACAAAATGTATACATTTCTGACAATGCATTTATTGTTTCCTCTCTTATGTCCATGAACATACCTGTATTGGTAATGCCATTGGCTAAAGCTGAATTAATTATTTTACTCTTCTTTTTCATTTCATATGTCCAGCTGTAATGTTTAATCCAATGCTGTATAACCATTGACCATAGCTGCTCAGTAGACTGGACTTCCAGATGACTATCAATGCAGTTGGACAAATCTGGGCAGATACGCAGTTCACTTGCTAGGACAGCCAGCTGAAGAGAGCTCAATTTCTTTTTCTTGTTGTCAATGTTCTCCAACAAGCAAGGTGCAATGTGTCTACTTGGCATTGCTAGGTGTTTATGGAGAATGGACATCCGTTCACCAGCATCTGACAGGACTGGAAATGCCACCATTTGGACATCTGGGCGTAACATCAAACTCTTGTAGGACAAGTGATAGGTTCTTGTCGTTATAATCATTTTGCAATAAGGAGGCAAGCTGGCAGGTAGCCATGTAAATCCTTTAGCCTGGTTTCAAATAAAATGCATGCTTTCCATAAGTAGTTCATTAAACATGAATGTTGTACATAACAGCTATAATTTGTGATGTACACAAGCTGTGTTACTGTTTCTGATTCAAGCACTGGTTTAACCTTTATATGAGAGCACAGAAATACTGTCATACCTACCAGTGGCGTAGCTAAGAAGCTGTGCGCCCCGGTGCAAGTTTTACATGGGGCCCCCCCAAGTGCTGTATACATACCGTAACAAATGATACAGTGCACCAAAACCAATCAAGGACAACCACAGTGTCAGAGGTGCAAAAAGGGGATGTGGAGCAGTGTATTAATGATCTCTACTATTCAAAGCATTATTTATTGTATTTATAAAGCGCCAACATATTACGCAGCGCTGGACATTAATTTAGGTTACAGACAATATTTAGGGGTGACATACAGCAACATGACAATACAGGAATACAAGAAAACCAGATCACACACCATAGTATAAGTACCAGGTAATGCTTAGTCAGTCACTGGAGGGGAGCATGGACATTAGGCAAGTTAGGTTCACTCAGATGCATAGCATGGGTTCACATTAATGGAGGTGCATGATCAGGTAGGACACTAAAGGAGGAGGACCCTGCCCAAAGGCTTACAATCTAAAGGGAGAGGTAGGGACACGAAAGGTAGGGGACCAGAGTTCAGCTGTAGGTTTAGAGCAATTGTGAGGGGTAATAGGCCAGAGTGAAAAGGTGAGTTTTGAGAGCCTTCTTGAAGATGTTGAAGGAGGGGGCTGCCCTAATGGGTGGAGGTAGGGAGTTCCATAGTGTTGGAGCGGCTCTTGAGAAGTCCTGGAGGCGTGCATGGGACTGGGTGATGTGGAGGACGGTCAGGCGAAGTTCATTGGAGGAGCGGAGTGAGCGGCTTGGTATGTATCTCTGAGTAAGATCAGAAATGTAGGTTGGACAGGTTTTGTGGACAGATTTGTAGGTCAGACACAATATCTTGAATCTGATTCTGGACTGGATAGGAAGCCAGTGGAGGGATTCACGGACGGGATCCGCCCTGGTGGAGCGATGGGAAGAATGCATAATTCTTGCTGCCGCATTCATGATGGACTGCAGTGGGGATATTCGGGTCATAGGGAGACCAGACAGAAGGGCATTGCAGTGGTTGAGGCAGGAAATTATGAGGGCATGGATGAGGAGTTTGGTGGTGGCAGAGGTCAGGAAAGGGCGAATCTTACAGATGTTACGAAGGTGGAGGTTGCAAGACTTTGTAAGGATTTGAATGTGGGGAGTGAAGGAGAATGTGGAGTCCAGGGTGACACCCAGACAGCGGGCTTGAGAGGTAGGGCGGTTGGTAGTGTGGTTAACAGTGACCTGCACATCTGGGAGGTTCAGGGATGACCGGGGTGGGAAGATCATGAATTCCGTTTTGTCTAGATTTAGTTCTTAGGAACCTAGCAGACATCCAGGAGGAAATGGCAGATAGGCAGTAGGAGACTTTGTCCATGGTAGTGGTGGCTATGTCAGGGGTGTGGAGGTAGATTTGGGTGTCATCTGCATACAGATGATAGTTAAAACCCATGGAGGAGATAACCTTGCCAATGGAGGATGTGTATAGGGAGAACAGTAGGGGGCCAAGGACCGAGCCTTGGGGGACTCCCACTGAGAGGTGGTTGGGGGTGGACGAGGACTCATTGAAGGAGGTCTTGAAGGAGCGGTTGGAGAGGTAGGATGAAAGCCAGGTCAGGGACGAGATCGTGACTGCCCATGGACTGGAGGGACTAGAAGAGTAGGGGATGATCTACTGTGTCAAAAGCTGCTGAAAGGTCAAGGAGGAGGAGGATGGATTATTTACCTTCAGCTTTAGCTAAGGCAAGGTCATTGACCACTTTGGTGAGAGCCTTTTCGGTTGAGTGGGCAGGCCGAAATCCAGATTGCAGTGGGACTAGTAGTGAGTTGGCATTGAGGTACTGGGTCAGGCATTTGTGAACCAGACGCTCAAGGAGTTTTGAGGCAAAGGGGAGGAGGGAGATAGGGCGGTAGTTGGAGGGTAGCGAGGGGTCGAGGGAGGGTTTCTTGAGCAGGGGCAGTACTGTGGCCTGCTTGAAGTCTGAGGGGAAGGTGCCTGTGGATAGGGAGAGGTTAAACAGGGTAGTGAGGACTGGGGCCAAATCCGTGAAGTGAGGCTGAAGTAGATCAGAAGGGATGGGGTCAAGGGGGGAGGTAGTGGTATGGGAAGTCTGCAGTAGGTGGTTGACTTTCTCAATGATAGTAGGAGTGAAGAAGGTGAGGGGAGGATAGGGTGAAGGAGGAGTTGGTTGTGAGGGGGTGGGAGGTGAAGATTGAATATTTCCTGACGGATGGAGACTTGTTGGTGAAGTGGGTGGCTAAATCTGTGGCAGAGAGGGTGGAAACTGAAGCATCTCAAGAAGTGATTATTATCAGCACAGAACCAATCAAGAGCTAATACTGTGATTGAGGGAGGGCCCCTTGGGGCCCCTCTGGCCCAAGGGCCCCGATGCGGTTGCTACCTCTGCACCCCCTATTGCTGCATCACTGATATCTTCCTTAACTTTCCTCTGTTAGAGAATGGCAACATTTCAGAGCTTTGTTGCATTGCTGAATTTGGGAAGGACCAGAACTATATTTGTAGGATGATCATGCCTGTCACTCTCTGATTACATGAGGCCGGTTTCAAACTGCAGATTGGCGGTAGCGTTACGGTGCGGTTCGGAGACCACACTGCACGACAAAAACAGGCCTTCGAGGATTACCACGTTAATACGCGGTAATCCCCATCTGCCAGCCGGCCAAGCAGGAAGTGACGCTCACTTCCTAATCGATGACTTGCACGGAAGCGGTTTGCCCATAGAAATCCTCCAGAGGAATTTCAGATCTATCTACAACTCTCTTTACTTTTATCAGTAAACTATACATTCCAATAACCGTCAATGCTCTTTGCATTGATTAGTTTAGTCAACCCAATTATTGTAGCCAATATGTTAGCCTACTTTTTAATAATTATGGCCCTGAAGTAATTAGAGCCAGGTCTCACCTGCAATCGCAAGTGCCCCAAAAGCACTGCTAGTGCTGATGCAGCAATAATTACCTCCACATAGGAAATGCAGCAATCATAACATGTTGCTGCAATTTTTCACCCTCCCATATAGCTAAAGGCCCATTGTTTCTCCTATATAATGCAGTCTTTGCTACCACCCCCATGCAACTTTTGCCCCCCAAATAATGCAACTTTTGCCACATACATAATCCACCCTTTGTCCGCTAAATTAATGCCTTTCTCCCATACACAATGGCCCATGTGCAATTCACGTTTTCTCCTGAGTTTTCTCCTAGGTGATATTTTTACAACTTGTCATAAAATGCCTTTTAAGTCGCCAGCATGCAAGAATATACTCAGAATACATTTGATAGTACTTTTTCACCAACTTTTTGGTACTTTTTTAATTGTAAAATGCTGAAAATTTAGTTTACAGAGAAGATGAAAATGATCTCCTAGGAGATAACTCAGGTGAAAAAATGAATTGCATATGGGCCAATGTGTGCATACACACACACACCACTTCCCCATGGAACTCTGGCTGAGAAACCCTGCAAACATTGTTTTGATCCGCAAGCACACAACTATCTTTTATACAGTATAGCGGTCATGGAGAAGAGACACTAAAAAATAAAATAAGCTGTGATTAGCAATCAGTATCTCTGTACCTGCTCTGCTGATAGACCATGAATTCCAGAGAGTTCATCTACTGCATCTAGGATAAGGACACATGGTCTGAGTGCCACAGATGCCAGGAAAGCTTGCACAAGTAATGAAAAGTCCCAGAGGTCACTGATATTCTCACTAGAATACACATCTTCAATCTGCATATCTAGGAAACAAAGTATTAAAAAAAATGTCAGTGTATGATTTACAATATATTCAACTAAATAATCAAACACGATGGCAAGAAAACAATTATTTTTATGTGAAATAACAAACGTACAGATAGCAGATGCCTGTCCATATCTAACAACAATTCTGGCAGAGACATTTACAGATAGTAGTGAGCAGATCAGTCTGTAGCAGGGTGCTGTGAATCCCAAATCTACAAGTGCAGTGAACCAAGCATTAGACCCTTTACCAGTTAATGAACTATCCCATCATGCTCTATGGCCTAGTGCACACCAAAAACCGCTAGCAAATCCGCAAAACGCTAGCGGTTTTTGAAGCGTTTTTTTTCTTATTATTATGAAGCGTTTTGCTAGCGTTTGCGGTTTTGTGTAGCGTTTATTACTTAAAGTGAAGCGTTTTTGGTAGCGTTTTTGTGTAGCAGATTACAGATATTGTTACAGTAAAGCTGTTACTGAACAGCTACTGCAACAGAAACGCCTGGAAAACCGCTCTGATCTGGCGTTTTATCAAGCGTTTTTCCTATCCAAAAATGCTGCAGCCCGGGAGTTTGCGTTTCAGCTAAAACCGACCTGCTCTGGTGTGCACCAGCCCATTGAAATACATTACCCAAGCGTTTCCTCAGCCGCAAGCATTCCTAAAAACGCAACCGAACCGCTCTGGTGTGCACTAGGCCTATGAATGTATTGTTTCCTTAGAACTCTTGGAGAGCAGTGTACATCTCATTTATACCTTCAGCAAAGGTTTACCATTTGGCCAGTTTACCAGTTAGCAGCAAACTTTTATAATGCCAGGATGATAAAGGCACGGCCTTCTAATAAAGAGTCATCACATGACCTTTGTACATATATTTACATCACAGATGTGTCAGTAATGATAGGGCAATCTGGGGAAATGCCTCAGTAACTGGAGGCCAATAAAACCTGATGAAGTGCTGCCTTTAAGAGTGCGTACACACATCCAATTCTCACAGGCCGATACACTGACCAATCTTGCCACTTAGTATGAGGGCCAACAGATTCCAAATACTATGAACAAATTGTGCAGGTAAGCTCTCAAACTACATGGAAGTGGTCAAATTGGCCAATCAAAATTGGATACGTTTATCAGGCTAATTTACACTAACTTACTAATAGCTAAATGATGTGAGGGCTATTGGACCATTTTACTAATTCACATCCAGATGAAGGAGGCGGGATACATTTTAAAATACTGCTTTTTGATTATGATTATGAAACTATGGCCCATATGCAATTTACTTTTTCTCCTGAGTTATCTCCTAGGTGATATTTTCTAAATTTTCAATAAAATTATTTTTATACCACCAGCAAGCAAGAAAATACTCAAAATAATTTTAATAGGACTTTTCACCTACTTTTTAATACTTTTTCAGTTGTAAAGTGCTAAAAGGTTATTTTAAATAGAAGATGAAAAAGTATCTCCTAGGAGAAAACATAGGAGAAGATGTGAATTGCATATGGGCCTATGTAGTGAGACTTAGCAGATACCACCAAGCAGTACTGTCAAAGGAACATACTTTACAGCACACCTGACCCGAACACAAACTTATTAACCACTTGCCGACCGCGCACTCATACCGCGCGTCGGCAAAGTGGCAGCTGCAGGACCAGCGACGCAGTTCTGCGTCGCAGGCTGCAGGCTAATTAATCAGGAAGCAGCCGCTCGCGCGAGCGGCTGCTTCATGTCAATTCACGGCGGGGGGCTCCGTGAATAGCCTGCGGGCCGCCGATCGCGGCTCGCAGGCTAAATGTAAACACAAGCGGAAATAATCCGCTTTGTTTACATTCGTACAACGCTGCTAACAGTAGCAGCGTTGTACCAGATCAGCGATCCCCGGCCAATCAGCGGCCGGGGATTGCTGTCACATGACAGGCAGGAGCCTGTTAGAGGCTGCACAGGACAGATCCGTTCCTGTGCAGCCTCTGATCTCCGGGGAAGGGAGGTAGGAGAGGGAGGGGGGGGAAATTTCGCCGCGGAGGGGGGCTTTGAGGTGCCCCCCCCCCCCCCGCAACACTCAGGCAGGCAGGAGCGATCAGACCCCATCAGCACATCATCCCCCTAGTGGGGAAAAAAGGGGGGCGATCTGGTCGCTCTGCCTGCACCCTGATCTGTGCTGGGGGCTGCACAGCCCACCCAGCACAGATCAGCTAAAACAGCGCTGGTCCTTAAGGGGGGGGTAAAGGGTGGGTCCTCAAGTGGTTAAATGAACATATGAGCACAACACTTATCCCCTGCAGATTCTTTTCACCATCTACTCCTTCCATCATCCCATTTGGCCAAGGCTCGTTTAACGAAAAACAGCTCCTTCATCTTTAAATTGGCCCTGACCCCAGAAATACTTCCAGCTCAGCACCCCTTCTTAGCCTGCATGTGAGTGTGAGTGCATGAGTTCTGAGATGAAATGCATAAGGAAACTAAGTGTAATGATCCGCTCAGCTGGCTGCACAGGCAGACAGCTGTTTGACCATTCCTCTAGTCTGTGGGCTGCAGGTCTCTGGAAGAGAGACCTGTCTTTCCTTTGCAAGTTTCTGATCTGCAAATCACCTATATGCCTCCTTTGTAGGCTGGCAGTATAAAAGCCATGTTTTTCCAGAGTCCTTTGCTGGTCATCCTTCATGGTTTGTTGAAACACTCCTAGAGTGTCAGCCGTGCTATTGTGTTAAAGTTATCTTAGAGTAATTCTTGGGACTGCACTAGGCAGCTTCCCTAGTGCAGTTAGGTTGCTATCTGTTTTGTCTTTATTGCCTCTCTGTTGCAATTGTCCTGTCGCCAACGGTGGTTGTCAGGAAATCGTTCTGTCTGTCTGGGGTGCTAACCAGAGCAGCGGTTGCTACTGGTAGTCCCTTCTGTTCATCTGTCTGTCTTGTTTGGATCGCACTAGCCTCTAGCGGTAGCTTCTGATCTATGTTCTTGGAGGGTAAGCTGGAGCAGCAGTTGCTACCGGCTACCTCATCTGTCTGTCATGATTGGATCGCACTGGCCCCTAGCGGCTGTGGATCCTTCTGATCTGCTATCCTGTTCCTGTACCTGGATCGCACTCGCTCTGGCGGAAAGAGCAGTGGATCTTCCCTATCCTGTTCCTGAACCCGGATCACACTCGCTCTGGCGGAAAGAGCAGTGGATCTTTCCTAGCCTGTTCCTGAACCCGGATCACACTCGCTCTGACGGAAAGAGCAGTGGATCTTTCCTCTCATATTCCTGTTTCCCGTATGTCTGTCTTGTCTGATACGAAAGCTTGCTGTAGGCTCGGTGTGGTAACTGTTTAGCAAGCGTTCATGTTCTCTCTTTTCGTGTTTGTCTGTCTTTGGTCAGTCAGGGTGCCGTGCTTGTCTCTGTTGCGCTTTTCGTGCGGAGACCGCGCTGTAAATGCGTTCGCTGTTGCGAATGAGTGCGGTGTTCGCATTTAGCTAGCGTTTGTTGTTTTCGTTATTTCTCGTTGTTGTTTGCTGTGCCTTTGCTCTTCTTGTGCTCTGTCCTTTTCTGTCTGGTGTCTCTTGGCAATCGCCATTCTCTGTGATTGCGTTCTTGCTTTTGTTTCTGCTGATGTGTGTTCGCCGTCGCTGGGTGGCGACTAGATTGGTGTACACGCATTCATCCTGTATCTGTGCTCTTTCTCTTTAAGGGCTGTTCAGCCCCGCATTGTCTTAGATCTGTACAATTCCCATCTGGCATTTGTGGCCGTGCAGAGGCTGTGCTCGTCTGCACTCCACAGCGCCATCTGCCGGTGAGAATTGCCCTCTGCTGGTGCATTGCACCTAGCCTGGGTTCACCTAATTATACACTTGTGGAGGGTTTTCGCTGTGTCAGTGCACATCTTGTGCGCTGAACACGAAAAAGATTCCGCAAACGTTACACTAAGGCAGGGCCGGGCCGAGGCATAGGCTGGAGAGGCTCCAGCCTCAGGGCGCAGTGTAGGAGGGGGCGCACAATTCATTCAGCTGTCATTCCTAATTGTGTATGAAGTAGAAAGAAATAAGAAAAGGGGATACATAGCAGTGACTGCAAGCCAGATAGCTAGATATTAAGGTGTTGGGGAGGTTGTGGGCCCTGTGGCCCTCTTAGTCTAATAGCAATCAGTGTGTGACGGCTGGGGTGGGAGGGATGGAGGGGCGCACTTTGGTGTCTCAGCCTTGGGTGCTGGAGGACCTTGTCCCTGCTCTGCACTAAGGTACAACAAGAGTACCTTTAATTAATGTAATCTCTGAGTTAAGCCTTAGCACTTTTGTAGTGTTTTATCCTACCTGGGCGCCTCTTCCTCCTGTTGCATTCTATACCCTCTCTTGTGGGGTGACTTCCTGCCTGCACCGGATCAGTCCATATCTGTATAGAGAGTGACCAACAAGCACAGAGAGACATTTTGCTACTGAGTAGAAATGGTTATTCTCCACAGGTTGCTCTGCTTGCAATCTCATCTTGAGTATCATCTTATCTTAATAAGATCCTTCTTTTAGATTGAACATATTACAATAGTTGGGCTTCTGCATTTATTGCTTTAAGGTTATATGGCCTTATATCTCTCAAGTTTTTAAGATATATCTATCTTAGCAGATTTATTATGCAAAAAATAGTAACAATGAAAACACTATTATTAATATTAGCAGCATAATAAGGTCAGGTTTGCAATGAAAAGGGAATCCTTTCTTTTAACATGATATACCATAACTCAATAAGCTTAAACATATACATATAACAGTTGCTCATTTGTTTTTGTTTTTTTTCTTTTAGTTTAAATAAACAGCTGCACAATCCAATAGGGGTTTTTTGATCATGATGATGAAATAAGAGAGGAAGGATCCAAAGCAAGGGAATTCTCATGGGGATATATATTGGTGGTCAAGTAGCACCTGAAAGGCAGATGGGGAGATCAAAAGTACAGTAATAGAGTTTAATAAATCACAGTGTAAATATAATTGCAATCGGTTAAAATCTAAAATGTAATTAACTTTAATTTGCTGAGAAGAGCACAAACCAGCTTAAAGTGATTCTGTAGTAAAAAAAGAATAATGAAAGGGCTATGGAGGCTTTCATATTTACTTCCTTGTTAATAATGTCAGTTGCCTGTCTATCCTAATGAGCTTTTTGGATTCAGTCTGAATCTGACACATGAAACAAGCATGCAGCCAGAGTCAAACTTTAGCCAGAGTAAGAGTAAAGGTGAATTCGGTCACTATGACAGTGCTGGAACTAGGCGACTTGACTCAGAGGAACATAAGGAAACAAAGGTTCCTGCTAAGATTAAGGACCTGCATGTCCAAAACATGTCAGCTGGCTGGCTGCTTGGGCCTGAGCCAACTAATGCAGTTGTGTCCGCTTTTCAGTTACCCATCATGTTATAAGTGGACAGAAGTGGACACAACTGCTTTAGAGGGCTCAGGCCCTTTGGCTTTTACCTGTTTCAATAAAGTGAGTTAAACACTGTGCGGAACCTTTGTTTCCTTCTTTAGCCAGAGTAAATAGTCTGCATTATGGATCACACAAATGAAGCATTATGGATCACACAAATGAAGCATTATGGATCACACAAATGAAGCATTATGGATCACACAAATGTGGCATTATGGATCACACAAATGAAGCGTGCACCACTGTAAGTTAGACTGACCCAGTAGGAGGCACAGAGGTGCAAAGCCAAAAGAACATTAACTGAATAGAATAAAAGTGCTGCACCGCACGGTAACTGCTTGGTCTACATACCCGTTCTGAGTCAGTTGCTGAAAGTACTACAGGAAAAAGATTAGAAAGGCAGTCAGACAACTGGCATTATTTTAAAAGGAAATGAATATGACAGCTTCCATGACGATCTTACAGTATGAGAAAGTACTTACCAAAATAATCACACTGGAGCAGTATAACACAATATCTTAAGAAGCACATGATGTCATTACTCCTTCCATTCCCTCCTACAAAATATGGGATCACTGTAACATCAGGATGATGTTTCCAAAACAAACTCAGCCATTTTGCTACTGTTGTTGACTTTCCACAGCCTTGATCTCCATGTAACAGAAGAATGGACTTTAACCTAGTAGAATCCAAGAAACATATGGGTTGAAGTGCAATACCCAATCACAAAAAAACTATAAGAGCTGGTGTGTAGTTCCTGGATAGTGTACTAGGTAAGGGCTCTGCCTTTGACACAGGAGACCTGGGTTAGAATCTTGGTTCTTCCTATTCAGTATGCCAGCAGCACCTATTCAGTTAGGAATTTTTCCTCTAGACTTTCACCTAAAACACAAATATATAAACTAACCTATAGGGACACCGGGGACATTCCTTTACTTGCATGAGTGAAGCATTGCCTTAAAGCACACTGCAACGTGCTCACATTATACTAAGCCTTAAAAAAAATCTGAGAGTTGAACCCCTTTCCCCATTTAAGCAGCTAGTAGTGTTTGCTGCACACTGAAGATGGCTATAAACTATAGGTCTCTGATGGTCTGTCAGTACATACATCCATATCTTAAAGAGGAACTCCAGTGAAAATAATGTAATAAAAAAGTGCTTAATTTTTTTAAATAATTATGCATAAATGATTTAGTCAATGTTTGCTCAATGTAAAATCTTTCCTCTCCTTGATTTACGGTACAGTCTGATATTTATCACATGGTGACATTTTTACTGCTGGCAGGTGATGTCACTGGAAGGAGATGCTGCTTGCTTTTTTGGCAGTCGGAAGCAGCTGTTATTTCCCACAATGCAACAAGGCTCCCACAGTGTGATGTCAGGACCTCAGAGCTGTGAGACATTAACATCACACTGTGGGAGGTGTTTCACCACAAAATCAGCCAGAGCCCCATAATACGTTTGAGAAAAGGAATAGATTTCTCATGGGAAAGGGGGTATCAGCTACTGATTGGGATGAATTTTAATTCTTGATTACGGTTTCCCTTTAAAGAGAACCTGTGACAAAAAAAAGTTCCCAAGGGGGGTACTCACCTCGGGTAAGGGGAAGCCTCGGGGTCCCAATGAGGCTTCCCCCTCCGCTGTAGCTGCAGGCAATCCAGCGCCGATAATCCAGGCTCAACAAGCCTGACAAGGTACATTTATTTACCTACCCTGGCTCCAGCGGGGGCACTGCTGCAGCTCTTAGCGCGGAGATAGGCGGAAATAGACGATCTCCGTCGGGTCCGCTCTACTACGCGGAGAGGCGATACTGCGAATGAGTTCATTTTGGCACGTGGCTCTGAGAGCTGAGCGCCGAGGCTCGGCGCTGTCATAGCAGCAAAGCTATGATGCGTGCCCCGCGTAGCGGTAATTCAGGGCTCTGACGGCTGCCAGACCTCGAATTACATCTCCCTCGAGTTGCCGCAACTCGGAGGGGGAATAGTATTTAACATCGCCTCGGAGTTTAGCGGCAGTGGGGAAATTTGGCTCTCCCCACGCCGAAATGAGCGGCGCCAACATAATATGCACCCCCGATACTGCGCCTGCTCTGGAGCCGGGAAGGTAAATATTTACATCCCTGCCGTTCGGAGGGCCAGAGCGAGACCACCGTGGGACACAGGAGGACAGGGGAAGCCTCGATAGGATCCGTAGGCTTCCCCCTACCGAGGTGAGTACCTCCCCAAGGGGGAACTTTTTGTCGCTACAGGTTTTCTTTAAACAAGTCAGTGAGAGAAAAACCAAAGTCGCCCGACAGTGATTGGAACCTGATCCCTCGGGTGACATTGCAGGGCCGAAGCTGTGCAGATGCATCACTCGCTTGCAAGCGAGCAACCTGTTCTGCTCTCTGCAGGGGGCAGAGTGGCGTGGGAGTGACATCACCTGGCAGGCAGGGTAAGTTGGGAGAACAACACTCTCGGGCGTCGCTCAGCCAAAGTATTCTGTTAGGATGAATTGACCAAGAGGGGTCGTGGCTGCCGCTGGATTCTCGGCAGAGCCAGTTGGCATCAGAAAGTTCCTTGGTACCTTTAGCCACAAAACGGGAAAAGTGCTAGGGAAGCTGAAATTCTCTTTCCACCTGATAGTGACAATGTGTTCTGACACTGACCATACATGTCTACGTGCCACCAGAAGGTGGCTTTGCGCAGTTTTCTGATGTAAAGTGCCCATACCTTGCACTTGCAGTACGCCAATTTAGGGATTTCACCTACCTCAATGTGTGCCGGAATACTAGTTTAATTTGGGATAATGCTTGCTGCTGTGCTGTACTCCTGACCCAATCTCTTCCTGATTCCACTCATTCTTCCCTTCCATATCTTTTCCCAGTACTGTACATATTTAATCAGACAAGACAAGACACAGAACATTTATATAGAGCTTTTCTCCTGGCGGGCTCAAAGCGACAGAGCTACAGCCACTAGGATGAGCTCTATAGGAAGTAGCAGTATTAGGGAGTCTTGCCCAGGGTCTCCTTAATGAATAGGTGCTGACTTACTGAACAGCAAGAACCAAAATTCTAAGCCTAGTATCCTATGTCAGAGACAGTGCCCTCAACCTGTACACTATCCAGCTAATTCATTGTTATGTATTGGCTAGTTGGTCACGGTGGCATGGCTGTTTCTATCAGTTTTGTCTCACCAGTTTGTGTGTATTTGAACTGACAATAATTGCATTGTTTTCATTTCACTCATCAGTATAAGTTATAATTTTGGCCACTTGCTCTACTGCCTGTGAGCTTTAAACACTTGGCATGCAGCTACCGGTAACTAGTCAATTTCTACCAGCATGCATAAATCAGACAACCAACCTTTTCATTATAATATTCAGATGGTTACACACATAATAAGTCTGCAGTGGTTATCTTTTCACCAATATTATTCTTTATTATCTGAGTTTGGGGTTTGAAGGACTTCTTATCAGATCCTGCAGCTGCTATTACATAACCAGCAAGATTAGATGAATAAACCCACATTGGTACTGATAAATAGCACTGCTTCTCTTTCTGTTAGAATAATCACCAGATGAAAATTAGCTGCATGCAAAACCCCAGAACTCTGTCCTGTATATAACCACACAGTTTTGCTTCCATGTAAAATATAATCTGCATACAGTCGAAGTGTCTCCCACACACATAGTAGACCTTTAGCACCTGTGTCTGCAATGCAGGGGTGGGGGTAGAGCAGTTAGATATGCTAGCGCTAGCCAGTTAAAGATAAGCTGGAGAACCATGACTAATAAAGTCCAAGATTGAGACAATGAAATACAGGAAGAAATGCTGTGATGTCCAGTGAAAGTGTACCTCTACCTCCAGCGCGGTAAAAATAATCTCCCTTGGGTGTTGCTTGGTGTATATTTTTGGACAATACTGAAATAGAGTTTATCTGTTTTTAATTATAGCAATTACTAGCGTGAATGAGTGCACTCAGTATATTTTATCCTTGCTGGACTTTATATTTGCACTAGTGACTTTATTTGCAGGATGGAGTTGTGCTTACATCTAACCAGGAAACACATGTGCAACTTTCTGCTATTGGCTTGGAGTATTTTTTCCTTGCATTTGCATTTACCCATTGTTGTATACTCTAGTCCAGCAGCACTGCAGGCACGTGCTGAAATCGATCCATAATTGGCTTTTTGATGTTTAAAGGAGAACTGTAGTGAGAGTTATATAGAGGCTGCCATATTTATTTCCTTTTAAGCAATACCAGTTGCCTGGCATCCTGCTGATCTATTTGGCTGAAAAAGTGTCTGAATCACACCAGAAACAAGCATGCAGCTAATCTTGTCATATCTGTCTAAATTGTCAGAAAAACCTGATCTGCTGCATGCTTGTTCAGGGTCTATGGCTGAAAGTATTAGAGGCAGAGGATCAGCTGGATAGCCAGGTAACTGATATTGCTTAAAAGGAAATAAATATGGCAGCCTCCATACACCTCTCTCTACAGTTCTCCTTTAAGGCCCGCCTTAAAGAGAAACCGTGACCAAGAATTGAACTTCATCCCAATCAGTAGCCGATACCCCCTTTTACATGAGAAATCTTTTCCTTTTCACAAATGGATCATCAGGGGGCGCTGTATGGCTGATATTGTGGTGAAACCCCTCCCACAAGAAACTCCGGAGGACCATGGTCCTGGCAGTTTCCTGTCTGCAAACTTTGTTGCATTGTGGGAAATAGCTGTTTACAGCTGTTTCCAACTGCCAAAAAGCAAGCAGCAGCTACATCACCTGCCAGCAGTAAAAATGTCACCATGTGACGTCAGAATGCAAATCAGGGATTTAAAAGATTTTAAAATGGGCAAACACTGACTAAATAATTTATACATTATAAATCATTTATACAATTATTGTAAAAATGCAGCACTTTTTTTATTACATTATTTTCACTGGAGTTCCTCTTTAAATGTTTAATTCACCGCCTTGCTGGTCAGACGTTGTCCCCCTTAATGTGCAATGTGCGGCCGGTGCATATTACCTGTTGAGATGTCGGCAAACTGTTCTCGAACAGTTCGCCGGCGAACACCTCACACTGTACTTCTTCCGGGTCGCTATTACCTGTAGTAGTACGGCTGCGCTGGCCTGGCCGTGTGCATCCTTGATCGCGCGCCTGTTGCCGGGCACTTTCTTCGCATGTGCGTGACGTCACGCTCATGTGCAGAGAATGCCGAGCAACAGGCGCGCGATCAAGGATGTGCACCGCCAGTCCAGCGCACCCGTACTAATACGGGTCATAGCGACTCGGAAGTAGTACTGGCCCATAGAGATTCGCTGGCGAACTGTTCGCCAGCATCTCTAATTACCTGTTCATGGTCGCCGTTTCTCCTCCACTGGCTCCAAGCGCTGTCCTTCGCACATAACACGCTCCACATGGTTGCCAGAGTAACGCGGGTGAGTGTGTGACGTAATGTATAATGCAGTGGGCAGTGGGGGAACATTGCACATTACGGGGACAGCATCGGGGGTTTCATCACTCGTCCCGATACCGCTCGCCATTACCACCATGTACCCGATGCAGCAAGTCGGCCCTACATCTTGCAGCATGTCTGGCCGATTTATACGACCAACTTCGGCATGAAACTGGTCACATCATCAATCGGGCATGCGCTTGGCGGCACCGATTCGATTAGAATAAATGAGTAGGATGGTCGATTGCATTATGTGCTAATGTGTGGATAGCTCCTTGAATACACATCAAGTTGTGGATCCACTAATTTTTTCCCACGAGTTTGGTTTGATGTGGATATCTTAGAGTGGTATTAGCATTGTACTCACTTGATAGTGTTAATCCCTATTGGCTGGGGAGTTAAGGTAGTCATAAACATGACGATTATGGGAAGATTCGACAAAGAGACACATTTATCTCTAATCGAATTAGAGATACATTTGTTTCTTTGTCTAAGCTGCCCATACACTACGGGCCTAATCCTGTCCGTTTTCAGCATGAAATCTTCAGGGAATCGGCTGAGCCTGCCACATCTGCACCGCAGTTGCCCCCCAATGTATAAATGTGTCCCCCCACAGTGTGTACATTTATACATTACCTGTCCTGTAGCAGCCGGGTTCTAAGAGTCGCATACAAACGTACACGCTGGCGGCGCATAGTGTCTGATGTCAGATGCTACGCACCACCAGTGTGTATGTAGAGAGATGAGCGGACACCGCGTGGAGGCGGCTACAGGACAGGTAATGTATAAATGCACACCCCGGAGGGCACATTTATACATTGCGGCAGCAGCAGCAGGGGTTTTGTTGTTTCATCGCTTGTTCCGAAATCAGCCACCGTACCGCCGCACACCCGACCAACCAACTTCGGCAGGCGCAGAGCTAGGGGGGGTCGGGGTAGGACAAGTGCCCCGGGGTGCCTGGTCCCCAAGGGCGCCCTCCGCCTGGCTGAGCTGCGGGGTTTTTTTTTTTTTGTTTTTTTTTTTTTGGCGGGTGAGGGGAGCAGCGCAGAGAAGAGGGAGAGGTGTGCGGACGGTGGGGAAGGGGGGCCATATCCCCCCTCCTTCCCTCACCTTAGGTGCTCTCTCCCTCCCTCGCTGTCCCCTCCAATGTCCGGGTGGCTCTTGGCTGGCAGCGGCGGGCGGAACTCACCTCCGTCTCGCTCCAGCGCCGGGCGGAAGTTCGGGTGCGCAGCCGCTGCTCTGGTCTGGACCAGACCAGAGTAGTGGCAGATCCATCCGGCGCTGCGACGAGACGGAGGTAAGTTCCGCCCGCCGCTGCCAGCCACCCGGACATTGGAGGGGACAGCGAGGAAGGGATAGCAGCTCTTCTCTGCGCTGCTCCCCTCCTGCTGGGGAGGGGGACACCTGACCTGGCTACCTACTCTGGGCACATATACCCCTGCCTACATATACTGGACATATATCCCCTGGCTACCTACTCTGGGCACATATACCCCTGGCTACCTACTCTGGGCACATATACCCCTGGCTACCTACTCTGGGCACATATACCCCTGGCTACCTACTCTGGGCACATATACCCCTGGCTACCTACTCTGGGCACATATACCCCTGCCTACATATATTGGGCACATATACCCCTAACTACATATACTGGGCATATACCCCTGGCTACCTACTCTGGGCACATATACCCCTGGCTACCTACTCTGGGCACATGTACCCCTGGCTACCTACTCTGGGCACATGTACCCCTGGCTACCTACTCTGGGCACATATACCCCTGCCTACATATATTGGGCACATATACCCCTAACTACATATACTGGGCATATACCCCTGGCTACCTACTCTGGGCACATATACCCCTGGCTACCTACTCTGGGCACATATACCCCTGGCTACCTACTCTGGGCACATATACCCCTGGCTACCTACTCTGGGCACATATACCCCTGGCTACCTACTCTGGGCACATATACCCCTGGCTACCTACTCTGGGCATATATACCCCTGGCTACCTACTCTGGGCACATATACCCCTGGCTACCTACTCTGGGCACATATACCCCTGGCTACCTACTCTGGGCATATATACCCCTGGCTACCTACTCTGGGCACATATACCCCTGGCTACCTACTCTGGGCACATATACCCCTGCCTACATATACTGGGCATATACCCCTGGCTACCTACTCTGGGCACATATACCCCTGACTACCTACTCTGGGCACATATACCCCTGGCTACCTACTCTGGGCACATATACCCCTGGCTACCTACTCTTGGCACATATACCCCTGCCTACATATACTGGGCATATACCCCTGGCTACCTACTCTGGGCACATATACCCCTGGCTACCTACTCTGGGCACATATACCCCTGGCTACCTACTCTGGGCACATATACCCCTGGCTACCTACTCTGGGCACATATACCCCTGCCTACATATACTGGGCATATACCCCTGGCTACCTACTCTGGGCACATATACCCCTGGCTACCTACTCAGGGCACATATACCCCTGCCTACATATACTGGGCATATACCCCTGGCTACCTACTCTGGGCACATATACCCCTGGCTACCTACTCAGGGCACATATAACCCTGGCTACCTACTCTGGGCACATATTCCCCTGGCTACCTACTCTGGGCACATACCCCTGGCTACCTACTCTGGGCACATATACCCCTGCCTACATATACTGGGCATATACCCCTGGCTACCTACTCTGGGCACATATACCCCTGCCTACATATACTGGGCACATATACCCCTAACTACATATACTGGGTACATATACCCCTGGCTACATATACTGGGCATATATACCCCTGGCTACATATACTGGGCATATATACCCCTGGCTACATATACTGGGCACATATACCTCTGGCTACATATACTGGGGACACATACCCCTGCCTACATATACTGGGCACATATACCCCTGGCTACCTGTTCTGTGGACATCTCTACCCCTGGCTACCTGTTCTGGGGACATCTATACTGCTGGCCACCTATTCTGGGGACACCTATAGACCTGGGGCTACCTATTTTTGGGGAAGCACTGCTGTCAGATTGAGTGTATTTTGGGGAACTGCTGCCAGGTGAGAGGTGTCTACCATATTAAGGGAGCATTCTGCCTATTTATGTGAAATGCTGTCTATTTATGTGCCTCATGACTGCTGAATTTGTCTTGTTGGGGGCCTCATGGTTACTGAATTTGTATTGTTGGGGGCCTCATGATTTGTTAGGGGCCTCAAGATCGCTGAATTTGTCTTGTTAGGGGCCTCATGATTGCTGAATTTGTCTTGTTAGGGGCCTCATGATTGCTGAATTTGTCTTGTTGGGGGCCTCAGGATTGCTAAATTTGTCTTGTTGGGGGCCTCATGATTGCTGAGTTGGTCATGTTAGGGGCCTCATGTTTACTCATGATTGCGGAATTTGTCTTGATGGGGGGGGGCTCATGATTGCTGAATTTGTCTTGGAACATGCTGGAAGGTACATACTGAGGGAGGGTGGGTGAGCGTGAGCCTGCTAACCTCCATGTACATTTGAAGGGGCGTGACCAAATGTGGAGCACCCATAACCACGCCCACATTTGGTCACGACCCTTCACCTTAGGGGGCGCATTAATAGTCTTTGTCCCCGGGCGCTGAAAACCCTAGCTACGCCTCTGAACTTCGGCCCAATATCTTGCAGCATGTGCAATCGACAATGCGACCAATTTTCGTCCCGAAATTGGTCGCTTTGTCGGTCGGACATGCACTTGGCGGGACTGATTTTCATCCAATTCAATTATAATAATCAAATTGGATAGTCGATCGGCTTTCAAGTTGCCTGATGTATGGCCACTTTTATACTCTGATTCCTTAATAAAATTGTTAAATATATACTGTATTCTGGGAGGCCCTTCATACCACTAAACGTGTCCTTTTTGCTTTAGGAACTACATTTAGGCCCTTGTAAATTAACTCAAAGGGGCAGTGTATGCCTATTCCCCTGCTTTAAGTGAGTTGTATTTTTCCTTTACTGAAATAGATTGTTATGTTATCCATAATCATGAGGTGGTGGTCAAAATATCTGATTGCTGCTGGAATCTGTAGAGGACACAGGACAGACATTAATGCTCTTAGGTGTATATATTAATCCACTGAGTTGAATTTCTTGGCTCCAGCCTAAAATAATGGAAACTGAAAAAAAAATCCTTTTTGGACTTTGAGACCAGTCTTAACTTGTGATAAGAGGTTGTTAGACACCAATAAAAAGACAATGCGTTTCACAGGACCTGTCCGCCTCCTCAGGTCAATAGGAGTCAGTGTCTGAGCAATGTAACTTCGTTTCAGAGCAACATTTTGATGTCTAACAATAAAAATCTTAACTTCTTATCACAAAGTAAGTCTGTTCCTATTACTTACCTCCACTCACTACATATTGTATCACAATTAGGGTGCCTCCTCCCATCTTGAATTGTCTCCTCCCCTGTCCCAAGTGTTACTTCTGCAACTACATCCAGTGGTCCTTTGTTTTTTCTGGAGCCCGACCCACGTTGGCCCAACAAAGTCATCATAACCACGTGGAGACGGTATTTATCTACCTGCCCGAAATTGTGGTTGCCTATAGCAACCCACGTTTGAAAATAGTTTTTTTTCTACATTTCCCAGAAATACTACACTACTGGTGCTCTTTTTGCCTCCTTTTCTATCCAGTACCTGCGTTTCCAAACCTGAAATTAATATTAATCTACTGGACCTCCTAGAATTCCTTTGAGACCATTCAACAGTAAACTCAAGACATCTTCTACACCCACAACATACTATACCTTTCTGATGATTCAATATGATCCTCAAGACTAGTATGGGACAGCTGTTCATTTGTTAGTGTAACACAAGCAAAGGTGTCCAGCAGCACAAACAGCTTCTTTGATCCCTGCGAGGCCACAAAATCTTTACAGACACTCTCAGCATATGCTTCGTGATAGGCTTGTGCAAGACTCTGTTCATGACCTTAAATACACACAAGGAAAATTCACATAATAAGAGGTTAAATGGTGCTTACAAGCAGGCTAAATATGGCACACATGTAAATATTTAAAACTAGCTTACTGATTAACTATTTATATCACTTACCCTTACGTGTTACAGCAGGAATCAGTTACTGTATTAAGCTTACCACAGTTCAGTTTCAAGCAGATTTATTGACTTTGATCAAATATAGCTGAAATATCGTAAATGCCATACTACTGGTTTCATTCCAGGTGGTCCATAAATTAGTAGCACAACAGACGGTGAATCTGTGTTGATCAGGTTAGTATTATCAAGTCCTGATGGGGATCAGGTGATGCCTAATAAGTGTAGTTTATGGATGCTTGAAATCAATGTTAAAAAATAAGTCTAGTTTATACAGTACTATATCCCACACTGTATACTTACCATAAACACTATTAATGTTGAAATACAGTATTGAAAAACAAGACAAGACCAACTTAAAGCAAACCTGAGATGAAAACAACACAATGATTTTTACTTACATGGCGTCTCTTACAGCCCCCTGTAGTCCATGGGCGCCCTCCGTGTCCGCCTGATCTTGTCCGTTCTCCTGCTTTCACTCAGGTAGTCAGGGACTAGTGAGCCTTCTTGGTCAAGTTCCCATGGCCTGCAGCCACCGGAACTGACAAGCAGTTGTCTCTGACTGGCTCAGCCGGGGACTTTACCAGGGCTGACAGTGGGAGAACTGATGGTACTGGACAGACACCAAGGGAGCCAATGCATTATAAGGGACTGGAGGAGGCCCCAGGTACCGTAAGTATAAATCCTTGTGTTCTTTTCATGTCAGGTACAATTTAACTTAATGTAATACAGGTTTATTATTGTATAAAGTAGTGTAAAATTAGCTTTATGCATCTTGCAAGGCCAGGATTTTATTCTGATTGCTATTGAGTTCTGATTAACTGAGTTTTGAATAATGGGGTTTTACTGTATATAGTTTTGTACTTCAACAAATAAAAAGTTATTTAAGGTACCAACTTTGGTAGCATTGCTGTTTGAGATATGGGTCAAGTTCAAAATCAGCCTAACTACACTGTATTTGCAATTTTTTTCACCTTTACATAAGCAACATTTGGGACACCTTATTTGGGGCATCCAGCCTAGCCAGTACACCCACTGGCAGCCTATTTGCAGCCTAAAGGTGGCCATCCACTGGTCAATATGGCCAGAAGCTAGATCCCTCTCCGACCATGATCTAACCATAGAGGTATCTATCGGCTCAATTCCCTCCTCATGCTACACAGCATGAAATCTTTAAAAATCTGTGTGTTCCTGCTTAACCACTTAAGGACCGGGCTATTTTTTTAAGTATCTGTGCTGCGTGGGCTCTCCAGCCCACAGCACAGATCATATAACAAGCAGGGCGACCAGACATCCCCCCTTTTTTCCCCACTAGGGGGATGTCCTGCTGGGGGGGGTCTGATCGCCACCGCTCTGTGTGGATGAGCGGGGGGGGGGCTCCTCAAAGCCCCCCTCCGCAGCGATTTCCGCCCTCTCTGCCCTTCCCTCCCTCTCCCTCTCGCTATGGGCTGCGCAGGACGGCTATCCGTCCTGCGCCGCCTAGGATAGGCTTCAGCCTATCAGATACTGGCGATCCGCGGCCAATCAGAGGCAAGGGATCGCCGATCTCCTTTACGGCGCTGCTGCGCAGCAGCGCCGTATGATGTAAACAGCGGGGATTTCTTCCCCGCTTGCGTGTTCAGCCTGCGAGCCGCGATTGGAGGCTCGCAGGCTGTTCACGGAGACACCCTCCGTGAACTGACATGGAACGGCCGCTCGAGCGGCCATTTCCATGGTAACACCACTTTGACCTGCCGACACCTATCGGCGTTAGGCGGTCGTTAAGTATTAAAGGCCTATGAGAACATAAGTATGGTCAAGGATACATATAAAAACATGGCATGACATCATGTCACTAACAGTCCTTCAGAGGAGCTCGCAATCTAAAGGCCCATACACACGTCCGTTTTTTAAGAACGACGGGTCGTTTGAACGTCCCGTCGTTCGCCCGCTAAATCGGGCGTGTGTACAGACTGTCGTTCGCGTGATAAGAGTGAGTTTGAGCGATCCGCCCGGCGGATCGCTCAAACTCACTCTTGTCACGCGAACGACAGTCTGTAAACACGCCCGATTTAGCGGGCGAACGACGGGACGTTCAAACGACCCGTCGTTCGTAAAAAACGGACGTGTGTATGGGCCTTAAACCTTACTACAGCCCGATGTCTCTGCCACAGTCTAAAGCCAGTATATGCACAAAAGGATCCGCAAGCCAACAGTGGTAGAAAATGCTGGTATTCTTTATTCAGGAATTCCACATGGCAAATGTTCAAAATCACAAGGTTCAACTGACGCTTGTCGGGCTTACAATCTGCCCTTAGTCATAGTTAAAAGTGAACCTGCAAGGGGAGGGCTTTATGTAGGTGGGGGGAAAACGCTCCGCCCTATACCTCAACCAGCCCTCGCCTTAAAGGGAACATTACATACATGAATTATCTTAAAAAAGACATAATAAATGTACAAAATTCATAAATATGCTCAGTTATGATTAATAGCAACTGACAACACGTTTAAAAATAATGTAAAAAAACGATACTGGAGAAAACATGACAAATATAAAGCCTGATATGAAAGCTCATTAGACAAAGGAGAGCAAAAAAATTTGCACAAATCCCATGTATAAAAGAGGATCAAAGGGAAATCAAGTACATTTGTTTAACAGTCATAAACAAGGTTCAAATCCCAGCGTGTATTGAGACCCCTAGGAGTGCGAGTGTCCATCCTATGGATCCAATAAGCTTCTCGCCTCAGCAATAATCTATAAGTGTCCCCACCTCTCTTGGGACTCACTATGCGTTCCACCCCTTGAAAAGTAAAGGAAGAAAGGTTACCCTCATGAATATTTTTGAAGTGTTTGGACACTGCCGACTTTTTGAAGGTTTTCCAATTGGTGCCACAAAAATCTTCAGCAATGCGAGCTCTTAAATTGCGAGTGGTGCATCCCACATATTGTAAGCGGCAGGAGGTGCAGGAAATAACATAAATGACGCACCTTGTGTCACAATTTACATATTGTTTGATAGGGACACTATTGCCAGTCGCAAAAGAAAGGATGGAGGAACCCTTCCTATGAAAGTGGCAGTAGTTGCAGGTTGGAAAACCACACGGATAAGAACCCACCGTAGCAAGCCAGGTGGGGACACGAGACAGGGGAGTGGATTGAAAGTGACTTGGAGAAAGGATTGATCCTAGGGTGCGTGCCCTTCTGGCAGAGAAACGACATCCCTGTTGTAGAATAACCTTAAGTTTGGGATCGGAATTCAGCACTGGAAGATATTTCCTCACAATATTAGTGATTTTATTAAATTCAAGGCTGTATTCTGTAACAAAAGTAATTCCCTCATCCTGGTCCCCACCCCGGTTCCTAGTAGTTAGAAGTTCACTGCGTGATCTCCTAGTGCCTCTAAAACGTCCCCGGGCTAGCTGGTTCTTAGTGTAACCTCTCTGTCTCAATCGGTTCTCGACTAAATTGCATTCTTGTTCCAATTCTTCAGGGCTGGAGCAATTACGAGCTGCTCGAGTGAATTCCCCTGTGGGAATAGCATTGATAGTGTGTCTAGGGTGACAGGAGCTGGCAAGAAGTATAGAATTACCTGCTGTGGGTTTGCGAAAAGTCTTGGTAGAAACTCGATGGAGCTTGGTGTCTCCAGTCAGGGTTAAATCTAGATAGTCAATGCAAGTGTCATGATGATTGATCGTGAAATTTAAATTTAGGTCATTGCAATTTACATATGCCAGAAAATCCTCGAGGAGGCCGGGAGGACCCTCCCACACCAAAAGTAAATCATCTATAAATCTGCCATACCAAACTATGTGGGAGGCAAAGGGGTTCTCATCCCCAAAGATGCGGAGCTCCTCCCACCAGCCCATGTATAGGTTGGCAAGGGAGGGGGAAAACTTTGCCCCCATGGAACCTCCGCATCTCTGGAGGTAGAACCCAGAGTCGAACATAAAATAATTGTGCGTGAGGAGGTACTCCACGGCCCCCCCGAGGAAAGACTGCAGGGAAATGTCAAAAGTGGAATATTTCTCAAGATGGAAATTTAAAGCTTTCAAGGCAAGACTATGCGGGATTGAAGAGTACAAAGAGGTGACATCTAAGGTCACCCAATGGAACTGATCCTCCCACACAAAATCATCGAAACTAGACAGAACGTGTCGAGTGTCCTGTAAGTAGCCTGGTAATCTCAGAACAAGGGGCTGCAGATGTGAATCAACCCACTCGCCAAGGCGCTCCCCCACGGAGCCGATGCCAGCCACAATGGGGCAGCCCCACGGGGGAGCGCCCGGCTTGTGTATCTTCGGGAGGTGGTGGAAAACCGGGACAACTGGGTGCAAGGGACACAGAAATTCGGACATGTTCCTAGTAATGACACCCATACTCTGTCCCAATTCCAACAGCCCCCGAAGATCAACGAGAAAATCCTGGGTAGGATCCCGGAGTAAGGGCCGGTACACATCCGCATCACCCAGCTGTCTTAGGGCCTCCTATTATGTCTTTTTTAACCACTTCACCACTGAGGGGTTTTACCCCCTGACCACCAGAGCAATTTTCACCTTTCAGCGCTCCTTCCATTCATTCGTCTATAACTTTATTATTACTTATCCCAATGAAATGAACTATATCTTGTTTTTTTCGCCACCAATTAGGCTTTCTTTAGGTGGGACATTATGCCAAGAATTATTTTATTCTAAATGTGTTTTAATGGGGAAATAGGAAAAAATGTGGGAAAAAATTATTATTTTTCAGTTTTCGGCCATTATAGTTTTTAAATAAAGCATGCTACTGTAATTAAAACCCATGAAATGTATTAACCCATTTGTCCCGGTTATAAAACCATTTAAATTATGTCCCTATCACAATGTTTGGCGACAATATTTTATTTGAAAATAAAGGTGCATTTTTTTCAGTTTTGCATCCATCCCTAATTACAAGCCCGCAGTTTATAAAGTAACAGTGTTATACCCTCTTGACATAAATATTTAAAAAGTTCAGTCCCTAAGGTAACTATTTATGTTTTTTTTTTTTATTGTATTTTTTTTTTTTTTTTTAATTACAAAAAAAAAAATAAAAAAAATTGGGGAGTGTGGGAGGTAATGAGTTAATTTATTGTGTAAATGTAATGTTTGTATATGTAAAATGCTTTTAGGGTGTAGTTTACTATTTGGCCACAAGATGGCCACAGAGTGTTTGTTTACATGCGACATGTAAGCGTCCGGAAGGACGCTTACAGGAAGCAGTAGGAGGCTGGGAGACTCACAATGATCTCGCTGTTTCTGAAAGAAGCAGCAGATCATTGCGGGGGCTTAGATCAACGAACGGGAATGGATTTTCCCGTTCATTGATCTCCGGGCGAGCGGGCGGCAGCGTGCACGAGCGGCGGGTGCGCGCGCACGAGCGGCGGGAGCGCGGACAGCGGCGGTAGCGCGGAAGGTACGGATTTCTCCGTCTCTGGTTTTTTAGGAGGGAAAAAAAGGGGCGGAGAAATCCGTACGCGTGGGGGTAAAGTGGTTAAGATAATTCATGTATGTAATGTTCCCTTTAAGGCGAGGGCTGGTTGAGGTATAGGGCGGAGCGTTTTCCCCCCACCTACATAAAGCCCTCCCCTTGCAGGTTCACTTTTAACTATGACTAAGGGCAGATTGTAAGCCCGACACGCGTCAGTTGAACCTTGTGATTTTTAACATTTGCCATGTGGAATTCCTGAATAAGGAATACCAGCATTTTCTACCACTGTTGGCTTGCGGATCCTTTTGTGCATATTCCTGGATTGGCTTGGCTTCCCAGATCCTGCACCCACTGGTCGAATTGATAGGGGGTCTTGAGTGTTCTGATCTCTCATGATTCATCTAAAGCCAGTATGGGGGTCTGCTAAACAATGAACTTATCAGTATGTCTTCTGTTCTTCCACTAGCTATTTTAGTTTAACCACCCTGGCGTTCTATTAAGATCGCCAGGGCAGCTGCATGAGGGTTTTTTTTAAATAAAAAAAAAAATATTTCATGCAGCCAACTGAAAGTTGGCTGCATGAAAGCCCACTAGATGGCGCTCCGGAGACGTTCTTCCGATCGCCTCCGGCGCCCAGAATAAACAAGGAAGGCCGCGATGAGCGGCCTTCCTTGTTTTGCTTAGATCGTCGCCATAGCGACGAGCGGAGTGACGTCATGGACGTCAGCCGACGTCCTGACGTCTGCCGCCTCCGATCCAGCCCTTAGCGCTGGCCGGAACTATTTGTTCCGGCTGCGCAGGGCTCAGGCGGCTGGGGGGACCCTCTTTCGCCGCTGCTCGCGGCGGATCGCCGCAGAGCGGCGGCGATCGGGCAGCACACGCGGCTGGCAAAGTGCCGGCTGCGTGTGCTGCTCTTTATTTCATGTAAATCGGCCCAGCAGGGCCTGAGCGGCACCCTCTGGCGGTAATGGACGAGCTGAGCTCGTCCATACCGCTAAGGTGGTTAACAGCTTTAAAGTGCATGTATGTGTGTGTCAGAATCAGAATCGTTTATTTCGCCAAGCATGACTGGGTCATGCCCGGAATTGGTTTTAGCATCACAGGGCAGCTCACAAAAATAAGTTACAGTAGAGACATAATGTAAGAACAATGCACAACATTAAGTTACAGCAGAAATATACAATGCAAGGAAAAACCGAGGCAGTATCACAGCAAGAAGCAGCACAACGTACTCAGAATGATCCCAGTACCGTAAACACTCTTGGGCCGTGTGTGTGTGTGTGTGTGCGTGCGTGTGTGTGTGTGTGTCGGGTCTCACCAGGGACACTGACAGCTCAGCATCATGTATACACATTGCTGAACTGTCAAAGCCAGAAAGACCACAGATGTGTTGATATATGGCCTCTATGGTTTGGTGCATTTGTTGTTAAATATGGATGGCCCAGCCTAGGAGAACTCATGGAGTAGCATGAGTTCAGTTTGATCAGCTGATAGATTTGTAAGGCTCTGATTTGCTGGTCATGATCATGTGTTAAACCAGGAAGTCATCACAGCAAATCAAAGGCTTACAAATCTATAAGCTGATCAAACTGATCATGTGCTTCTCCATGAGTTCTCCTAGGCTGGGCCATCCCTATTGTTAAACATGGATTTTGTGACACAGCAAGAGCTGTACATTTTAGGGCGGGTAAATACCTGGCCAGTGCGTTTGCAGTGCGATGCTTTGCCCCCACAACACAACAGGGTCATATGCATAGCACTGCCGCCCTCCCCCCTCCCCAACTCTCGCCCAGTGACATACTCCCTGCTGTCATACCTTGCATCTTGCATGCGAGCCACATAGCTGCCACCAACGTGTTTAACATGTATGTATCACACATTGACTTTCATTACTTCCACCGCCGCTGCTTTGCCATGGAAGTCCAACAATAAAGCACTGTTGACTTTGTGACGGCTCGGTGTCGAATCGGGCACTTCCAGCAACAGGGGAAGTGTACTGGGCACCATAAACTTTCATTACTGTTGCATTACCCTGTGTGTAGAAAGGGTAACGCAACGCAATGAGAACGACCTAGTGTAAAAGGGAGGACTTACCTATATTTCCAGGAGTACTGTGAAGGGGATACAGCTTTTCTATGGCATTACACCAATCTTCAAGTATTAGGTTTCCAAGTTCTTCCTTTGTTTTAAAGAACCTAACTGGTAAACCCTTGTCTACAATTTTCAGTTTCAGGTTCCAAATCCTCAATTCTTCATCCTCATCTTTACTAGCAAATGTTGACACAAAATATGGCTTCTCCTGATCGGCAGCTTGCTGCAATTTTTCTTCAATAAAGCTATAATCTCTGAAGTAGTAGTACTGGAATTGCGTATCTTTCATAAAGGAAGCTTGGATAATCTCAAGCTCTGTGAAGCTACAGTCCTTGTTACATTCATCTAGGACCCAAGGATAGCCACCATTAGCTGCCACTATAAAATCCTCTTCATCCTCCAGCCAATCAGAAGAGTTTATGGGAATCTGGATCCTTCTTTTGGAAGTAAACTTTCCATAAGTATGGCCCAGTAAACATATAAAAAATGGAGATGAGTGGTTAATGTAATCTAGATGCAGTTTTAACTGCTCATACTGAATGTAATCTGAATGTAAGTGGTTTGTATTATACAGCTTTTCTTCCACCGGCCATTTTAGATCAACAGCTTCAAAAGATGTTCCACGCAAAAAACAGAAGTGCTCCAGCTGAGGAAATACCACTTGGGCCAAATAATTCCTTTCTTCTACAAAATCCTTCTGTGTTGAACAGATATAGGGGCGAATAGGTGACCTGCTTGTAAAATAATATTGATGACCTTTGTGAGCAGTTACTGAATACTCTGCTATGTGAGGCATGATAGTATTATGGACCCTCAGTGTGTTTAGTACTGGTTTCTCTGAGTTTTGAAGGATGAAGTAAAGAGTTGCAACAAATAAGATTTATTATGGTTCGTATGAAATTCTTTATAAGGCAAAAATTATATATGTTTGTTTCACAATTGTAGCTTTGTCATGAGAAAATGTTCTCTGCGTTGCTTCTCTCATGCTGCTTTGCACTTCTGCAGATTGCTGGTTTTGTGTTTCTCACCCAGAGTAGCTGGTATGTAAGAACTGGTATCACAACCTGATTCTTCAGGCAATACAGAGCTCAAGTGTCCTTTTTACTCCACAACAGATTCTGAACCACTGTTAAGAACAGAATAAAGAGAATCTCATTGTTGCTTTGAAAGCAATATGGAATGGATGGAACATCAAGGTGTCAGGAACAACCGTCCAGCTGAAATGTATCAAACAGAAAAACAAGGCCAATATTAATCCAATCAGTTTGTTTAAAATTTTCGCTCCAGAAAAAAAACATTTTTTCCTTCACAGTGTGGTTAAAATCTGGAATATCTTACCTCAGGAAGTAATTATGGCAAACACTATACCTGCATTTAAAGAGGGCTTAGATGCTTTTCTTGCATTGAAGGGCATCCACGGCTACAATTACTAGGTAATACCTAGGAGAGTTGATTCAGGGATTTATCTGACAGCCATCTGGAGTCAGGACATTTTTTCCCTTTTAAGGCTAATGGGCCCAGGCCTTGTAAGGTTTTTTGCCTTCCCCTGGATCAACTGGAATATGTGCGGGTTCAGGATGGTGGTTTTATTTTTCTTTCTGGTTGAACTTGATGGCCAGATGTATTTGTTTAACCAAACTAACTTTGTAACTACAGATAGAGTAAGGAGGGGCCGTAACCCTTTTAGAGTTTTTTATTTTGTGCCTAACACATCAGGTTTATTGAATAAAAGGCATGTCATCATGTTATTACAACACTTCAGTTAAAACACGCAATGTACAATAAAGAAGCAGTGTCACGTTCTGAAAAAAGCTGTGTTTACGGTATATATTTGTGATGATCCGCTCAGCTGGCTGCACAGGCAGACAGCTGTTTGTCCATTCCTCTAGTCTGTGGGCTGCAGGTCTCTGGAACAGAGACCTGTCTTTCCATTGCAAGTTTCTGGTCTGTTCTCTTGCTGGGGAATTTGCATACATTCGTTATGCAAATCCCCTACATGCCTTCTTTGATGACTGGCACTATAAGAGCTTTATGTTTCCCAGAAGGCTTTGCTGGTCATTTCCTTTCCATGGTCTGTTCCTGATGGACACTGCTGGAGTGTCAGCCATTGCTATCTAGTATAGTTAATTCCTGGGGGTTGCTTTAGGCTCCCCTTCTAGCCCAGTCAGGTTGTACTATCTGTATTGCCTGTTCTGTCTTGTCTTGCCTGTTGCCATTGTCCTGTCCCAGCGGTGGTGGACAGGAAATGGTTCTGATCTCTGTTCTTGGAGTATAGCTGGCGCAGCGGTTGCTACCAGCTATCTCTTCTGTTCTGTCTCCTGGGATCGCGCTAGCTACTTTTCGCTAGCGCTGTGGATCCTTCTGTTCTGTCTCCTGGGATCGCGCTAGCCACTTTTCGCTAGCGCTGGGGATCCTTCTGTTCTGTCTTCTGGGATCGCGCTAGCCACTTTTTCGCTAGCGCTGGGGATCCTTCTGTTCTGCTACTCTGTACCTGGATCACGCTAGCCACTTTTCGCTAGTGCTGTGGATCCTATCTCTCGTTTGTCCCTGTTTTCGTGTGTCTGTCTTGTCCGCTACGCTTGCTGGAGGCTCGGTGAGGTAACCGTTAAGCAAGCGCTCGCGTCCTCTGTTTCATGTTTGTCTGTTAATGGTTAGTTAGGCGTGCTTGTCTCTATTGTGCTTATCACGTGGAGATCGCGCATAACTGCGTGCACTGTTGCGAATGAGTGCGGTGTTCGCAGTTAGCTAGCGTTTGTTATTTTCCGTATCTCCTTATTGTATTATTTGCTGTGCCTTTGCTACCCTCGTATTCTATTCTGATCTGCCTTGTGTCACGTCTGGCGATCGCACCTCTCGCGATCGCGTTCCTATTTCGTATCTGCTGTTGTGTGTGTGCGCGGTCGCGGGGTGGCGACTGGATTGGCGCACACACATACAACCTGTCCCTTTGCTCAATCTCATTCGCAATCGCCTCTCTTGCGATTGCGTTCTGCGCTTCGTACAATTCCTGTCTGGCACTTGTGGAGGTACAGAGGATTGGTTCCTCTGCACTACCCAGCGCCATCTGCCGACAGGAATTTCCCTCTACAGGTGCGTAGCACCTTTTGCTGGGTGCCTGCAAATATACGCTTGTGGAGGATTTCCGCCGTGTCAGCGCATGCGTTGTGCGCTGATCACGGAGAAAGTTCCACAGTCGTTACAATATTGAAGTCCAATGATGAGTATGAAGAGGTAAGATAGACCTGTTAGCAGAACAATGATTTGGTAATACACCTAGAGAAAAGCAATATTAACCTCTTGTAAAGTTTTTACTGCTGAGATTGTCTTTATTGGGATCCCCACACATGGACTAGAACTGGTGCAGTCAAACAACTGCATACATTGATCTACAGCAGTAAGGCTACAATAACCTAGCAACCAGTGCAATCCACCTCCCTCTCCTACCTTGATAAGCACACGAGCACCTCACATGAGGATGTTTGTTGCATAAATAGGCATAAATGAGCAAGCATTTCAAAGCTGTGCCTGGGTGCTCTTTTAATATGCCTACACAAAGTTGTAGTATCTTTAAAAAACAGAAACATGCTGAAGGCTCTTAATACCCCTGGGGAGAACCATGGTTGTTTTTGAGAAATCTACCTTTAAGCTTCCTTCTTACAGTGCCGATCCAAGAATCCTATCTTTACACTGAATAGAACGATTAGATTGCAGCCTACATTAATACGTTTTGCAGGAAACAATAACAAACGCATAGGTTATATACAGAAATTATGTTTCTCCAAACAAGTCTTTAGAGGGTACACAAATTACTTGCTATGCACACATAACAAACCATTCCTATAGTTGTTATGATGCTGTGTAGCCACCTTATATTAATTATATACAGACCTGGTCTTTACAGGTGGGAAATTTGTACCAAAAATCAAGGTGAGTTGCAACAATCAAAACAGACCAAATATAAAACAATTAAAGCGAACCTGAAATATGTTTGAAGAGGAACTGTCGCAAAAATCTTAAAATTGAAAACACATACAAATAAGAAGTACATTTCTCCCAGAGTAAAATGAGCCACACATTACTTTTCTCCTATGTTATTATTATTTTTTATTTATATAGCGCCAACATCTTCCGTAGCGCTGTACATAGTACAAACAAATAATGGGGAACAGATATACATGAGAAGTAAAAGACACTGTCATGGCATTGAATAGAATAAATACAAATACATACATAGTTGATGTATAGTTGGTACATGTGCATATGTTAAAATTACAGCGGTATGAGAAACACTAGCAGAAGGTCCCTGTCCTTGCGAGCTTACAATCTAGAGGGTGTTGCTGTCACTTACAGTAGGTAGTAGAAATCTGACATTACTGACAGGTTTTGGGTTAGTCCATCTCTTCATGGGGGATTCTTAGCATGGTCTTTATTCTTTATAAAGACATTCCCTGAAAAAGATTTATACAAAGATGCTGGTCAGCCTCCCTGCTCACTGCACACTTTTTTGCCAGTTGGACGGAACAACTGTCATTCACTAAGTACTTTTAAAAATAAAGAAAACCCTGAGAACCCCCCATGAGAAGATGGGCTAGTCCAAAATCTGTCAGTAATGTCAGATTTTTACTACTTACTGTAAGTGACAGTAACATAGGAGAAAAGTAATTTATGGCTCATTTTACTCTGGAAGAAATGTACTTCTTATTTGTATATGTTTACTTGTATTTTAAATTTTAAGATTTTCACGACAGGGGTCCTTTAAAAAAAAGTTTCACTTACCTGGGGCTTCTCCCAGCCCCCTGCAGCCGTCCTGTCCTGCGCCAGTACACAGTGATGCACTGGTCTCCCACCACGGCTCTGTTCCTCTTTGTTCAGTTGCTCTAGTCTAGATCAACCATCAGATAGATCCCTCTCTGATCAACTCTGATATTGGCTGCCCACACACTGCACACAACATTTAACTGAGTCAAAATCTTAGGAGCTGCTGCCTGCCTTGCCGCCTAGGTCTCCTCCATCTGTGCTCCTCCCACCTGGCAGCAGAGCTCTTACCTGGCCGGTTGGCGTGTGTGTCCTGCCGTGTCCGTTGTCTTAACTTTATGCGGCAGGTCTCCTCCTCCCTGTGCCCCTCTTCTCTTCCGTGTCAAGTGACACAAACTAAAGTTCAAACACTAGAGCTCCAGCGTGTTTGATGCTGGAGCTCCGGTGTTTGCACTTCGGCTTGTGTCACATGACACAGAAGAGAAAAAGACATAGGGGAGAGAGGAGACCTGCTGCATTAAAGAGGAACTCCAGTGAAAATAATGTAGTAAAAAAGTGCTTCATTTTTTACCATAATTATGTATAAATGATTTAGTAAGTGTTTGCTCATTGTAAAATCTTTCCTCTCCCAGATTCACATACTTTATTACATGGAGACATTGTTACTGTGGGCAGGTTATTTAGCTGTTTCTAGCTGCTAGACAGCTGTAAACAGCCATTTCCTGTCTGTGAACATTGTTACATTGTGGCAGTTTGCCAGGAGTACCGCGGTATTCAGAGCCTCTTGTAGGAGGGGTTTCAGCACAAAATTAGTCACACAGCGCCCCCCTGATGGTCTGTTTGTGAAAATCATTCTATTTCTCATGTAAAAGGGGGTATCAGCTACTGATTGGGATAAAGTTCAATTCTTGGTTGGAGTTTCTCTTTAAGTTAACTCACCGGACTTGGGAAGACATGCGCAAGTGGGACAAGTGAGAGTACTGCTGTTATTCTGCGTTGCATTGAATGTTGCTAGTGACGTGTTCTTGTCCCGCCACTGATCACGTTAAATTTGCCACCCTGTCCAATCAGCCAATTTCTGATGGAAATTGATCGGGCAGTTTGCTTTACCGATTTCAAGCAGATACAATCACAGTGATCGAATCTGCTATATAAGGGCTGATAGGCTAATAAACAGGGGGCTGTAGCTGCCAGACAGCATTTATGTGTGTTTCCATTTTTATACAATAAATTTGGTGATTTACTGGAAGAAGTGCAGATCAATGGCTTTTTGATCTTAGGAGAGGATCTAACTTTTTTTTTCTGAGGGTCTTACAAGTATCATTTGATGGAACTAGCAGACAGTTGTGTATAAGAATTCCATAAAGCATAGTGTGCTAAGAGATATCCTCTTTCCCTATGCCTAAAAACAGGCCCTGGTGATAAAGGTAGGGTTATGGAGAGCCCCGGAGTGTTCGTTTTTCACCAGTTTAGAGGGGTTGAGCTAGGTTAGGTGTTGGCCAAATTACAGCATGTTGGGATTATATTGTAGACTACTCTTCCTGTATTTAGATCTTATGGTGCAGAAACCACTCTCAGGCCTGGTTCACACTGCATGCACTTTTTGTAGCGCTAGTGATTTAACTACTTACCGAACCAGGTGCAGTATAATCACGGCCCGGAAAAACTTCAATTGAAGTCCCAGGGCTGTGAATCTTCGTCTTCAGCGGCAGGTGGCTGCGCTCGCAGCCATCACCGCTCATTAGCGGGAGATAAATGAATGGGAACACAGTTCCTGTGTCAATGAACGCCGGCATCTATTAGATGCCTGCTTTATTGTATCTTCCTGGTGTTACACTGCCACGCATTACTTCCGATTCACGTACTTACATACGTGAATCGGAAATGATTGAGGACATCTTGTGCCCAAATAGTAAAACTACATCAAAAATGCATTTAGTTAATAAAAATACCAACACTGACTTCTAAAATTAACCTTTCCTTTCCACACTCTCCCATAGTACCCAATCTTTTTTTTGTATAGAAATGTTTTTTATGTTTTTTACATAAAGTAATACATAAATAGTTACCTTAGGGACTGAACTTTTTTTTAATATGTATGTCCAGAAGGTATATTACTGTTATTTTTAATGTATGGGCTTGTAAATAGCGATGGATGCAAAACTGAAAAAATGAACCTTTATTTCCAAATAAAAGATTGGCCCCATACATTGTACTAGGGAAATATTTTAAACGCTGCAATAGCCAGGACAAATGGGCAAATAAAATGTGTAGGGTTTTTCCATAGTAGACCGTTTTATTTTAAAACTATGATGGCCAAAAACTAAGAAATAATGATTTTTTTCCATTTTTTTTCTTATTATTCCAATTAAAATGCATTTAGAATAAAATCATTCTTAGCATAATGTACCTCCCAAAGAAAGCCTAATTGGTGGTGAAAAAACAAGATATGGTTCATTTTGTTGTGATTAGTAGTGATTAAGTTATTGGTGAAAGAATGGGAGGAGCGCTGACAGGTGAACATTGCTCTGGTCTTAAAGGGGGAAAAACCCCTCAGTGGTCAAGTGGTTAAAAAGCACTTGCTAATGCAATGCTATGGGTGATTGTTATAAAATCACTTGGCTCAAGTGAGAACAAACTCAAAGCATTACATTAGCAAAGGTTTTTAATATCACCAGCACTTAGAAAAAGCTCTTGCAGTGTGAACCAGCCCTGGAGAGAGAGGGGGAAAGAGAGAGGGGGAAAGAGAGACTAATAAAAGACTGGCAGGACCAAACTCTACACAACAGTAAAAAAACATGAAGGCTAATGTCTCACTTAAATTAAGAGACACAAAAATGACATGTCTGCTGGCTGCATGCATGGAGCACAGCCCAGAAGTAAGTACACCTGCCAACCTGTAATAGCTTGTGCCATTTACTGACTGAGACTAAGACAATATTAGATAACAAATATAAATTTACATTATAACAGCTAATGTATTCAGTAAAAACGAATTGTTGGGACAACGTCCATAATAAAGCAGGCTAAGCCTAGTAAACCTATGTGGATTAGTGCTTTTCAAAGTTCTAGAGTCTGTGCAAATCTGAAACCAAGAACCCAGGCCAAAGATCCAGAGAATATCCACTTTACAACAATAAATAATACAGTACTCCATTACATTTATGTAAAGTACTATTTTATATTACATACTAGTGACCTATCATTGCCGCGGGCGCGCCAACCCGTTGCGTGCACACACCTACGCCCGGCCTGCCCCCTGGCACGTCCTGCGTCCTGTCCCAACAGCTGTCAGTGCAGGACATGCGCAGTAGCGCAAAAGCACTGACACGGGGACAGGACACAGGGACACTTGTAGATTTTTAGGTAGGATTTTTGTCCTCTGTAATAGTATTAATATATTTTTGTGGTCTGTACAGCGAACTGTCGCAGTTCATGACTGGGGACCACCTGACACTTCCGTAGCTTGCTAAAGAGAGTAAGGGCCCGTTTCCACTGAATTTATCTCTATGCAATTTTCGGAATGCATGCCTTTTGCCAACGTGGATAATGCTAGCATGGTAATGTAAATTATTTTGTACCGTTTCCACTAGAGTGATGTGATTTTTACACAAATGTAAATGCACTACCTGCTGCAGTTAGTGTTTATAGGGAGCAAAGGGAGCTAAAAAAATGCAAACAAAACATGGTACTATTCCATTTTCTTGTAATTTCCCTGTTTTAATGTAATCTTTCAAGCCAATCCAACTGAAGATCACAGTAGCATATATAGAAATCGCACAAAAATTGCACAAGAAAAACAAACAAAAAACAGTTAGTTAAAATTGTCAAAAATTGCAAAGAAGTGTATTTGCAATTTGTAGTGGAAAGAGGTGCTAAGTTCAATTTTGGTGCTGGTATATTCAGTGTGAATGCCAAGAAAATAGCAGGGTGACAGAGTCAGCCTTTTCCTGTCTCATTATCTTAGACTATAATGTTGAATATTTTAACCGCAGCATACAAGGATTGGCAGCGGTTGCACGACCATGCTGACCCTGCAGACATGTATGTCAGCCTTCAAGGCACATACTACCGTGGTCAGTGTAGATTACAGAATTTGGTTACAGGTATCCTTGAGGCCCCGTTTACACTTGCAAGTGAGTACCTGTGTTGCCTTACCCCATTCTACTGCAAGGGGTGGAAAGGCAACAGTTAAATCTATGTTTACTTACCTGGGGCTTCTTCCAGCCCCTAGAAGTCTTCTGCGTCCCTCGCCATAGCTTCGAAGCTCCCCAGTGTCCTGCTGGCTGCCAGTAAAGCTCACCGACCCATCGCTGGGTCATTGCTTTTGCACATGTGAGCGCCCGCTCGCGAACCTGTCTACGTCACCCGGCACATACTACGACTGTGCATACTAATGTGCAGGTGCAGTAGGCACCAGGTAACATGGACAGGTTCGTGAGCGGGCGGAAGCACAGACCCGGAAGACTTCTAGGTGCTGGAAGAAGCCCCAGGTAAGTAAACATAGATTTAACTGTTTAACACGTTCATCATTTAATGCGGTCCATTATTGTGTGCCAAAAGTATCCGATTCGATGCAGGTCTGCATCGCGCTACCACAAGCCGCGAGCCTAACGCATGGAGCTTAGGGTAATGCAAGCAGGAGCACCGCATCACAACACAAAAAAAATAACTGTAAACCAGCCTTAATCTTCCAGCAGCAACAATGAATAATTTGGCCCACTCTTTTCACTAACTACAACCCTCCTAATCTATGTATTAGCTTAAAGGAAACATCCAAGGAAAATAAAAATAAAAAAGATCTACTTACCTGGGGCCTCCTCCAGCCCCTGGCAGTCGATATGTCCCTCGCTGCAGCTCCAGGGTCCCGGGGTCGCCTCCATTGCAGATGCTTACCTCGTCTTCTACTGCACAGAACACTCCAGGCCATGTGAGCGTGATCAGGCTGGTGTATTCTCAATGGAGGGGATCCCCGAGCTGCAGCGAGGGACAGATTGGCTGCCAGGGGCTGGAGAAAGCCCCAGGTAAGTAGATCTTTTTTTTTTTTTCGTCGGACCTTTCCTTGAACTCATAACCCAAAACCCCTAATTTCTGACAGTATCCATTTCTTCTTCAGGGTTCCATGCCCAGTCTTTCCTGCAGCCATTAAGCTGTTAGTACCGATGGTCATGTCTAGGAGATCTCATGGAGAAGCATGTAATCATTTTAGTCAGGTGATAGATATGTAGTCTCTGATTTGCTAGCCATGATCATGTGCTAAAAAAGGATGTGATCACAGCAAATCAGACCTTTGCAAATCTATCACCTGATCAAACAAATCACATGCTTCTCTATGGGCCATATGCAATTCACTTTTTCTCCTAGGAGATCATTTTTCATTTTCTATTTCAAATAATTTTTCAGCACTTTGCAACTGAAACTTCAGCACTTTGCACTACCAAAAGGTTGGTGACAATGGGCCTGATTCACTATTCGGTGCTAACCTAGTTAGCACGCCTTAAGGCTTTGGGGGTGCTAACTAGGGTGCTAAATAGTTAGCATGCACCAAGCTGAATCATATCGTGCGCAAAGTACCGCACGCAAAACTTTGTGCGCGCAAAGGCCGGTTCGCGCGAAATATCGCACCCTATGCGCCTATAAGGTCGCATTGGATGGGCCCTAAAGGTCGCATGGGTGCGAGCGCTACTTTGCATGCAAGCGCTAATTAGCACGCGCTAAGTTTCTATAGGAGTGATAAGGGGCTTTTCATAAGCGTGCTAACAGTTAGCACCGCTTTGTGAATCAAGCCCATTGTATTATTAAAATTATTTTGAGTATTTTCTTGCTTGCTGGTGGCTTTAAATGTATTTTATTGACAATTTAGAAAATATCACCTAGGAGAAAAAGCAGGTGAAAACATTAATTGCATATGGGCCCATGTGTTCTCGACATGACCATCACTACTCACCCTGAGTCCACCTGCTTCATGCTGAACATATCTACACCACATTGCTCAGGTTCTGCTGGAGAGGATGGAAAAAGATGAGCAGGAGGCACCCAGCTGCAGGGTCTGCTAAAGCAATCTAATGCCTGGTACACACCATTACAATTATAAACAGGGTCCAGATTTGCAGGATTTTCACAGACCCTGATCACTCCCAGATACGCGGAGGGGTGGTGAAGGCAGTGCAAAAATGGATCTTCCTCTACACAAGCTATTATTTCACACAAAATGGAGGGAGATCCGCATACTCCTCCACTTCACGTCACCCCAACAGGGGTCCCCCAGGTTGCCTGAGGAGGTAGCAGCCAGGACCCCTCTCCCCGCCGCTGTTCCTGCTACCCCCTGTCCTGGCTGCTACCCCCTCAGGCTACTTGGGGGACACCTATTGGGAACCTGGCTGCTACCCCCACAGCCATTTTTTGGGGGGAAACAAAAGAATACAAACGGATCAAAAACATTTGCTGCAAAAGGGCAGCACAGATCCATCTGCGTTCCCCTTTCTGAAAACGGGAGCCCGGACCGTGGATTGTGTTCTGCAACTGGATCTAGTGTGGATCAACCAAAAGGAGAATTCACACTTGTAGTGTGTGGACAACGTGTACAGTACTTCATTTTCCCACGCACCATGCGCATTCTTCTCTATTTCAACACATGTGGTTTGGATCCTGTGAGTACCATTCCTTAAAGAGACACTGAAGCGAAAAAAAATATATGATATAATGAATTGGTTGTGTACTATGAATAATTACTAGAAGATTAGCAGCAAAGAAAATATTCTCATACTTTTTTTTTCAGGTATATAGTGTTTTTTCTAACATTGCATTATTCTATAATATGTGCAGATTACACAACACTCAGCATTCAAAATGATTCTTTCAGAGCAGTCTGTGAAGTAATGACCTCTCTTCTAGCAGAGAAAAAGTAAACAGTTCACTTACAGTTGAGATAATAAAAGTCAGATAACAGCCCTCTCCACGACTAACTTAGTCGGAGAGCTTAATGGCTTGTTTGCATAGAGATAACAACTGGAGTTTCTCAACTCTTCCTGTACTGGAAACAATTAGACTGATGTATCTGATCTTAATGTTTTATTTCTTAAGGCCCATACACACGTCGGATTTCCGCGAACGACGGGTCGTTTGAACGACCCGTCGTTCGCCCGCTAAATCGGGCGTGTGCACAGGCTGTCGTTCGCTTGATAAGGGTGAGTTGGATCAAACTCACCCTTATCAAGCGAACGACAGCCTGTACACATGCCCGATTTAGCGAGCGAACGACGGGACGTTCAAACGACCCGTCGTTCGCGGAAATCCAACATGTGTATGGGCCTTTAGCTGTACTACACATACAAATCATAATATCATAATTTTTTTTTCGCTTCAGTGTCTCTTTAAGGCTGGTTTCACAGTGGGACGTTACAGGCGCACGTTAGAGCAGCCTGTAACGCACCCCACCGCACAGCAATGAAAAATCAATGGGCTGTTCACAGTGCCCACGTTGCGTTACTTAGTAACGCTGCGCCATTAGACAACGTACTGCATGCAGTACTTTCTAAGCTGCAGAGCCGCGTTAGACTGTTTGCACATGCTCAGTGACGTTGGAGAGGAGCGGAGAGCGGCCAGGCACATGGCTAATTAATATTCACTGCACTTAGTGACGTGCAGTGTTTACTTCCTGGAGCGGCCGCTCTGTGCGGCGATTGGCCGGCTGGACCACGTGATGCCGCATGCGTCCAAGAGTGCGCATCACGGCATCACGGACGCCAGAGTGAGCTGCACAACGCGGCTCACTCTGACGTCCAAAGCAGGGAGCACCAGGCGTTGTGTTAGGGGCACATTATGCGACCATAACGTTCCCTAAAACGCAACGTCCTGGTGTGAAACCAGCCTAAAGGACAACTGAAGTGAGAGGGAAATAGAGGCTGCACTATTTATTTCATTTCGAGCAGTATCAGTTGCCTGGATATCCTGCTGATCCTGTGCCTCATTCTTTTAGCCATAGACCCTGAACAAGCATTTGCAGATCAGGTGTTTCTGACATTATTGTCAGATCTGACAAGATTAGCTGCATGCTTGTTTCTGGTGTTAGTCAGACACTACTGCAGCCAGATTGATCAGCAGGGCTGCCAGACAACTAGTTTTGTTTAAAGGGAATATCTGTCAGGGACCGGGAGCCAGCGGCTGAGAGCGGCGCTGCTGCTAGGGACATAGCGGCTGTTAGGGGCTGGAGGGAGCCCCAGGTAAGTAGATGTCTTTTTTTTTTTTTTGCCAGCTCGGACATTTCCCTTAAAGAGAAACTCCAACCAAGAATTGAACTTTATCCCAATCAGTAGCTGATACCCCCTTTTACATGAGAAATCTATTCCTTTTCACAAACAGACCATCAGGGGGCGCTATATGACTGATATTGGGCTCTATTCATAAAAAATTTGAGGTGAAAAATCTCGTGGAGGGAAAATACTGCATCTGTATTTTAGACTTCTGGGTGGTCATTCATAAAAATGTTGGCAGCTGCGATAGCAGAGCGGAGATCTCCCGCTGAAGGCTGGCGGTAAGCTGTCGGAAGGCATGCGGAAAGACTGAAGCCGGCAGAGTCCCTCCGTGCACTGCTCTCTCTGGGAGGTCTGTCCCAATCACTTTCATGTAATCCGAACTCTTCTCACTACATCCGAGGAAGCGGTATTTCCCGTCCTCATACCGCTTCCTCTAATCTTTATGAATGGACATTTTGTAGATAAATCTAGAAAAACACCGCACAAGGCGGAAATTTCTCACTCTGCTGGGGAATTGTAGCGTATCATGCGGAAACAGCTTTTATGAATGCCCACTTTGCTAAATGGACGGGAAAGTCAGCTGTTTTGAGCGATAAACTGGCGGAAAAATTTTATGAATAGAGCCCAGTGTGGTGAAACCCCTCTTACAAGAAACTCTGAGGACCGTGGTACTCCTGGCATTTTCCTGTCTGTGAACCTTGCTGCACTGTGGGAAATAGCTGTTTACAGCTGTTTACAGCTGTTTCCAACTGCTAAAAAAGCATGCAGCAGCTACATCACCTGCCAACAGTAAAAATGTCACTATGTGATAAATGTCAGAAAGTAAATCAGGGATTTAAAAGATTTTACAATTGGCAACTGACTAAATCATTTATATATAATTATTGTAAAAATTAAGCACTTTTTTATCACATTATTTTCACTTGACTTCCTCCTTAAGGCTTGGTTCCCACTTGGGCCGGATCAGTGGGAGCAGACAGTGTAATGTCCCCTCCGATGGTCCGGCTGTAGCTGGCTGCAGATGCGTTAGCCCATAGGCTATATGGGGGAGCTCATGAACCTGCCTGAGATTACTGTGGACTGCACAGAAGTGCGGTCCACTTACCACAACGGATCCCACAGATCCATCACAGAGCAACAAATGTGAACAAGACGTTCACTGTTCGATTAGCAATGAACGAAGAAGAGACAAAAATGTCCGCTTTCCGCTCAAGTGGGAAAAGAGCCTTTAAAGGGATACTGTAGGGGGGTAGGGGGAAAATGAGTTGAACTTACCTGGGGCTTCTAATGGTCCCCTGCAGACATCCTGCCAAGTTCTTCAGTGTTGTGGTTTTGTGATGCATCTCCCCCCTCCAGGCCCCTCTCTGCACACTGCCTGTGTATTATTTAGATTAGGGCAGCTTCTCTCTTCTCTCTTATCTTTTACAAGCTGGATAAATCCTCCTCTGAGCTGGCTGGGCTTTCACATACTGAGGAATTACATACAGGCAGAGCTGTCTGCACTCTGCAGGAAGAAACAGCCTGACACTTCAGTGGAAGATAGCTGCAGGGGGAAAGAAACTCACAAATGATCTCTTGAGATTCAAAAGGAAGGGTGTATACAGCCTGCTTGTGTATGAATGTATTTTGTATGTGTGGACATACTGTACATCAACCTACTTCCTGTTTTGGTGGCCATTTTGTTTGTTTATAAACAAACTTTTTAAAACTGTTTTTAACCACTTTTAATGCGGCGAGGAGCGGCGAAATTGTGACAGAGGGTAATAGGAGATGTCCCCTAACGCACTGGTATCATGTTTACTTTTGTGCGATTTTAACAATACAGATTCTCTTTAAAGGGATACTGTAGGGGGTCGGGGGAAAATGAGTTTTACCCATGGCTTCTAATGGTCCCCCACAGACATCCTGTACCCAAGCAGCCACTCACCGATGCTCCGGCCCCGCCTCCAGGTCACTTCTAGAATTTCAGACTTTAAAGTCTGAAAACCACTGCACCTGCGTTGCCGTGTCCTCTCTCCCGCTGATGTCACCAGGAGCGTACTGCACAGGCCCAGTATGGTCTGTGCCTATGCAGTACGCTCCTGGTGACATCAGCGGGAGCGAGGACACGGCAACGCAGGTGCAGTGGTTTTCCGACTTTAAAGTCTGAAATTCCAGAAGTGAACCGGAGGCGGGGCCGGAACATCGGTAAGTGGCTGCTTGGGTACAGGATGTCTGTGGAGGACCATTAGAAGCCATGGGTAAAACTAATTTTCCCCCGACCCCCTACAGTATCCCTTTAAAGAGAATCTGTATTGTTAAAATCGCACAAAAGTAAACATGATACCAGTGCGTTAGGGGACATCTCCTATTACCCTCTGTCACAATTTCGCCGCTCCTCGCCGCATTAAAAGTGGTTAAAAACAGTTTTAAAAAGTTTGTTTATAAACAAACAAAATGGCCACCAAAACAGGAAGTAGGTTGATGTACAGTATGTCCACACATACAAAATACATTCATACACAAGCAGGCTGTATACACCCTTCCTTTTGAATCTCAAGAGATCATTTGTGAGTTTCTTTCCCCCTGCAGCTATCTTCCACTGAAGTGTCAGGCTGTTTCTTCCTGCAGAGTGCAGACAGCTCTGCTTGTATGTAATTCCTCAGTATGTGAAAGCCCAGCCAGCTCAGAGGAGGATTTATCCAGCTTGTAAAAGATAAGAGAGAAGGGAGAAGCTGCCCTAATCTAAATAATACACAGGCAGTGTGCAGAGAGGGGCCTGGAGGGGGGAGATGCATCACAGAACCACAACACTGAAGAACTTGGCAGCCTTCCAGACACAGGCTGACAAGTCTGACAAGAGAGAGATAAGTTGCTTTATTACAGAGATGGTGATAGTAGAAAGTGCTGCAGTAAGCCAGAACACATTAGAATAGCTTTTGGAACTTGTAGGATGATAAAAAACAGGATGCAATTTTTGTTACGGAGTCTCTTTAAGTAAATAAAATAAATAATATAATAATAATTACTCGCACTTAAGTTGCCTTTGATTTTTCTCAGTGTGATTGTGACTGGAGAAATGGTTCCTTTGAGATTTCCTGCTGGGTTCCCTAAAGACTAGAGCCAAATTTGCTGCCTGCAGCTGCCCGTGCAAAAGAGATCTAACAGTTGTAGTGAAGCATACTTTCTATGCACCACATGAATCACTGCAGACTTTAGGTGTGATGCAACTTTTTCCCTCCGGTGAAATCCTGTTTTTCCATGGAACGCAATTCCCCACTGTGAATGTTGTCCTTGAATTGGGCTTTAAAATATGCAATGCAATACACCTAAAAAATTAACTAGCTTCCTCCAAAACTGTCTCTAGGAAATGCACATTATGAGCATATTAGTGATGTAAGTGCTGCTATATTATCAGAAACGTGAGGTGCAATCTTCTGTCCCCTTTGCACCTAATGTCTAAAGTGAACAATTGCTCATTCATTTGACTGCACATTACCCCCAGTGTCACTGAAGAATCATGAAATCCAGTCCTAAAAATGTCCATACCTAAATATAGATAATGACAGATTACCTCTGCTTTTCTCTCAGGCTGTCTGATGGCAATGACTGAGATCAGACACTCCCATAGCAACAGCACCATGCCTGTGTTACCAGTGTAAACATCCGTGACCTGCCCCGGAAGTAAAGGCTGCATTGTGCCCTTGTCTAGCTTGTATTATGTGTGCATGGCAGGCGCTTTCCTGTGCTCCCGGGTGCCCCCCTCTGTCGGTTGTGTTATGACTCTCCCCAGTGACTGCAGCCAGTAGGAGCAGCATGTGCCCCAACAGCCCTGAGCTCCTCTGTATTGCAGCCAATAGGAGCGGGACACGCTCCTAGCCTTGGTCGCCGTACATGGAAGGCGCTCATTGGCCAGCGCTGCAGAGACGCGGGTTGCGAGGAAGACTGTGATTGGTGGCTTTGTGTGCGTGGTTGGCTACCATTGGCGGCTGCCCTGTGTCCGCCCGGTGCCTGTCAGGGGCAGATATTAAAGCATTGGAAGAGGTCGGGGCTGCAGTTGTCTGTGGATACCGGAGAGTGGTGTGTGCGCGCTCATCATGAGGAAGTTGTGGGCTGTCGGCCTATGCTTCGTGCTGCTGGCCTTCGGTGAGTGAGCCTTGCTGGGGAGACTCTGTCTGCACTAATTATGCATGCTGGAGTTGGCGTTTTCTAGAAGCTTCCTGCCCGGCAGCCTTCCAGAGGCGGGGAGGGGTGCGAGAGGTCTGGAACTTTCTCCATCCTCACGCTCTTTAGGAGTTATTGCTTCATCTGTGTCAACTTGTGTCAGACATTCTTACCCAATGTCCTGTCATGTTACTGGTCCTCATTTCCTGTCACATCCTCTCTCTTAGGCAGGGGCACCACTAAACTGGCTGCACCCCCCCACCACCACTTGCACACAATGCATTATTATACGGTAATGGTGCCTTCTGAACTACCTCACTATCATATAGCAACTGTAGCAAACATTTGCTGCTCATAGTTTGATACTGGGGAAAAAATGTGTATTCAGAAATACTGTACTTCCTTTAGCAAGTGAAGCCTTGTTTCCCTTAGCAAATGCTTCACTTTAGCTCCAGCTATTGTTTTTCTTGTGCTTGCATTGAAGTTTTGTCTAGCTAATTGTGTGAAAAAATTTTTCTTTTAACATTCTTTAAAACTTCCCAGTTTATGACTGGATGTGTGAGTTGAGTGCTGTGAACTCTTAAATGCTTTCTAGTAAGCTGTCCCTGTCTTATGAAGCAATCAGTGTTACACTGTAACTCAGGTCCCCATGTGCTTGCTCTTTGCTGTAGGCAGTGTGTCTTTTTAAATTGAAATGCTATGATCGGGTCTTCATTATACCTTTTTTGCATAAAAGCTGGTAGTGTTGGCTGTGCAGTGGATAAATATATTAATATCTTATCTGAATCTGGTATAGGTAAATGTTAGTGAGTTATTGCACATATCTTTCAGTCCATTTTGATTTTGTGGAACAAGATATGTTAGAATGAGGCAGATAACTTCTCAAATTGAACATAATTGTGGCACAGGTGGGCTCTCTAGGCAAAACTGAAATGATCTGGGGAAGTTGTGGATTTCTACTCCTCCCCTGGCAGTCATGCTGGCTGTTCCTCTTCTAGGTATGGTCCATGATATGGTAGGATTGGTGAGTTGATGAAAAGCGGTTTTTTTTTTTTTGGTTTTTTTTTTTTTATACATTGCTTGCACATGCACTAATCAAATGCAGCTGCTGATTATTTTAGGTAGTCCATTTTCAAGTTGCTTTCAATCTACACAAGATCAGGGTTGATCAAGTAGATTTACATAATTCTATCTCCTATGCCACTGACAGTGGCAGTTTCCTGTATAGTGACCGTGCTGCATTTTCTGGTAATTTCTCAAGTTTGTATTAGGGTAAATAGAGCAGTGTTTGGAAACAGTGTAGAGTGGTGATCTCTGCTGAGGAATATAATTTTTTTTTTTTTTTTTTTGGCACAGACATGCCAGTAAAAACCATGCTAGAGAGATGTCTAACCCATTCCTCAAGCTTAATGTGCGTGCAGATATATCATACTGTAGCTTTTGGCAGTTGTTAGGCTCCATTCACACTTTGAAGATTATGGTTCCAATTTGATTGTTCTTCTGTCACATCACAACATAGCTGAAAAGTTGCAATGTGTGATGCAACCATTATGTGAGGCATTTAGTGCAGTGAAACTATGCCTCACTGCCACTGTAAATGTGCATGTTACCTTGCAAACTCGCTGCATGTAGTGCATTGTCCTGATTGACCGTGTTGCATGGCAATCTGATGGTCCCATAGGAATATCATTTCATCTGCAAGGTGAAGCGATTATATTGTCTGACACAATGGACACAGTTTGAAAGAACCCTAAAACTAGTGGTGCTAGGTTAGGGGACCCCGCAGGAAACCTCTTAGGAAATCACAGTACCCTCTACAACACTAAGCACTGTGATTGGCCAAAAAGTGTGGGCGGAGTTTTACTACAATCTATCTGAAACCTAGTAGTTCAAGAGGGTGCTGTCCATCCAATCACATTAGCGGACGTTTCCTATAAGGTTTCCTGCTGGGTCCCCTAAACTAGACTAGCGCCAAACTTGTTTCTTATTCAAACCAATAGTTCAGATAATGGGTCAAGTCAGTAATTAGGCCTGTGAGTGTTTGCAAAGAACTTTTATATGTGCAGTAATAAAATGTGTATTTGTGTGTGTGTAGATCAGTTATAATGTGGCACCCTGAAGTAAAATCACTAAATATGTTTACTCTAGTAACTGTAAGAGCTGAAGATGACGACGAAAATGATGGTACGGTGGAGGAAGACATAGGAAAGAGTCGGGATGGCTCACGGACGGATGATGAAGTTGTGAAAAGGTTGGTGATGGAAATGCTATCAGAATTGTAGGACTGATGTGACAAAATTACAAATTTCTTGGCAGAAAAAATATTTATTATGGCCTTCTGGTAGTTAGTTTCACCTTTTTGTACAGTTTGTTCTGGCTTTACTTCTGACCTCACAACTAGGTATAATCCATGAGATGCAAATATTTCAGTTCATGCTGGATTATGTTGATTTTTATGCAAATATATGCAGCTTGAAAATGGACCAGTCAAGTCCCACCCAGGTTTAAACTGATCGGTCCATTTTCAAGCTGGTTATAGTTGCATAAAAATGTACGTAATTCTGCAGGAGCTTTGAAATATGGTCTCATTGATCATCCCTGCTTACAACCTAACTGGGGGGATTGATCTGTACTGTATGGTTTACTTTACAATACAGTAGTAAGACCTGGGTCACACTGGCATGGATAGAAAGCTGATCGGTGTAAAAACTGATCCATGGAACATTAGCTAGAAACTACTAACGATCCATGGTTGGGGTGTTTTTTATTTATTTTTTTTGTTTGTTTTTTGTGTGGATGTATGACTGCATTTATTTGCAATTCAGCATCTAATCTGATGCTAACAGGCACCTTCTGGTTGCAATTTAATACAGCCAAATAGCAGCTTTTGTAACTGTTTGTCAGCACTTGACAAGTGTTATAGCTGCTGCTGTGGTCAGATACATCCACAGAACAGACACCGCCTTAAAGAGAATCTGTATTGTTAAAATCGCACAAAAGTAAACATACCAGTGCGTTAGGGGAGGGATCCCCAACCTGTGGTCTGCGGCCCACTGGTGGTCCGCAGGACGCTTTCAGTTGGGCCGCGGGACTGTCCTCTTGCCCCCGCCTGCTTCATTTTGAAGATGTTATGTACTTTGCCTTGGCATTCTATAGAATGTGTAGGCAAACTTTAATGTTTTTTGGGATTGTAGACTGGCTTAAAGAGGATCTGTATTGTTAAAATCGCTCAAAAGTAAACATACCAGTGCGTTAGGGGACATCTCCTATTACCCTCTGTCACAATTTCGCCGCTCCCCGCCGCATTAAAAGTGGTTAAAAACAGTTTTAAAAAGTTTGTTTATAAACAAACAAAATGGCCACCAAAACAGGAAGTAGGTTGATGTACAGTATGTCCACACATAGAAAATACATTCATACACAAGCAGGCTGTATACACCCTTCCTTTTGAATCTCAAGAGATCATTTGTGTGTTTCTTTCCCCCTGCATCTCTCATGCACTGAAGTTTCAGGCTGCTCTTTTCTTCCTGCAAACAGCTTTGCCCTTGTCTGTAACTCCTCAGTATGTGAAAGCCCAGCCAGCTCTGAGGACGATTTATCCAGCTTGTAAAAGTTAAGAGAAGAGAAGCTGCCCTAATCTAAATAATACACAGGCAGTGTGCATAGAGGGTCCTGGAAGGGGGAGTTCGTAGCAGAACCACAACACTGAAGAACTTGGCAGCCTTCCAGACACAGGCCGACAAGTCTGACAGGGGAAAGATACATTGATTTATTACAGAGACTGTGATAGCAGAAAGTGCTGCAGTAAGCCAGAACACATTAGAATAGCTTTTGGAACTTGTAGGATGATAAAAAACAGGATGCAATTTTTGTTACGGAGTCTCTTTAAGGCTCATACACACATCAGACCATAGTCTTTGGAAAATGAAAGATCACAGACCAATTTTACCCCCTTACATGTAGTATGAGAGCCATACCTACAGTCTATTCTATGGAGCTGAACTCTCCATCAGACAGAAATCTTTGCAAGATGCTGCACACAAAGATGTTGTAGACATTCAAAAGATCGGTTCCTGCAAAAGATCAGTTCCTGCAAAATGCATTCATAGTCTATGAGATCTGCAGATCATCATACACACCTTGTTTAACAGACATTCATCTGCAGATCTGATCTGCAGATGATTGTCTGATCTGCAGATGATTGTCTGATCTGCAGATGATTGTCTGATCTGCAGATGATTGTCTGATCTGCAGATGATTGTCTGATCTGCAGATGATTGTCTGATCTGCAGATGATTGTCTGATCTGCAGATGATTGTCTGATCTGCAGATGATTGTCTGATCTGCAGATGATTGTCTGATCTGCAGATGATTGTCAGTTAAAGGGAAGGTTCAGGGACAGTTGGTAAAAAATAAAAATCCGAATCCACTTACCTGGGGCTTCCTCCAGCCCGTGGCAGGCAGCAGGTGCCCTCGGCGCCGCTCCGCAGGCTCCCGGTGGCCGACCCGACCTGGCCAGGCCGGCGGCCAGGTCGGGCCTCTTCTGCGCTCCATTGTGCGTTCCACGCCGGCGCACTGACGTCATCGGACGTCCTCCGGGCTGTACTGCGCAGGCTCAGAACTACTAAGCCTGTGCAGTACAGCCCGGAGGACGTCCGATGACGTCAGCGCGCCGGCGTGGAACGCACAATGGAGCGCAGAAGAGGCCCGACCTGGCCGCCGGCCTGGCCAGGTCGGGTCGGCCACCGGAGACCACCGGGAGCCTGCGGAGCGGCGCCGAGGGCACCTCCTGCCTGCCACGGGCTGGAGGAAGCCCCAGGTAAGTGGATTCGGATTTTTATTTTTTACCAACTGTCCCTGAACCGTCCCTTTAAACAAGGTGTGTATGATGATCTGCAGATCTCATAGACTATGAATGCGATCTGCAGGAACGAATCTTTAGCAGGAACATATCTTTTGCAGATACTGATCTTTTGTGTCTGTACAGCATCTGTGTGTGTGCAGCATCTTGCAAAGATTTTTTTCTGATGGGGAGTTCAGCTCCATAGAAAAGACTGAAGGTATGGCTCTCATACTACATGAAGGGTGGTAAGAGTGGTCTGTGATCTTTCATTTTCCAAAGACTATATAGTCTGTGTGTATGAGCCTTTACAATCTGTACTGAGCGTTTGCTAGCGCCTTGTGGTTCCACAGTAGCAATTGCATCCATCCTTTCACACTGGGCACCTGCTTGTGTGAAAGACTCCTAAATTAAGGACCATTTCTACTAACAAATCTACTTCTACCTGCAGGCAGAGCACTTAGAAATAAAATGTAGTTTTAGGATTGCTGGAGTTGTGGCGTTGCTGCTGCCCTTGCTTTGTATTGCATCATTACACTGTTCAGACTGCATGAGGAAAGGCGCATACTGAATCTCTTTGGGAGGACTTCAGACTATAGCAGTGACTGGATGTAGTGTGTAGTGCATAAAGTGTCTAGTGTCTATGCTTCTGATAAAGTATTCCGATCCCCCTACAGGCATCATTTACTACCCTTGTGTATGTAACTTTAGGCTTGTGCGTAATTACACCTTGTATATTACAAAAGACTGCCAGAGTTCTTCCTTGCAATCCTGGGACTGGACAAACATTGAGACAAAATGACATATTACAGAAAGAAGCCTTAGTTTAGAAACAAATTCTAGCCAACAAACCCTGCTCTTCTTCCCCCCCCCCCCCCCCCCCCCCCATCTTTCTTGTGTGCCTGCCTGCCCCTCAGCATTCTAAGAGCCAACCAGTCAGTACCAGCTGCTCTTGCTTCATATGTTACAAGTAGTATTGTGATCAGATCCAGGTTTCCTAATTCAGAAACCAAGATTGCAATGCACTTCAGTATTGAAGCTAGTGGGAGAGGATGACAAGGAGATCACTCACGCTGCACTTCATGAGACTTTGATGCTTCCTCCCTCCGGCTTGGAGGAAGGAAGCATCAGTCATTAAGTGTGGCATGGACCATAACCTCGTGACCCTTTCCAGGTACTGAAGTGTGGTGTGTGGCGAAATTGGGGAAACCTGGATTCGAACACAAACACTAGTTATAAGCCGTGTACAGACTCTGTCTCTTACAAGTATCTGGTAGAACCATGTAGCTTTTGGCTTGCCTATCTTCCTCCCTGTTGGTCCATGCAGATCCTTTGTTTGCATCTGGCTGAGCATCTCTAATCAGAAATGTCATGCAGTCCAAGCACAATCCCTAATTCTCATGGTTGAGATTGGGCATAAGCTCCACAGAGCTCTGGCATTTGGAATTTGAAGTCAGATTAAAATTTGCAGGGGGGGGGTAGTACTTATCCTTGTCATCGCCTATAGCTGATGTGTTTCACGTCCCTACTATACTTCCACTTTCTGGGTTTCAAGGTGGAAGCATAGGAGAGATGGGATACAATGGAACGTGGCATGCAGGGACTATATTCAGCGACAAGGGTAAGCGAACTGCCCCCCATCATAGCCCCGCAAGTTTTTAATTTGGAATTCAGCTCTGTGAAGCTTTCAACAACCGGGCTAGGGAGAACTTAGAAATGTATTCAATTTTAAACTAGCGTATGGTAACAGCTAGCCACATGTAACACTTATCCGGAAAGTTCAGTAGGTAAAATTGTCTTCCCTTTTTTTTTTTTTTTTTTTTTTTTTTTTTTTTTTTTTTTTTTTTTTTTATAGGAAGAAGAAGCTATTCAGCTGGATGGACTCAATGCTGCTCAGATAAAAGAAATCCGGGACAAATCAGAAAAGTTTGCATTCCAGGCTGAAGTAAATAGAATGATGAAACTTATTATTAACTCTCTATACAAGAATAAAGAGGTAAACCCTTTGCAAGCCCATTTGCTTCCATTCTGCCCTTAATAAATGAAGATGTTTTAACTATCATAATCTAACCTCTTACAGATCTTCCTTCGAGAACTGATTTCCAATGCTTCTGATGCCCTTGACAAGATCCGGTTAATTTCTTTAACAGATGACACTGCGCTTTCTAACAACGAAGAACTAACCATTAAGATTAAGGTATGACTGGTGATAAAACGGTAATAAAAAAATCTATATGCTTAATGCTCCACCTTCATTGGAAATCTGTGTATAATGCAGGTGAAGTGATTAACGCATACAATTGCTGAATGTGGACTAAGAAAACTATACAACTTTTTATAAACTCTATCTAAATTACTCTCCCATATCCAATGTCCCAGTGCAGAATTATGTTTTATGGGTTACATATGTACTTCAATGTATGTTTGCCTTTTTTTTTTTTTTTTTTTTTTTTTTTTTTTTTTTTTTTTTTTTTTTTTTTGGAGCAACTGTTGACCTGCAAACAAGGATGGCCTTTTTGAGTAAGGAACTACTTAAATTCGAGATTAAAATGAGGCTTGCTTGCCCCAGGTGTGACTTACCCAGAAGTCCGTCGGCTTCTATGCGTCAAGTCGCTCGTGACCTGTGGCACACATTCCATGACTCACTACCGCACTTCCTCCTTCAGCTTGGAGGTAGTGCGGTAGCAAGTCATGGAACGCATCCCACAGCTCGCATGCAAGTGAGAAGCTGACTGACTGACTTCTGGGTAAATAACCCACAATCTCCCGTGGTCACTTTGCTAAAAATCTCATGTGTACCAAGCATTAGCTCTTCAACAGTGGTGGTAGCATACTGGGCAGCAATGTAAGTTTCAATGAATGTATACTTTTGGGAGTAGAGTAATACATGGAGATGTTCATTAAGGTGAGAGATGCATTGTATTTTGGGGAAATCGAGAGATTTTAAATTCATGTTTTGTGATACAAAGTTTAATCGTATGATTTATCCTGTGTGTAACTTTGTTCTATTTATAGTGTGATAAAGAGAAGAACATGCTACATATCACAGACACTGGCATTGGAATGACAAAAGATGAACTGGTTAAGAATTTGGGAACCATTGCTAAATCTGGCACAAGTGAATTCTTGAACAAGCTCACAGAAGCCCAAGACGAGGCCAGTCTACCTCTGAGCTGATTGGCCAGTTTGGTGTTGGTTTCTATTCTGCCTTCCTTGTTGCAGACCGTGTAATTGTAACCTCAAAGCATAACAATGGCACTCAGCACATATGGGAGTCTGATTCTAATGAATTCTTTGTTACGGAGGATCCTCGTGGTGATACCCTAGGAAGAGGAACAACCATAACGTAAGTAGTTATGTGCACAGTGTAATGTAGCAATGTTGTATGTGAACATAAGTTGTAGTTTCAAGGTGCCCATACATCAATCGCTGTATAGGCAAATCTACCATGAGACAGATCTCTCGCTTATCAAATCTCATTAGAGATCTTTTGCCTGCCTATACACCATAGGCAGGTTCCCAAAAGATTTCAGCATAAAGTCTATCCAGAATTGGCCTAGTAAAGTCACCTACTTGGCTGCCTTAAGTACCGTATTTTCCGCCGTATAAGACGCACTTTTTCTCCCCAAAAAATGGGGAGAAAAAGTCCCTGCGTCTTATACGGCAAAGGCAGGGAATCCCCGACTTCCAAACCGCAACCCGCCGCCACGTCGGGGATTCCCTGCACTGCCCCGTGTGTGCTCATTGCTCCCCGTGTGGTCCGCAAACACCCGCCGCCGCTTGTGACTATGTTCCCCCTGAGTGGTCCACAACTGCCGCGTATATGTCCGCAAACACCCGCTGCTTGTGTACATGTCCCCCCTCTGTGGTCCGCAACTGCCCGCTTTTGCCCTCACATGTGTCGCCGCTGTCCCCCTGTGTAAATAGCTGGACCCCGCTCATCTTACCTAAGTCAGTGCCTTCTGCGGGGATCGGAGACCCGCTTGTACCATCACTTGTGTCGCCGCTTTCCCCCGGTGTAAATAACTGGACCGCGCTCATCTTACCTAAGTCAGTGCCTTCTGCGGGGATCGGAGACCTGGCTTCACACACGCGGCTCCCCCTAGTGAAGGTTTCTGCTGATGACGCAGCAGAAGCAATTACTAGAGTGGAAGTGCGGAAGTGAAGCCAGGTCTCCGATCCCCGCAGAAGGCACTGACTTAGGTAAGATGAGCGCGGTCCAGTTATTTACACCGGGGGAAAGCGGCGACACAAGTGAGGGTACAAGCGGGTCTCCGATCCCCGCAGAAGGCACTGACTTAGGTAAGATGAGCGGGGTCCAGCTATTTACACAGGGGGACAGCGGCGACACATGTGAGGGCAAAAGCGGGCAGTTGCGGACCACAGAGGGGGGACATGTACACAAGCGGTGGGTGTTTGCGGACATATACGTGGCAGTTGTGGACCACCCAGGGGGAACATAGTCACAAGCGGCGGCGGGTGTTTGCGGACCACACGGGGAGGTACACGGTAGGCAAAATGGGGACACCTAGGGACAGAATGACACACACTAGGGACATAATGAAGACAGCAGGACACGTACTGGGGACATACAGGGAACACCTGGGGACAGCAGGACATACACTATAGGGACAGCAGTGAACATTCCTGGGACAGCAAGACACACTAGGGACATACTGGGGACAGCAGGGTATATACCAGAGACACACTGGAGACATACTGGGGACAGCAGAACACACACTTACTGGGGGCAGCAGGGGACATACTGGGGACAGCAGAACACACATTAGGGACTTACTGGGGGCAGCAGGGGAAATACTGGGGACAGCAGGACACACACTGACATACTGGGGACAGTAGTACACACACTTGGGACAGAAGGGGACACAGTACGACACCAATTGGGGGAGAACATCAACAAGACGCTCCTGGAACATGGACGCACCAGGTTTAGTATATTTCTTTTTTTTCCTTGTTTTTTGCCCCCTAAACCTAGGTGCGTCTTATATTCCGGAGCGTCTTATACGGCGCGAAATACGGTATGTCTCCTAGATGAATGGTCACCTTAACAAGCTGCATGCTTCAGGAACAGTTTTAAGTCTGTGCATGGTTCTTAAGGTCTCTGTTAACAAGCAAAATGAAGTAACTGTGCAGTTGTATACATCTAGTCTCCCAAGAGGCATATCATGAATATAAACTATGCAGCATTTTAGCTAATGGCTTTTTTTCACCCTCTTCTTCCTAACAGCTTGGTTTTGAAAGAGGAAGCAACAGATTACCTTGAATTAGAGACCATTAAGAATCTAGTCCGGAAATATTCTCAGTTCATCAACTTCCCTATCTATGTGTGGAGTAGCAAGGTAATTATTAATTATGAAACTGATTTATATATATATATATATATATTAATGTGCAATTCCAATGAACAAAATTTATATCCTACAGGTTTCTGTTGAGCTGAAATCCATTTTACTATTCTTAGAAATTGCTTTAAGTCCTACAATTGTAATTCTCAAACTTCTGGGATGCTCTAAATGGAGAAAGTTAGTATTGCCCTTTATGCTGGGTACACACTATGAGATTTTCTGGTCGATTTACTGTCAGATCGATTATTTCCAACATGTCCTATTTGCTTTTTGATCATTTTCCGATCGATTTCCGTGCACTTTAATAGGGAATCGATCGGAAAATGCTCGGGAAAACGATCGGAAAGCAAATCGAACATGTTGGAAATAATCGATCTGACAGTAAATCGACCAGAAAATCTCAGTGTGTACCCAGCATTAGATTTAGCGAATGTTTCTTTGCTTTGTAAATGGGGGTGAGTGCAAAAGTTGGTGGGGAGAGAAGTATTGAAGAGTACTTTGGACTTTCTTAAACAAAAACTTTAGAGGAACTCCAGCCTAAACATACTGTCATTAAGTTACATTAGTTATGTTAATTAAAATAGATAGGTAATCTCTTACCCACACTGTTTTAAAAGAACAGGCAAATGTTTGATTTCATGTCAGCCATCTTTTTGGTTGAAAGGAGGTGACCGGGAGCATGAGACACAGTTCCAACTGTCCTGAGCACCTCTCCCGGTTGCTAGGCAACGTGAATAACATAGGAAATCCCATCATGCTCTGCACAGCATCAGGGAAAACCGCCTGGGCTTCTTTTCTTTGATGGGTGGAGCTTGGCTAAAAATGCAGCTAAAAATGATGCTTTAGTAAGAAAAACAAAATTATGATGCTGTGAAACTGTTAAAGAAACGCCAAGTCTTTTCAGTGCTGCTGAGTAGATTTTTAGTCCGGAGGTTCACTTTAAGATCACATAACACTTTTGGGCTACAAAGGTATCTGGTATTCTCAAATATGCCGTTTACCTTTTATAAAGGGGGTGGTGAGCAGAGGTAGAAGTCTTTCTGTAAACTGTCCATACACTTAAAGAGAACCTGTAACAAAAAACCCTCTGGGGGATACTCGCCTCAGGAGGGGGAAGACTCCGGTTCCCAATCGGGCTTCCCCGACTTCTGAAGCTTGAAGGAATCCAGCGCTGGCTCCCCCAACAAGCAGCGATCTATTTACCTTTCTGCAATCCTGTGCAGGCGCAATGGTGGCTTATTTGGGCTAGGTGGAAATAGCCGCACTACTGCGCAGGTGCAAAGGACTCATGCCTGCGCAGTAGAGCGGATACAACTGGGTTTGGCTATTTCTGCCTTACCTGACTGAATATTTTACCTCGTTGAACTTCGTTGGGTCATGGCGCTTGGATGGGGGAAGCCTTGTTAGGATCCAGAGGCTTTTCCCTCCTGAGGTAAGTATCCACCAGAGGGTTTTTTTTTTTTTTTTTTTTTTTTTTTTTTTCCATTAGATTTGTCTTTGTGCTTACTGATACAAAGTTAAAATAAAAATATAACAACGGGATGTATCTGTTGGTGCCTGTTTTTCTTGCCTCCAAAAAGTCAGAATTCGGCACCTTGTTACCTTTTTTGTCTTTACTATAAATGATGTATTTGTTTGGAATAGAGGGTCTAAAGTTAAAGGTCAGATGGCTTTCCCATGCTGGTAAGGCTTGAGTGTAAAAATGGCAATCGTTAAGATATACAAAACATACATTACTTATGGATTATATACAGACCTCTTATCAACTCCTCGTGTGGATAGTCACATTTTTAAAAATTGTTTACCTTTAAAGGGATACTGTAGGGGGGTCGGGGGAAAATGAGTTTAACTTACCCGGGGCTTCTAATGGTCCCCCGCAGGCATCCTGTGCCCGCGCAGCCACTCACCGATGCTCCGGCCCCGCCTCCGGTTCACTTCTGGAATTTCCGACTAAAGTCAGAAAACCCCTGCGCCTGCGTTGCCGTGTCCTCGCTTCCCCTGATGTCACCAGGAGCGCAGGCACAGAGACCATACCGGGCTTGTGCTATACACTCCTGGTGACATCAGCGGGAACGAGGACACGGCAACGCAGGCGCAGGGGTTTTCTGACTTTAAAGTCGGAAATTCCAGAAGTGAGCCAGAGGCGGGGCCGGAGCATCGGTGAGTGGCTGCGTGAGCACAGGATGTCTGCGGGGGACCATTACAAGCCACGGGTAAGTTCAACTCCCCCGACACCCCCCCCCCCCCCCCCCCCAGGATTCCTTTAACCTAAAATCTAACCATCCACTCCTGTATTCTAGACTGAGACTGTCGAAGAACCCATTGATGAAGAGGAAGCTAAACCAGAGGATAAGGAAGAGGAAACGGATGAGGAAGCTGCTGTGGAGGAGGAGGAAGAAGAGAAGAAACCAAAGACTAAGAAGGTGGGTGTTTTTTTGTTTTTTTTTTTGTTGTTTTTTTTTTTGTTTACACTCACTTTACGAATGTTGCCATTGTATATTTACTCTCCTAGTTCCTGTTTGGAGTTCCCCTGGAGTGGGAGTCCTCTATATTTGTCCACTATATATGTATTTCCTCTCTGCATAGTACAGTACATGCCACTCAGAGTAGTTCTCTCTATCTCTCTATCTCCTCTCTATCTCTGCATTGGTGGTTTCCCCAGAATTTTTTTTCCCTAGCCAGCTGGCAACGCAGGACAGGGAAAATACAGGGCCAGTGCTTCTATCGTTGCAAACTGGGCCCCCAATTGCAGGGAATCTCTCCCCTCAGGTGGCGTCTGGGCATCCCTGCAGGGAGCTGATTGAGTATAAGCTCTTCAGCAGAGTGTCCCAAATGGGGAAGGGGAGGCATATGAAAGCATAGCCTCTTGGGTTGTGCAATTCTCTGCAAGAGCCATTGCAGTTTGGACAATACATATACAGTATATTGTGCTTTTCTACTGGTGTATTCAAAGCTACAGTGATCACAGCTGCCAGATACTGGTTGATCACCATAAAACAAATGTACAGAGAAAGGTTTTGTTTCTCCAGTGGGACTGATATAAGTAGGGGATAAGGATTCAATAAAAAAACACACAATCTAGGCTCCTCACCTTGAGCTAGGTTATTTAAACACTTGTACATTTAATGGGGAGGTGCTGAAAGGTGTGTGGCAAGCAAAACATCAAAACTAACTTTTTAAAAGCTGGGATCTTCGTTACAAGAATAAAATCTCTTGCGTAGTCATACACTGCGTAAAGGTAGCCCAGTGTCGTACCTTTACGCGGTGTATGACTACGCCAGATACTTTATTCTTGTAACTAAGATCCCAGCTTTTAACTTGGCTGTAGGGACAGCATTGATTGCTGCATGATTTTTGTAAATCGATTCGCATGAGTGTGCGGAAGTTTGTTTTGGGGATAAGGAATCAGCCTGCTGACTGATGAAACTGGGTAGGGCGCCCTTTCAACTGCATACTGCAATCCTAGAATTTATTGTTTCTGATTGACAAAAAGTACAGTATACATAAGTGAATCCAGGAATGCAAAGGAGGAAGCACGCTATACAGTGCTCTGGAAGGCTTAAGCAAAGGCGCAGAGTGTATTACTGTATACTGCCAGTCTGCTGCACAACAAATGTGCTCAGAGGTTTATACTGTATAAATGCTTTAAAGATCACAAATACACGCATACAAGGTGATGATCAGAACCACTGCCGACCTGTGCACATCTTTCTTACACTCTTGCTGCTAACTCCCAGGATGGGAAAGCAGTGGGTGTCACCCATCTTTAGTATTACCGTTCTTGCTGATAAGAGAGACAGCTGGCCGGTCACCAGAATTAACTGAGTGCAGCACCCAGCTTAACGTGCATCCGAGATGAACTTTTACTAATTTCATAATTGTGTTCCTTTCTTATTGTTTATAGGGCTTTCCTCAAGCCAAATACTTTTTTGTTTTTGTTTTAATACTCTAATTCCCTATAAACTAAAGAAACCATGCCCACAGGTTTTCAGAGAGTCAAGGCACTATCAGACAGTAGCAAGGGCTCATGGGAGCTCAGGGGGGATTAGGTTTTTTGCTCAAGATGCAGATAAGCCTGCCTCTGTGTAATGTTTACAAACATGGCTGCTGTTGTTGTATCACATGAATAATCAATCATATTCTATTACAGCTGTTTGCAGCTAGATTTGCTGTGTAAACTACTTAAACTTTAGCTAAGATATATAGACAAGTTACTTTGTTATAGTTAGTTTTTCATCTCGGATCCGCATTAATTGTTCCCACCCAATATGTGATATGTTTAAAGGAACACTGAGGCGAAAAAAACTTGATATAATGAATTTTGTGTAGTACAGATAATTTAATAAAACATTTATAGCAAAGAAATCCTTTTTTATTTTCAGGTATATGGGGTTTTTTTTTTTTTTTTTTTTTTTTTCAGTTTACAAACTACACTCTGCATTTTAAACTATGAAGCAGAGCTAATGATCCTTTAAATGTCTCTGCAGTAGAATCTTATCTAAAGTTCTTTCACGGTTTCTTTGATGTATAAGTGCTTCAGAAAATTGCAAAGCTCCCTGACTAAATTAGTCAGAGCTCGAAGCTTTCTTGCATAGATAACTTAACTCTTCTTGTACTGGAAACAATATGAGACTTTTATATCTGTGCTACTAACATTCTATTTCTTGGCTGTACTACATATACAATTCATTATACCATAAGTCTTTCCCTTCAGATTCCCTTGAAAAATGAAGGGGGATTAAAAACTCAAGGTACATACAGACCATCGGACATTTTATAGACTTTGTTTCAAATTATCAGTGAAAGGGTGTCTTCTGTGTAACTTTTTGTACATCATTCACCCCAAAGGCAATTTGAACTCAACCATACTTTCATTATACAGGTTGAGAAAACTATATGGGACTGGGAGCTCATGAATGACATCAAACCCATCTGGCAGCGACCATCTAAGGAGGTTGAAGAGGATGAATACAAGGCCTTCTACAAGTCTTTCTCCAAGGTGAAGGCTTCGTTCTATAGTCTCTAGCAAGGCATTTTGACTGTTGCGTTTTTTTTTTTTTTTTTTTTTTTTTTTTCCCCCTTGATTCTGACATATCTTAGATCAGTGGATTGGTAGATAGGTGTACTGATTTGTTTTTACCTACAATCTTTCAGGATAATGATGAACCCTTGGCTCATATCCACTTTACTGCTGAAGGAGAGGTCACATTTAAATCCATCCTGTTTGTTCCTGCCACTGCTCCACGTGGTCTATTTGATGAATATGGCTCCAAGAAAAGTGACTTTATTAAAGTAAGTTCCATTCTTTAGTTGGTTTGTGTAAAACAGAGGACATTACCCAAACCTCCTGATTTATTAATGTTTTTACAGCTCTTTGTCCGCAGAGTTTTCATAACTGATGACTTCCATGATATGATGCCCAAATACCTAAACTTTGTCAAGGGAGTGGTAAGCATTTATTTTATATACTCAAGTGGGAAACCTTCTTGAAGTATGAACCGCATGCAGTCTAAGTACGTCTTTCTATTTTTAGGTCGATTCAGATGACTTGCCTCTTAATGTATCTAGAGAAACTCTGCAACAACACAAACTGTTGAAGGTATGTTATTTTCCCCCTTCTCCTTGTCCTTGCAATTGGGAATGGGTTTGGCTAGCCTTCAGGTGAAGTATACAAGTGGAAATGTGTTAAGACCAGGAGTTGTGGTGTGTGTGTGTGTGTGGTTTTTGCATATGTAACATAACCTAGATCTTAGCTCTTTTTCTTACTTTTTGCTCTTTTTATTTTAGGTTATTAGAAAGAAGCTGGTGCGTAAAACTTTGGATATGATTAAGAAGATTGCAGAAGACCAATACAATGAGAAATTTTGGAAGGAGTTTGGTACAAATATTAAACTTGGTGTGATTGAGGATCACTCTAACCGTACCCGTTTAGCTAAACTTCTACGATTCCAGTCTTCCAACCACAAGACTGAGCTGACCAGCTTGGAGCAGTATGCGGAAAGAATGAAGGATAAGCAGGATAAAATCTACTTCATGGCTGGAGCAAGTAGACAGGAGGTGATTGAAAGCGCTCTGCGTCTCCTTTTTTACATGTAGGTTTTTGAAGATTAAGCTTAGGCCTTGTTCAGATCATTTAGCGCAGATGGCTGTGCGATCGCAACACGTACGATCACACGGCATCTGCACTACTATGCGCTGCAGATCCCATTCATTACAATGAATGGAATCTGCGCTGCGATTCCCAAAATGCGTGCAGCACGCGATAGCGCAATCGCGCTGCCACGCAGCGCATATGATGGGAACGGTAGAAGGGCTGTCTATGTCCTTCTACCGTTCTTGCGCGTCGCACACTATACGTGCTGCCAAAAATGCGCACGGCAGCACTTATAGTCTGAACAAGGCCTGAACAAGTTACAATTTTGTCTTGCTTCCTCAGGTGGAGTCTTCTCCATTTGTTGAACGTCTGCTAAAGAAGGGCTATGAAGTGGTGTTCTTAATTGAGCCTGTAGATGAGTACTGCATCCAGGCACTGCCAGAGTTTGATGGAAAGAGATTCCAGAATGTTGCCAAAGAAGGGCTGAAATTTGATGAAAGTGAGAAGGCAAAGGAAGCGCGTGAAGCCTTGGAAAAGGAATATGAGCCCCTGCTCACCTGGATGAAAGAAAAATCGCTGAAAGACCAGGTATGATTAGCTTTTCGCTATACTTGACCAGCTCAGGACCACTGGCTTACACCCCTCACTAGTGACCAGGCTGCTTTTTTTACAATTCAGCACACTACAGCTTTAACAGTGTGCTGCACGACCATACAACTTAGTAGCTAAACCTCTTCCCCCCCCCCCCCCCTTTTCTACCCACCAACAGATTTCTGTTAGTGGGCTCTGATCACTGCTTCAGGGTTTTTTTCCCTTTTTTTTTTTTTTTCTACAGCCGGCCAACCGTGATCGCACGCTTATGTCGGAGTTCCGCTCCGTCATTCAGCGGGGATGCGCGCCCATCTGTGATCCCCCGCTAATCTCCACCCACCGCTCTTGACGCTGATCGGCGTTAGGCGGTCCTGGGGCTGCCACCTTCCTGATGCCTTTCAACGTTAGGCGGAAGAGGTTAAAGTAAACCTCTCGCAACTCGCACTATATGAATAATTGCTGTGGGCACAACTGTGCTTATCAAATCTGTAAATGGACTTTGATTGTCGTAACTTTATCTTTGTTTGTTTGTAATGCTGGGAATACACGGCTTGATTTTGACCCATTTCCAACCTGTCTGATCTCCCGCCCGATCGTTTCCCGCTCAATTCTGGATTGAAGTGCATGGAAAAAGATAAGAAAAACAAGCGAAAGATAAGAGAATTTACTGTAGAAACGATAGAGCAGCAAAATCGAGCCATGTATATATAGCAGTAGATCTATGTTCGTGCTCAGGTTCAATAGATTCTTTGTTAATACTTAATTGGAAGAGGTCAGAAGTACCTGGGCTGAAGCCCAGACACTCACCCCTTCTGCAATACAGACTTTTTAGTGTTACAAAATGCAGTTGTCTTAGTATTACAAGGTGCGATCTTCTTCTCAGATTCAGACACTGCCTTCCATCTTGCAATCTGAACAATAGGATGATGCTATCCAACCAGCAGCTGTCAAATCCACAGTTAAACATTTGTGCACACTCTGATTACTGAGCTATTAAAGTGAACCAGATATGAAGCACCCTCGTGTGTGTGTGTGTGTGTGTGTGTGTGTGTGTGTGTGTGTATATATGTATATATATATATATATATATATATATATATATATATATATATATATATATATATATATATATATATATATATATATATATATATATATATATATAATTAGCTGAGTCTTCTGTGATGTATTTTCAAACCCAAGCCTGCCCCCTTGTGGCTCTGCTCAGGAATCATTCTAGCTGAGTCATTATAACAAAGCCAGACTGAATGCTCAGTTGGGGCTTTAGTCAGGGCTGCTGAGAAGCAGGCTGAACAGTGAAGAAAAACAGAGCAGGGTAGGTGTTTTCTCAAATGTTCCCACTGATATATATGATAAAGTACATGAGGGTGCTTCTTCTCTGGTTCCCTTTAAATGGTATATTTTACATATATGCCAAGAAATGGGGAGTGTAATTTTCCTTTTATCAAGGCAGTCTATCTGGTTAAAAATACAAGTTGTTGTTGTGATGGGGCAAACATATATATATATATATATCTCTCTATCTCTCTCTCTATCTCTCTCTCTATCTCTATCTCTATCTCTATCTCTATCTCTCTATCTCTCTATCTCTATCTATCTCTATCTCTCTCTCTCTATCTCTCTCTCTATCTCTATCTCTATCTCTCTCTCTATCTCTATCTCTCTCTCTATCTCTCTCTCTATCTCTCTCTCTATCTCTCTCTCTATCTCTCTCTCTATCTCTCTATCTATTTTATTTTTTTTTCTCTATTGCTGATATCCCATTGTCGCTACTTTTCTAGATTGAAAAGGCTGTCTTATCCCAACGTTTGACAGAATCCCCTTGTGCACTTGTGGCTAGCCAGTATGGGTGGTCTGGTAATATGGAAAGGATAATGAAAGCCCAGGCATACCAAACTGGAAAGGACATATCCACAAGGTGAGTTGCACTTTTTTTTTTTCTGTCTTTTACCGTTCAGTAGACATGGTCCATTACATTATACTAGTTTTCACACTCTATGCAGCTTGCATTGCCATTCAGAATGGACAGGAAGTGCATTTGGTCCAATTTAAATCTGCATACAAGCCGCAATTCTTTTATCTGTATATATTGGTGTACACCACAAAAATGTCAATATTTAATAGCGGAAGGAAATATTCACTGTTGCAATTCTTTCATTTCAGCTACTACTCAAGCCAGAAAAAGACACTTGAAGTTAACCCAAGACATCCTCTCATTAAGGAGATGTTGAGGGAGGGTAAAGGTAAGCAACGCATTTCATATTTGCAATATTTAGTACATGTAGAGTGGATTCTGTAGTCATTCAGTTTGCCAAGACAAGCTTTCATGATCAAGTCAGCTTTTTGTGATGTTTTTCTGCCGTCCAACCCCATAATGAGTGAGCTGTAGGTTTTATAGTGTAATAAGGTAAGCTGCATGAAGACGGCTCTAGACAAGAGATGGAGTGTGACAGATGCTCTGTTTGAGCCACATCTGTAACATGCTGAGCGCTTTAGGACACCCTCAGGGCTTGATTTAGCCAGCTTGTGAAAGTTTGTAAATGTGAGATTGCTGGGCAGAAAATGACTGACTGCACAGTGAAAATGTTACATTATTGATCCTCTAGCCCTGCACAGCATTTGCTTCATGGCTGTATCTGCAGTGAATGACATTGTATGTGTGGCAGGATTCCTACTACCTATTAACCTTCCTGGCGGTAAGCCCTATGCCGCGCAGGAAGATATCTCAGCCCCTAGTGGGGCGATTTTGCTCACTTTAAAATGCTGTACGCGCAGCTAGCACTTTGCTAGCCGCGCGTACAGCTCGATCGCCGCCGCTCTGCGGCGATCGCACGCAGCGGCGCTAGAGGGCCCCCCGCCAGAGCCCTGCGCTGCCCGGACCAATGAGTTACGGGCAGCGCTATGGGCTGGGTCGGACGTCGATGACGTCATTCCGATCGTCTCCATGGCGACAGGAGAAGCCAAACAGGGGAGCGCGTTATATACGCGTTCCCCTGTTTGCTTTTTGATGCCGGCGACGATCGCACTAGAGGGACACATGCGCCTCTAGTGGTGTTTCAAATAGCTACCACTCTGGTAGCTTTACATGAAACCAAAAAAAAATTAAAAAATTTTTTGCCTAAGTGGCAAAAAAAATTAACCACCAGAGAGGTTAAAGGGGTTTAGGAAAGAAGTATAATTTAATAGTGTTCCTTTAAAATTTGTGTGGGAAAACTCCTCATTTTTTTGCACCTCTAAAGAAAGTCTAAGTAGAATCACACATCTGCTAAAATTCGGCTTTTCACGTGTGTGTGTGTGTGTGTGTGTGTGTGTGTGTGTGTGTGTGTGTGTGTGTGTGTGTGTGTGTGTGTGTGTGTGTGTGTGTATATGTATGTATGTGAAAACTGGCAGCTCTGTACAGTGCATGCGCAGCACGGGAGCCGCCAGTCTTCAAAAGCCTTCCAAGGACTCCTGGAGGTGGCATATTTGAATGTGGACACTGAGAGGACTGGAAGGATCTGAGATCCAGAGCCTTCCCTCCAACTTATTATTTTTTTTTTCCCTCCACTTTGTTCGCTTCAAACTTGTTTTAATACACATGGATATTGCTCAGTCCATAGAAGGGGTTTGTTTTTTGTTTCTTCAAAATGCATATTGCATCTCTTCTATAGACTAGTTCAGTGTCCATTTTTCGGATCCCTCATGCACGCCAAAGCTCCTACATCAGAAGTTTGCTGTAAGCTGTTTTCAAGATTGTGCCAAAACAATATGATTTTAATGGAAATGTTGTTGTATGCAAAACTAACACTGCTTTGGCACAGTTTACCATATTCTCACATGGTTGATCATGTCCTTTTCCTCTTTCTAGGAGAATGAAGAAGATCAGACTGTATCTGATCTTGCAGTTGTACTTCTTGAGACTGCCACCTTACGGTCAGGATATCACTTACCAGACACAAAAGCATATGGTGACAGAATAGAAAGGATGCTGCGGCTAAGCTTAAGTATCGATCTTAATGCTAAGGTAAAGCTTTGTTTTATTTAATATTACAAAATAACCGCCAACATTGTTCAACTAAAATATTGAATTAAAATGTTTTTAGCTTGCTATCTTGTGTTGTATTACCAGTAAGATAGACTAAAGAGCAGCAGCCTAATGCAATAATGTACTTGATGTAGCTACGCTTAACCCATTCAGGTTCCGTCGTTTTCACGTGAGAAATGTTCACCTCCCATTCATTAGCCTATAACTTTATCACTACTTATCACAATGCACTGATCTATATCTTGTTTTTTTCCGCCACCAATTAGGCTTTCTTTGGGGGGTACATTTTGCTAAGAGCCACTTTACTGTAAATGCATTTTAACAGGAAGAATAAGAAAAAACGGAAAAAAATTCATTATTTCTCAGTTTTCAGCCATTATAGTATTAAAATAATACATGCCTCCATAATTAAAACTCACGTATTGTATTTGCCCATATGTCCCGGGTATAACACTGTTAAAATTATGTCCCTATCACAATGTATGGCGACAATATTTTATTTGGAAATAAAGGTGCATTTTTTCCGTTTTGCATCTATCACTATTTACAAGTTTAAAATAAAAAAAATTAGAAATTTCATTTTTACATTGATAATTAAAAAGTTTAGACCCTTAGGTAAATATTTCCTTTTTTTTTTTTTTTTTTTTTTTTTTGTAAACATTTTATTTGGGTAGTTTTGGGAGGGTGGGAGGTAAACAATAGATTTATAATGTAAATGTGTGTTAATTTTAAATTTTTTTTTTTTTACAGGTGTAGTATTACTTTTTGGCCACAAGATGGCGGCCATGAGTTTGTTTACATGACGTCACTCTAAGCGGAACACACGCTTAGAGTGGCGCATTGGGCAGGGAACGGCCAGAAAAGGCGCAGCTTCTGAGAGAAGCTGTCGCTTTTTCAGCGGGGGAGAGGAATCAATGATCGGGCACCGTAGCCCGATACATTCAGTGTTCTCCCCAGAATTTTTTTCCAGCCGGGTGGCATGAAAAAGTAGCCGGGTGGCGTAAAGTGGGCGTGGCCATGACGTGCTGGAAAATGGGTGTGGCCATGACATTGGCGTAGCCAACTGTATTGTAAAACTAACTCAAAGGGGCCCTTTTTTCCCCAAAGCACAGTTAGGCAAATTGTCCTTAAAGGTTTTAAAAATTAAACACTGTTTTCCCCCCAAAAACACATAATTAGGCAGCATTTCCATTACCCCAGATGTCCAATGCAGAAACCATTACTCAAAATTTCAAAAAAAGGTCAGGCTGGTGGGGTAGGTAGGTCAGGCTTGTGGCTAGTGAGGTGGATTAGTGTGTTAGGCAAGTCAGGCTGGTGGCTAGTGGGGGGGGGGGGGGGTAAGTAGGTCAGGCTAGGGGGTAGTTGGGTGGGTGGCAAAGTAGGTCAGGCTGGTGGATGGGTGGGTAGATCAGGCTGGTGGATGGGTGGGTAGGTCAGGCTGGTGGATGGGTGGGTAGGTCAGGCTGGTGGATGGGTGGGTAGGTCAGGCTAGTGGATGGGTGGGTAGATCAGGCTAGTGGATGGGTGGGTAGGTCAGGCTGGTGGATGGGTGGGTAGGTCAGGCTGGTGGATGGGTGGGTAGATCAGGCTAGTGGATGGGTGGGTAGATCAGGCTAGTGGATGGGTGGGTAGATCAGGCTGGTGGATGGGTGGGTAGGTCAGGCTGGTGGATGGGTGGGTAGGTCCGTAGCGTAGGTGCCCTCTCCCTGCTCCTTACGTGTGTTGTAAAAATCCGATCCTCGGCTGCTTCCTGAGCGTGTCCCCCAGCTGCAGCACTCGCTCCTTGCTGTCAGACAGGGCGCATGCTGCGGATCAGCAGGCATCCCGGCTGATTCTCCAGATCCCACCATCCGTCTTAGCAGTTGGCACGCGCGCCGCTGGCTGGCAGAGGGGCGGGTCCACGGCAAGGCAGCCTCCTATTGGCCGGTGGGCGGGGCGGACGCACGTTTATTGGTGGAGGACGCCGTCTCATCCCGCCCAGTTCATCGCTGCTAGAGACTGGGAGAGGAGCTTCCACTGTGAGGAAACATCGGCAAAAGGTGTCCCCGGCTACAGGCTGCGCGGCGGCCATTTTCTGGAAGATCATTGCTCAGAGGATAAATACTTGGTGCCAGCGGGGTTTTAAAACAGGCGGGCGGTATTTTAAAACAGCCGGGCGGCCCGCCCACGTAATTGGCCCTCGGGAGAACACTGACATTGATTCCCTGGCTACCGAATCCGCGGCCGGGAGTGCACGCGCGCGATCGGCCGCGGGAGCGCGCATAGTTCCTGGATGTAGAAACTACGTCCAGGAACCAAAATGGGTTAAGTTCACAGAAATCTAACAGAAGTAAATTGTCACTTCTCATTGAGCAAGTCTTTCTTTGACAATTAGTAGTAATAGTATTTACATGCCAGTCTGTCCCAGCTGTGAACTTTTCATAACCACGCTCAAATGGCGATCCTTTCTATGTGTGGCATCGATACTCCAGCTAGGCCTGGTTCACATTAGCGTTAAAAGGCGGAACAGATCCAGTGTTAACCTATGGAATTGTTCACATGCGTCTGTTCATATGAATCCCTTGTGTATGTTCCACTGAAAGGAACGCAACTTTGCTGCAGCACCAATTTTCCCAGACCGCTGAGCCAGCAGACCGTAAATGGAAGATGAAGCCCTCCATTGGGGGCAATGGGAGAACAGAACTTTTTTTTTTTTTTTTTTTTTTTTTTTTTTTTCCCCACACTGGTGAAGAAACGGACCTTTCTAAGGCCTAAATAGGGGGGTGATGTGGGGATGCTCCACTGTAGATTATGCTTTACTGGGGGGGGGGGGGGTGGAGACACTAGACTCCTGAGAGAGGGAGAGTTTCTTACCCAGGCTTCCCTCTTTTCTCCTTGAGTCTCATATCGTGTCATGTGACTACCATGCTTCCTGGTAGTCACGAGACGGAAGCCTTGGTAAGAGATCCTCCAAGTCACCCGCCCGCTCAGCAGATGGAAGTGGCAACAGAGTGAAAACTGATCTGATTGACCAGTGATCAGATCCATTTTCATGGATCTGTTTGCCAGTGTGGATCAAGCCATCCGGATCCTCTTTACCGGATCAGTTTGACTTTAAAATAATGTGAACCGGGCCTTATGGTCTACCCACCATTTCCTAATTTCCGTTACCTGCATAATTGTCTTTTTGCACAGTGTAGGGATTTTTATGATCCTTCACCTGCAATAGCCAGTATTTGGCAGCAGGCCTTGCCCATCTGATAGTTAGGCAATGTAGAATGTTTTTGCTTGTGTACAAAAAGCTGCAATGTTTGTCATCAATGTATAAAGCAGGGCTGTGGAGTCGGAGTCGGGGCAATTTTGGGGAGTTGGAGTCGTTTATTTCATAAACTGAGGAGTCTGAGTCAGAAGTCGGATGATTTTTGTACAAAATCCACAGCCCTGTTAAGTATTAGACTAAGGAGTCGGAGTCTGAGCCATTTTGGGTACCCGGAGTTGGAGTCGTGGTTTCATAAACTGAGGAGTCAAAAGATTTTTGTACCGACTCCACAGCCCTGGTATAAAGTACAGGAATTTTCATTCCCTTTCCTGCTTAATATGCATTGCTTCAGGATGATGGCTAGAGAATTGCACAGAATTGCTTTTTGCCTTTTGAGCAAAGTGTGCATCTGCACTTCTGGTTTAGACCACCTGCAGCATCTTGGTAGCAGTAAAAAGGCCACACTGGCTGTACCCTAGTTTTCCACTAGGGTAAAAAAAATAAAAAACACAAATGCTTTAAATGTAGTCATTATACTGAAAATCCACAACACTCCTTAAAAAGCGGATCTGAGATGAAAACTGAACTATACAACAAGTAACTTGTCTATACATCTTTAAAGTTTAGATAGTTTATACAGCAGATCCAGCTGAAAACGGCTTCAATAGAAAATGATTTCTTCCTGTGATACAAGGACAGCAGCCATATTTGTAAACATTACACACAGCACTCAGCCTCTGAAAAAAAAACCTAATTCCCCTCTCCCTCCTCCCCTCTCCCTCTGAAATATCTGGCTAGTAATACCTCCCCTCCTCCTGCCCAGACTGGGCTCCCATGCGCCCTTGCTACTGCCAATGCTCTCTCTGTGGCCAAGGTTTGTTCAGTTTATAGGGAATTAGAGTATCAAAAAAAAAGGATTGGGCTTGAGGAATGCCCTATAAACAATAGGGAAGGAACACAATTATGCAATGAGTACATAGGCAACCACAGGGGGGGAGGGGGGGATTATAGCTGCCCAGAATCCCCCACCCCCCCTTCAGACCAGGGTCTGTGCAGTGTATGGGGACAGGCACAAGTTGAAACGCCACAATACCTGCAGCAGGTATACTGCAGCTCCCAGCGCTGCCACTTTCTTTCATTGCTACAGTTGACTTCGGATGTAGCAGCAGTGTTTGTACAGAGTATGGAGCAGCTCAGGGGACCTTAACAGTCAGGTATGAGCACAGCCCTGTGCCCTGCTGTGTGAATGCTTTACTTTCAGTACTGATGCTGGCTATCCTCATTATCTGTATCCAAACTGCTATCCTCATTATCTGTATCCAAACTGCTCCTGATCAATCTTGTTGATCAGGAGCAGATCAGACATTTAGGAAATAAGTGTCAGATCCTGCAGTCAGACGGGAAATTGCTTTGTGTAACCAGCATGATGTCCTACCATATTATTATACTGTACTGTGCGTGGCTGCGGGAGACCTTTCAGGATTCTTAGCCCCCCCCTTTTGCAAATCCTGGGTTTGCCCCTGTAGTAAAAGTTCATCTTGGATCCATTTTAAAGGCGTTCTGTTGGCTGTTTCATTAAACAAAGTCCGCCACTTACTTGGGGCTTCTATCGGCCCCCTGCAGCTGCCATGGCCCGTGCCGTCCTCCCACGATCCGCCGTTCCCCGCCGCCGGTCCCGGTCTAATCGGCCGTCTAGTTAGACTGTGGCTGCACGAGCTCGTTCCCACGGGCGTCATCGGGAGCTTACTGCACAGGCGCAGTACAGGAAAATGTCGTACTGCGCAGTAAGCTCCCGATGATGCATGTGGGACCGTGCTTTATTCGTCTTGTTAGATACATACTACAACGGGACCGGCGGCGGGCAACGGAGTTTGAGGACGGTGTGGGACATTTCAACTGCAGGGGGCCGATAGAAGCCCAAGGTAAGTGGCGGCTTTTGTTTATTGAAACTTTAAAGCAAATGTCCATGCTACAGAAGAGAAAATCCACTTACCCGGGGCTTCCTCCAGCTCCTGGCAGTGAATGTCCTGCACTGCAGCTCCCCTCTCAACTGCCGGCCTGGGGTCACTGCTGGTGCAGAGGCCGACTTCACAAGGTCCTCATTTACTGCACCTGCGTCAAGTCCAAGTTGTCCAGTGTACTGCACAGGCACAGAACTACTGGACTTGATTGACAGCAGCGCAGGCGCATTACAGGACGGCCTCTACACCAACCGGGACCCCAGGGCGGTGGCTGAGAGCAGAGCAAGCCCCAGGTAAATGTTTTTTGTTTTTTTTTTTCTCCTCCTCTCTATAACCTGGACATATCCTTTTTGTGAATGCAGTACATGCTTTTAATATAGGGCTTTCATGTTCCTTTAAGTTCAGCACATTAAATGCCTCTTTTGGACTTCTGAGTACAGCATATCAGAACTTCATAATCTCCCTAGTAAATTGGTGTGCATGTAATTTTGCCATGCTGCATTAATGTTACTTGTATAGAGCAGATATCGCTTACCGTACAGTACGATCACTTTATGGTAAACTCCGAAGGGACCAGGAAAAGTAGTTTCGTACTCTTTCCCCGAATATATAAGACAGTCATATTCTTTTTGGGGAGGAAATTAGTGCTAGGGCTTATTTTCGGGGGTGGGAGGGGCTAGACGCTATGTGTATGGGATGGCTCTTAACGCACCTCCGTTCCTAGTACTTGTGGCGGCGGCAGCATTGCAATCAATCTGTGAGGGCGCCCTTTGACCCTCACGCAGTACGTGAGTTCGGCCTCTGCGCTGTCGATCTCTTCCTGTCATGTGCGCCTGGCTGATGTGATGCTGATGCCTGGGACACATCAGCCGGGCGCACATGACAGCAAGAGGGTGCCAGCGCAGAGGCCGAACTCGCGTACTGCGTGAGGGTCAAAGGGCGCCCTCACAGATTGATTACAATGCTGCCGCCGCCGGAGGAAGTACTAGGAACGGAGGGGACGCAGCCACAAGGTAGGTATGGTAAGAAACTACACACCTCCCCATACACAAAGCGTCCCCCCCCCCCCCCCCCCCCCAGCTAGGTCTTAATTTCGGAGTAGGTCTTATATTTCAAGCACGCTTGAAACATAAGGGAGGCCTTACTTTCGGCTAGGTCTAACTTTCAGGGAAACGCGGTATATCAGAGTTGGTTATACATTGTATATTTATTCAGATGCATTTGCTGGGACTGGAGGACTGAGTTTACTATATCAGTTTATGAGAATCTACTGTATTTCATATGGACACATTACTTTTTCATGCAGCCGCATATATTATGACAAAGTGGACTATTTGTGAATGACTCAATAACTGGTGCATTCTAATGCTGAACAATACAATATTTGTAGGTTGAGGAAGAACCTGAGGAAGAGGAGGCAGCAGATGATGCTGATCAGGAAGATTCAGAGGAAGCAGAAGAGGTTGAAGCTGAAGAACAAGAAGAAACGCCAAAGGCAGAACAGGCAGACCAGACAGACGAACAGGTCAGTGCCTAAAGATTCTAATCCAGCCCTACTTCATACAGCCTTTCCTATTTAACTATAAAATGCATTTTTTTTTCTTCCCCCACAATGGACAAATAAAATGTAAGGTTCTTGCCAGAAGTGAAATGAGTGGAAGCTTCACTGTTATCACTATAAACACCCAATGCAGTAGTAGTGTTTGTCTTGCCAGCCACAAGATTTGTACTTCTTTGTTTAGCCAGAGCTGTGCTTCAGATCAGCACCAGTAAGCCTAAAGCCCAATCTACACGATACAATTCTTTGTACGATTCGATTAAGATTCTATTTACGATTCGATTAAATCTGACATGTTCGATCGGGATTCAATTCGCTTTGCTATTTTGCAATGGCGAATCGAATCACTATCGGAAATGTTGGGGGGGCTTGATGGAGTGGCTTCACACAGGAGCCAGTTGAGTGATGCTCTCAGCCAGCGATTGGCTGACTCAATCTGTTAGGCTGGCCGAGGCATCAGTGGCCAAAATGTACACATGCTAGATTGGTAGTGGCTGTGGTTATCAGCTGCTTCAGAAGTTTTATCTAGCGAGTGTATGAAGTTTTAAGAGCATGTGGCTTGCTTTAGTTTCACTATGTGGTTCAACACCACCTTGGTAATCTCCTCCCCCAGCCTGTTTGTTGGTGTTGGACAGAGTATGTCTGTTACAGAAGGCCTGTATATATTTTGACTGATGACCCCCAACTAGTAAGTGATGGAACATGTTTAACCACTTTCCCCTCCACTACAGTATATCTACGTCAGCTGTGGCATCCTCCAAGCCACAGCGACGTAGATATACTGACCTGGCTGCAGCCCTGCTGTGCACGGTCGGGTGCTCTTCAGAGTGCACCTTCCGGCACTGTACTAATTGGTGGAAGGGAACATGTTCCCTTTTGGCCAATTAGTATACCCCCCTCCCATGAATGATCGCTGCAGTAGTGAACTGCAGCGATCCTTCACCTGTCCCCCTCGGCGCACATATAGTTAATTAAAAGGCACAAGCAAGCAGCCACACTCACCTACCTCGTTCCTGCGACTATCCTGAAGGCTGATCCTCCGATCCCCGCTCTGCAGTCAGCCGCATATTGCCGGAAACCCGGGTCCCGGCTTGATGACGTCATCAAGCCGGGACCTGGGTTACCGGCAATATGCGGCTGACTGCATAGCGGGGATCGGAGGATCAGGCTTCAGGATAGTCGCAGGAACGAGGTAGGTGAGTGTGGCTGCTTGCTTGTGCCTTTTTTATTAACTATATGTGTACGGAGGGGGCTGCCTGATGTGGGGGGAGGGGGACATCTGGCTATAGTTTCTTGGGGGGGAGGAGAGGGGGATATGCAAAGGGGTATACATGTTTACTGGGGGGCATCTGAGGAACCAAGGGGAGGGGGGGTTACAAATTTTGCACATCTGGGCACCTGGGGGGGCCCATAACTTAATACTGGTCACGTTTGGCTATAATGGGGGGCAGCGCTAATCCTGGGGGTACATCTGGCCATAATGGGGGTAATCCTGATCTGGGGACACATCTGGCTATAATGAGGGGCACTATTCCTGGGGGTGCATCTGTCAATCTATTCTGGGGGTGGCAAACATGGGACACATCTGACTATGCTGGGGGGGGGGGGGGGTGGGGTGATACTGGGGACACATCTGGATATCTATACTGGGGTGACTTTAACTGGTGGCACAGTTTTTATGTCAATCGCCATGTTTGTTTTTAAACAGAAATTGGTCAAAATTGAGAAATGGTGACATTTTTTTTTTTTCCCCCCTTTTTCCCATTAACATGCATAGAGAGGAACATTTTACTTGGGACCAAATACCCCCCAATGAAAGCTTAGTTTGTCTTGAAAAAAAAGATATAGATCATTTATGTGGCACGAGTACAGATTAAGTTATTGGTGATTAAACAAGGACACCGCAAAAGCGTCAAAACTGCTCTGGTCAATGAGGGGAAAACAAGGTCTGGATGCAAAGTGGTTAAAGAAATGTCATGTAATGAGAAACTTCCCCCGGGGGGTACTCTCCTCGGGTGGGGGAAGCCTCTGGGTCCTATCAAGGCTTCCACCATCCTCCTGTATCCCACGGTGGCGGCAAAAAAGCTCCCTGGAATAGCGGGGATGTAAATATTTAGCTCCTGCGCTGTATCGGCTCTCCGCTTGGAGATGGGCGGAAATAGCTGATCGCTGTCGGGCCGCTCTACTGCACAGTCGCAAGTCGCCTGCGTAGTAGAGTGGACCTGACGGAGATCGGCTATTTCTGCCTATCTCCGTGCTGAGTGCCTCAATAGCGCCCCTGCTGGAGCCAGGGTAGGTAAATATATTAGCCTTGTCGAGCCTGGATTCTGGGACACTTCAGGGGAGCCAGTGCTGGATTGCCTGCCGCTACAGTGGAGGGGGAAGCCTCATTGGGACCTTGAGGCTTTCCCCTACCAAGGGGGGTGTGTGTGTGTGTGTGTGTGTTACAAGTTCTCTTTAACAATGATGCCTAATTATAATAATGTACTTGAGCAGTGGCAAATTGCTCTCATGTGTGCATCCATGTTTAATGTAGATGGACCTTTTGGTAGAGGTTCTGGCCTTTCCCCTCCATTACACAGAATTATGTGAACAGGAACAAAATTCCGAAATGTATCTATTCTTATTGATTTATAAAGCGCCAACATATTCCGTGGCGCTGTACAAAGTAAGACAAAGTAATTGACTTGCTCTATATAGAACAGTAACCAGAAAGTACTATGACTTGGTGTACTTATAATGCAGATATAAATCATTAACTTGTTTTTTTTTTTTGTTTTTTTTCTCTTCTTCTTCAGGAATCCACACATATAAAAGATGAATTCTAGACACCATCTCACAACCGGCTAGTGGGGGGGTGGGTTTTTCAGTGTTTGGGAGGGTTTTTTAGTTTTGTTTTTTTTTTGTTCTGTTTTTTTAATAACATTCCTCATGAATGTAAATTTGTACTATTTATGAGTATATGGTTGTAAAATCTTTTCACATGAATACAGTCGTTCTGAAAAGTCACACCAAATTCGCTGCCGGATGAACATGGGAACGCCATTTGAGACTTGGTGTCAAAGTGCTGCAAGTTGAAATCTCATTCAGAAGTAAAAGGGATATGGCTATTGATCCTCAGTGTGCACTAAAGTAATTGGAGATCTGATCATCCTAAATGAACTTCCTATCAGTGAGCTGACTGAATTACAAATAAGCACTAGAAGAACATTAATGGACTGTGGCTCAAATGTCAACTGCAAAGCTTATTTTTGTAAATAGAAAATGTTTCCTTGGAGAAAAGCCCTAATGTTATCACGGTTTTTGCAATCCATGTCCACAGCAATCTCCTTTCAACAATAAAGTTGTAGTGACTTTGTTATTGAACCACGGTGAGGGTTCTTGTCTGGTGTTGGGTTTAAGGTGCTTACACACGCACTATGGCCGCCGACGGGTCCGTCAGACCCTCCCACTGGGCGGACATTTAGAAACTGCCTTATCAGTCCGCTGACAGCGCGTACACATGTGCTACTGTCGGCTGAACGTCCGCCCAGCGGGAGGGTCTGACGGACCCGTCGTTGGCGGCCGTAGTGCGTGTGTATGCACCTTAGTCTGAAATCAATTAGGGCTGTTAACTATAGGCAATTGTAATGCATTTGTTTGCTGGCTATCAATGCTGGCCAATTGTGTAGCATTTCCCTATGGGAGTTTTTACACTGCAGTGTTGCAAAAGCACTGCATGCAGCATCCCGGTTTTGTGAACCTTGTTCTCAAAATGAGAATTGCAATTGCCCAAAAAAAAAAAATGTGATCACCATGCATTAACACCAGCTGTTGCAATTTTTGGTGTGAAAAGGCCCTTACTTTATCCAAAGGACGAAGCCAACCCATTTCGGAGTCTCCTAAGTAGGTCCGGAAGCTTGCCAGTAGGCCAGGTTACTTGGACACCTGAAGTGAGAGGGCTATGGAGGCTGCCATATTTTATTTCTTATAAACAATATAGTAGTTGCCTGGCTGTTATGAACTGGCTGCAGTAGTGTCTGAATCACACCCAAAACAAGCATGCAGCTAATTCAGTCTGTACAAACCTGCAGATCAGATGTTTCTGACAAGTCAGGGCTGGTGCACACCAAGCGTTTTTGGTAGCGTCTTCAAAATCGCTGCCGCTTATGAAAACGCTTGGCTAATGTATCTCAATGGGATGGTGCACACTGGTGGTTTTGAGGTTTTTTTGCAGAGGAGTTTCTGCCGCAATGTAAAGATAAGTGGAAAAATGCTAGATCAGCAGTTCTCCAGGCGGTTTTGTTACAGTACCTGTTCAGTAACAGCTTTACTGTAAAAATGACATCTGCTACAAACGCTCCAAAAACACTAGGCATGTTTAGAAAATCGCTCTAAGGCTCCCTGCACACTGCAAATCCGTTTTCCTATTCTGATTTTTCCCTGAATACGTTCAACAGAAAAACTTATCAGAAAAAGCAGCATGCAGTGAAGATTAAAAATCTGAATCAGATTTTAAAAAGCGGAATCTGAATCGGAAATGCATGTAGTGTGCAAGAGGCCTAAATATGCCTAGAATTGCTCTGAAAATCTGCTTCAAAAACATCTAGCGTTTTGCAGATCTGCTAAAGGATTTGGTGTGCACTGGGCTTCAGTCTATGGCTAAAAGTATTAGTCAAAGGATCAGCAGGACAGCCAGGTAACTGGTATTTTAAAGAAAATGTCTGCCTCCATATTGTTGTTTAGGTGTGCATATTCTAAAGTTAAAACATCAGGGTATTTAACCACTTGGTGCAAAGTGGACATTTTTTTTAACATTTCCTATTTTTGCACGCAGTGCAAATAGGACATTATAAAAATGTCCATTTTGCAGCATTGCCCCAGGACACACATGTGCTGGGTAGAATTAATTATGCAGTTTTTTTTTTTTTTTTTACTTTGGACAACTTGCTGTGGTACTTGACAATTATAGGTGCAAAGTCTCAGGCTGGGTGCACAGTTAGCAGAAACTCAAGCGCTGTGGGAAACCGCTGCATTTTTGCTGCTAATGGAAGCAGGGCTGTGGAGTTGGAGTCGGGGCAATTTTGGGCACCTGGAGTTGGGAGTCATTGATTTCATAAACTGAGTCGAAGATTTTTGTACAAAATCCACAGCCCTGTTAAGTATTAGACTAAGGAGTCGAAGTCGAGGAGTCTGAGTCGGGGCCATTTTGGGTACCTGGAGTTGGAATCGTGGTTTCATAAACTGAGGGGTCTGAGTTGGAGGGTTTTTGTACCGACTCCACAGCCCTGAATGGAAGTCCTATGGGCTGCATGAAAAACCTCTTATTAAAAAACGTATGTGTTTAGTATGCATGCATTTTCAAAAATGCTGGTTTTGTTGCATAATATTCAAAAATGCACAATGAAAGTCAATGGGAATGCAATGTATTGCATTGTGTATGCATTTTTCATGCAATTTTTCTTTAACATATAAAAATTGTATTTCGGCTTCCTGTTGTTGTCTTCCTAGTGATTTGCATAAAACACAATATAAAAATGCATGTGCATTTTTGTATATGTGTACTGCAAATGCATAAAAAGGCATGCGAAACAGCGACCTTTCACGCTCTTATGTGTGCACCCAGCCTCAAGGAATAAGATCAATAAGATAAGATGCAGCTTATAACTGTCAAACAATTGCCCTTCCTATTTTTGTTTGGCCCAATTCCAAGCTGCCTTTTGCTGGGAATACACCATTTGTTTTTCTGCTCGATTCCCCACACAATTTTGCCACTTGATTCTCTTATCTTCCGCTTTTTTTTTCTTTTTTCCATTCACCTCTAAGGAATCGAGCGTCAAAACGATTGAACGGTAGATTGAACATGTCGGAAATGATCTAACCATCTATCTGCTACAAAAATGACCATGTATTCCCAGCATTAAAGTTTCTTACAAGCTTGAATTGGTTAGCTTATCGACCCATGTAGGTAAACTGTATTTTTTTTTTTTTTTTTTTTATCATCTGCCTTTTTATTGATGGCCATCACATGGCATCTATATATCTTGTGACTTGCAGATGTTATGTAGCCTCATGGCAAAACTGGCTTCCCCAGGTTATACAGATAACCCAGGAAAATGGAGTTACAAACTGGACATAGTTTGGTGTTTTTTTGTTTTTTTGTTTTTTTTTTTTGCATGGCAACTCAATTTGAATAATTTAGCATCTCTAAAAATGTTTAGCTGCAAACAACCGTTGCTGCGGCCAAATGTATCAAGTGAGTTAATTGAATTAAGCCGGTGGTAATGTAACATGATGCGAATTCGCATATGATTTCACATGGATGACTATGTATGTGACTTTAACAATGCCAGTGCCTGTGTGCTTTTCCATGGTTTATGTGAAATTGTATGTGAATTTGCATACAAAAACTGCATGCACATTTCCTACTAAATACATTGTATGTGAATTGCATAGCGGTATGCAAATTCTGATGGCTCTGCCGTGCAGATTTTTCGGCACAGAAAAATGCTCAAATCCTGACAAGTGGAAACAGTCCCATCCACTTTTATTGCTCATGCGAATTCGTGATAGTGGACATGGGCCCTGACATGTAAGGGGTCACAAATACTGCCAAACTTTACATTTTTAATTTGCAGCCACCTATGAATTGCCAAAACTTAGATGCTTAAGATAACAATTTCACTTTAATGAAAATGCATGCTCCTTGGAACTTTATCAACTACTGTATTTAATTGGTCGGTACTTATCCGTTAGCCGGGCGCATCCTCTAGGTGGCGACAAAACTCCACCAGAGTTACATCTTTCCCTACTATCCACGTCGGCCTGGAGGGGGAATAGTAATTAGCACCACCTGCTGGATGCGCCCGGCTAACGGATAAGTACCAATTGGTCTATTCCAAACTCTGTTTCCATAAAATTTGCATCATCTCAAAACTGACAATCTATAAAAACATCCTATCTTGCTGTATGAATAATTGGCAGCACAGAGTAGGAAATAATTGCTACTAAAATCTGTACTACTGATAAATCTGTTCAGGCTGAAAGCTGGCAGGATTGGAATGGAACTGTACACCGGTTTATGTGTGACCCTAGTATTGAGCTGGATTTAGTGCTCAATTGCATTACACTCACATTATGACTGAACTGCAATAGAGATTGGACATAGTATAATACAAATCTTGCATGCAGTGATTTAGAATAACTTGATCTGTTAGAATGCAGTACTGTGAACAGATCCTAAGAATTGTATGGGTAATGGGTTAACATGCAGAATAAGGGCTGGTTCACACTTGGAGCACAACTTGCTATTTTGCGTCAATGTGATTTCCGTTCAAGAGAACGAGAATCGCATTGTGATCGCTGGCAATATGCTGCATGCAGCACGTTTTGCAATTTATGCAAATAGCAAATGCTGCAGGGAGAATGGGCCTATAGATATGATTAGTCACAGTGCTTTGTTGAACGCTGGCAATCAGCAAAGCACTGAAAGGCTCCACCGAAGCAAAACAGACCAAAACAGCAGCTTTACTTTTGGGCGCATCGTGTCGCCATAGGCTGTAATGTGAATTATGGCTATAGCGGCACTTAGACCGTAATTTGGATGCCATCAAAAGATGGAGTCCAAATTGCTTTAAAAACAGCGTAATTCAGGCATCAGCAGCTGAATTAAGTCTTTCCCCAGAGCCAGGACTTCAGCTTTGCTCTGTGCCCAAATCTCCTGGTGCAGTTTTTGCATGGATGTGAACCAGCCCTTTAGCAACAACACTGAACAAGCACTTGGGCTTTTATTCCTATCTTCTGCCTAACCATATACAGTCCGTGTAGTGTCCGCTCTGATGGTCTGCCTGGAGTAGATGTTACCACAATAGGCTATATGAGGAAAGCAGCTGCCTGTCTGGGGATTAATGTGGACAGTGTGGTCTGCTTAATGCAATGTATCCATTGCAGGCTGACAAGTGTGACTGGCTCCTATATATAAAATAGGATCTGTTCACTGACAGTTTTGCGATGAGTGGAAAATGGACAAAGATGTCTGTCCTTGGCTCAAGTGGGAAAACAGCCCATATAAATGCATACATTTTAACTGAATTCCACACTTTTCCAGGCAGTGGACACACTTGTCTTAGGGCCCGTTTCCACTATCACAGAAACTGGGCCGAATTTGGAGTTTCCCTGCAGGCAAACCGCGTGGGGAAACTATGGCACCAATTCTGCTTACCTTAGCGATTTGGCCGACATTGCTGTCGGTTTCTGTGCGGGAGGCTGCAAATCCCATAGCCGTGCATGCCATGGCTTCTGGGATTTGTCAACGTTCCCGCTGACCAGGAAGTGCCACCGTGTGTCTCGTGGAAACAGGCCCTTATGGGTTTCTGCGTGGTGGTTTGGGTTTTTCCTCTCCTCTGCAAACCGTGTTTGTATGCAGAAAAATGTGCCTGTTTTTCACAGCAGTGAATGTAAGGCAGGGGTCACACTTGTCTTCAGTTTTCTACACTTTTCAGAAAACTGAAAGACAAGTCTGACCCCCTGCCTTACAGCAGCTAATGTAATTTATAAAGAAAATTGACAAATTGTGCAGGATGTCAGGTTTTTTTTTTCCACTGTGCAAGAAATCTGCATTCAAGTGTGACTTAGCCCATTGATTAACATGGGTTCTCAGTTGAAACCAGTTTTTCTGTGCAGGAAATGTGCACAGAAGCTGACAAGTGTGACCCTACCTAATTGACAGAGAAAACTGACAGTGGCCTCAATTCACTAAGGACATGCTAGAGAGATAAGACAAGAGAAAACTTACCTCCACATATGGATCTTGCCTTATTAAGGTGTAGAGAAAGATACGTTTTCACAGTGAGACAGTTATTTTATATCTTCAGTCCTTAAGACAATAGTAAAAATATTTAAAATAAACACGAGGTAACTTCAAATGAACATTACATAGTTACCTTGCCATCAGTTCCTCTCAGAGGCTCACCATTTTCTTCCGACAATAATCCCATCCAGTTCTGACAACATTTTGTCAGAGCTGAAATATATCAGTTGCTTGCTTTCAGTTCTAGCTGAGAGGAAAATTGATGTACCAGGTAATGTCCATGTTTCCCTATGGCTCAAGTGGGCGATGTTACAGTTTAACTGTGTGCTGACCAGAAAGCTGTTATAGGTAATTGCCATTTTCAAAATGGACGGAGAATTCTCTTGATCACAGTCAACAAACAGGACGTGGGAGAGGAGAAAGACACTGAAGCGTAGACTACATGGAAGGAGTGCTTTTCTGAGCGCTTTGTGATTTGAAAAGTTCTTGCTAATATAATCTTATGAGCCCATTCACACTAGAGTGTTTTGCTGCGATTTCAGCAAAACACTCAAATGCTACCGCTTTATAAAAGCACTAGTGTAATAAAACCCTATAGGCCTATTCTTACTTGGGCGATTTGCGCTAATTGCCGCAAATTGCCTGCAAATGTGCGACCTGCACCATTTTCAGGCAATTTCATTTCAGTGCTATGGAAGCGCTAAACGCTATCGTGGGAAAATCGCCACAGCGTCTAGTGATTTTTCACGTGAAATCGTGGGAAAATTACTCCTGCAAAACACCAGCAACAATTGCCGGCGGTTTGTGCTTTTAAGTGTGAATGGGCCCTTAGGGTGTAATCCCACCGGAGTGATGTGATTTTATAAAAATTCCCCATAGCATTGCATTAGCAAGAGCTTTTCAAATCACTGGTGCTAAGAAAAGACTGCTAGTGGGTTTGAGCCCTTAGTTATTTTGTCATGTGCTTTTTATACAGTATGTATTGGGTCTACAATGCACAAAACTTTAAATTGCATAAATGTGAACTGATTCAACATTGAAAATTCCTTCCCTTCCTGTGAGTTGCTGTCAGAAGTTACACAGCCCATAACTGATACATTCACTGTAATCCAGCCCTTGGACACAGTGTTGAATAACGGTTTTATGTGGAAATGGTTTACATATAAGCAAGTTGAAATAGATTTCCCATTAGAGATCAATGAATTACAAATGTTTCCACTTTGGAAGTAGCTGCATGTGATTGGCCCAATCTGCATACAAATAGCAACAAAATTGCAGTCAGAAAATGTGGCATTGCATTGATCTCTACAAGCTGTTAGTCCCTGCAATGTTGTACTGAAGGGATTGCTTATTCTCGGCAACTGTAGTGTTTCACTTTGCAGTGAACCTGAAGGGTGGCAAACACTGAGGGCCCGTTTCCACTACAACTAGGTGAATCCGCATAGAAAAAAATGCTTGTGGATTTTCATGCGAATTTACGTGAGTTTGTAAGCGGTTTTTCACGTAAATGCACATGCGTAAGTTTTTTTTGTTTTTTTTTTTCTTCTTCTTCCCCCAATCACCATTTATTTCTATTGAGCCGTGCATGTGAAGATGCATAAACCACATGGAAAATTGTTTCAGTGGCAGACTTTCTTTTTGCCTGTAGGGGAGAAACTAATTTTGCTTGTAATTGAAACCAGCCCATTGAAATACATTGCAAATGCGAATTTGCATGCAACTAATGCATGTGAATTCGCCATAGTGGAAACAGGCCCTAAGAGCAATATTACACAAGTGAGAAGAGAAGTTAAAAATTGCCAGTGCTAAAAAAAAATAAAAAACCGCTGTAAGTGTGAACAAGCTCTAAAACTGATACCTTCATAGATGGAAGCCTCTGGATAGGCTTCCCCTGTAGTTCTCCACATCACCAATCCAGCCCTGGATGTGCAATTACAAAGTGTGTTCTAATGCAGTGTAGAGTGTCAACTAAACTAACTGAAGAGTTTAACCACTTGAGGACCAGTGTTAAAGTGGACCCAAATTAAAAATATGAGATTTCAGAATCTGTTTTCTAAATTATAATAATAAATAGCATAGGCTTGAAGAATTGTTTATTTATCTTTGTAAGTGTCTGAGTGGTGCAACTAAATATTTTAAATTAAAAAAAATGTTTGGTTTGGGTCCACTTTAAACCCCCCCTAAAGACCAGGCCTTTTTTCTTAAAAAGGGTGCCAACTGCAGCTTTAAGGCCTCGCTGCAGGGCCACACAACTCAGCACACAAGTGATTTCCCCCCCCCCCCTTTTCGTCCCACCAACAGAGCTCGCCGATGGAGGGGTCTGATTGCTCCCCCAGCGATTTTTTTTTTTTTTTTTATTATTAAATTTCCCTATTTATTTTTTCCCCCCCTAACTCTCTCTCTCTCCCCCCAGCCAGCCAATCACGGCAACCAGCTGTCATAAGCTTCAGCCTGTGAGAGCTGATCTCTCTCCTGTGTCCTAGGGGGGCAGCCGTATCACATGGCTGTCCCCAGTACAGCGCTGCCTTATGCTGGGTACACACGGTGCAATAGATGCATCCGATTGATAAAATATTTCATGTCAGTTATTACTCCCGATCGATTCTGCACTCGATTTCTCATAGAAGTGAATGGAAAAAAGATAAGAAAAATGAGTGAAGAGAATCGAGCGGAAAAAACAATTGGGTTGGAAAATTGCACAGAAAATCGTACCGTGTGTACCCAGCATTAGATCGCAGTGCTGTACTATGCTAATAGTCGGCAGGTTACGCCGTCTAACAGTCTCCGAGCGGTGATCACCAAGCAGAGATGCGTGCATATTAGCACGTGAGATCTCCTGCAAAATCCAGCCCCAGGACTTGACACCAATTGACGTTAGGCGGTCCTGGGGCTGCTGCCACGGTCACACCAATTGGCGTGACGCGGTCTTTAAGTAGTTAAACCACTACAAAATTGGGATTGGAGCTGAAGTTGCAAGGCTCTGTGATCTGCCAGTTCCCATATTTTCTGCACAGGCAAATAGAGATCCCCATTGATACTTTGTGCAGCATAGATGTTCTGGATAGCACAGACCCTTCAAATCCTCTGTCAAACTTAACTCCCTCTCTGATGCTGGACAGTTTCCCAGAATAGATGATGTACAAAATCCAGGTATCCTATAAACTGTTTGAAGGCACTTAGCTAAAGTACAAAATGCCTGCTTCATTTTGAAGATGTTGTGTACTTTGCCTTGGCATTCTATAGAATGTGTAGGCAAACTTTAATGTTTTTTGGGATTGTAGACTGGCTTAAAAAGATACGATTAGTTGCTCCGAAGTATTGTTTAAAAATGACTACCTTTACAGATCGTGCCAGTGTCCTTTCCCTCCCCATGGAATGTCATGCATCCACTCCTGAGTGTGGGGTCCACTGCCACTACAGAGGGAATGTGTGCCATTCATCAGACACATTGAAATACTGCCTGCAAAAACCAGAAATAGACGTGTGAGATGTACATTTCTGAATCAGCACCCTTTTTTTCTCTGCTCGGTTCAAGCTTGATCCTAAGGGCCCATTCACACTTGAGCGTTTTGCCAGCAATTTTGGCAAAAAGCTCAAACGCTAGCGCTTTTGAAAGCGCTAGTGTAATTAAACCCTATGGGCCCGTTCTTACTTGGGGCTATATATGCTGACAGTTGTGTGGGGCAGGGGCACTGTATATGTTTGATGCACAGCACTGTATATATGTATTCACTCCGGACGAAGGCGTTTAGCTGAAACATGTCGAGTTATTTGTAATTTTGTACACTGTTTGCATGGTGTGATCCCCTACTGTCCGTTATACCTGTGTTTGGTGCAAGAGGGTGTGATCAGCAGGTCCTATTTGTTCATGTACTAGCTGTGCATAGGTGCTGAAGAGGAGATTCCTTCCCTCTCCACGACACATACACATAGATGTACAATCGTTATCTGCCTGAAAGTGATCCATCCCAGTGATATGATACATATGTGACACAATAGTGTCAAACACCAACGCAGCTGTTTTTTGTTTTATAAATGCTGTACCTTTGATATACTTGATTTTAATAGAACTAATAAAAGTTATGTTTTAGTGCGCTAGGGGCCTAACCCTGTTCACGGAACTAATTTAAAATACAAGTAAACATATACAAATACGAACTACATTTCTTCCAGAGTAAAATAAGCCATAAATTACTATTCTATGTTGCTATCATTTACAGTAAGTAGTAGAAATCTGACATTACCTACAGATTTTGGACTAGCCCATCTTCTCATGGGGGGAGGGGGGGTGTTTCTCGGGTGTTTCTTTATTTTGAAAAGCACTTAGTGAATGGCAGTTGCTCCGTCCAACTGCCAAAGAAGTGTGCAGTGAGCAGAGAGACTGGCCAGCATCTTTGTATAGATCTTTTTCAGGGAATATCTTTATAAAGAATAAAGGCCATGCTGAGAATCCCCCATGAAGAGATGGACTAACCTAAAACATCTTTAATGTAAGATTTCCACTACCTACTTTAAGTGACAGCAACATAGGAGAAAAGTAATTTATGGCTCATTTTACTCTGGAAGAAATGTACTCTTATTTCTATAGGTTTTAAATTAAGATTTTTGCGACAGTTCCTCTTTAGGCCTCTTTCACAGTGGGACGTTGCGTTTGATGCGACGTTAAAGTCGCACAACGTGCCCCCTAACGCAGCGCATGTAGGTTATGAAATTGGACATTATTTTGACTGCGTTGTGTCTCTTGGTGTGCCGTTTTGGTCGCATACTGATGGAACGAAAAAGGCGCATGCGTTACATTTAAAAGAAAAAACAAACATTACTGAGCATGTGCAACACACATATTGCAGCAAATTTATTGATAAACGCACAGCATGCAGCACTTTCTAAATATTGCTACACGTTACACACAACGCAACGTGTGCACTGTGAATATCGTACAGACTTTGTATTGCTGTGCATTACTCTGTGTTATAATTTTTAATAACGTGCGACTTTAACATCCCACTGTGAAAGAGGCCTTGATGAAGCAACATAAGTCTAGTTTATTAATAATAAAATGCACTATTTAGGCCTCTTTCACACTCAACACTTAAAAACTGACATATTTTAACTGATCATTTGTTCCAAAGCAGTGAAGTACCAAAAGCAGGGGCCCCAACCGTCCCGTTTTCGCCGGGACGGTCACGGGTTGGGGGAGGGGTCCCGCTGTCCCGGGATACCCCCCCTTGTGTCCCGGGGGCAGTGGAGGGAAGAAAAGGATTGAGGCGCCAGCCGCGGCTTCTGTGTGCGGGATGCGGTCTGGGATAATAGTGTCCCTCCCTCTCTCCCTCCGAATGTGCCCCCCAGTGTCCCCCTGTATGCAGAGATAACAGCGCAGCGGAGCGGGCAGTCTTACCATCTTCCTCGCGTACCGGGCATCTCCATCTCTTGCTTCCATCTACTTCCTGTGACGTCACAGGAAACAGGAAGCGGAGAAGACGAGGGATGCCCGGTACGCAAGGAAGATGGTAAGACTGCCCGCTCCGCTGTTATCTCTGCATACAGGGGGACACTGGGGGGCACATTCGGAGGGAGGGGGGACAATCTTATCCCAGACCGCCGCATCCCGCACACAGAAGCCGCGGCTGGCGCCTCGATCCTTTTCTTCCCTCCGCTGCCATGGGCACCCTCCCCTTCTCCCCACTCCCTGACAATTGCAGATCATATATATATATATATATATATATATATATATATATATTTCTAGGGGTGTGTCAGGGGGTGTGGTTGGGGTGTGGCTTAAGTGTCCCGGTTTCTCATCTCAAAAAGTTGGGAGGTATGCCAAAAGTTTTCAGTTAAAGTGCATATAACGTGAACTGACCCATAGGGAAACATGGACATTAGGTTGTCCTTTCAGTTTTAACTGAAAGCATCTGATTCAGTGTAAAAAGATCCTTATTACAGTATTTTACACCAAATGGTCACATAGCCATCAGCCTCAGTGGTTGCCCATGAGGTAGATAAATAGTACAGACAATGCAGTCTAGGCTATCCCTGCTGAACACATCTGTTCACCTATGTCCTTTGATTATGATTGCATCATGCTCGTCAAGCACAGGTTTTCTGGCACAAGCTCCAACAGAGCTCAGAAACCATAGCTACAAATTGAGGCCTGTATTTGCCATGATGTGGTATTATGCAATACTGTATACTATACAGCGTGAGTGAGATCTAATCAAAAACTAGAGCAATCTTCTCAAGGGAGAATGAACATAACATATTTCAAAATCATGGTTTTGGAAAGAAATCACCAAGCTACATTTTAATAATAATATGCCCATTTTTTCTACTTCTGCTCTCACAAAACAGACCAGCATACAACAACCCATTAAGTTCATTGGCCAACTGTGCTTTGGTAGTGCAGATCTGACTGTACTTGGGTGCTGTGGAGAAACGCACACAGCAATTAAAAGACTTGATTATTAAAATTTTAAGGGCCCTTTTGCACTGTGCATCCACTACAATGCTGCCAAAAAGTCGCACTGCACATTAGATGTGCGGTTTGACTATGCAGCGAACCATACAATACAATGAAAGTATGCTTCACTGCCACTATAAATGCATGCATGCTCACAACAAGAATATACAGTAATTGCATCGCTATGTGATAATATTGTCTGTTGCAAAGGAATGCAATGGACACAGTGTGAAAAGTGAAACTGCGCAAAACAATGTGAATTACGGATATAGCGGCGCTCAGACACTAATTTAGGCGCCTTTTCTTGCATGTCTGTTGTGAAAGGAGCCTAAGCTCACAGTTGTCAGTTGAGTTGCAGAATAATTCTGCATGTCAACTCATTGCCTATGCAATTCTATGGACCTGTTCACAGTACTGCATTGTAACTGACCGCATTATTCTAAAGGTGCGTACACACATGCGACTATAGTCGTTTGAAACTATCAATTATAAAAGTTGGACAGGGCGCTCTACAGTAGACAATAAGGACTGTCCTCGACCATCAAGTGAACAATATCAAACATAATAAACATAAAATTAGACATGACAGTGACCATATCTAAATGGCCATATGATAATGTCCCTGATGTTAGAGTCAAATAACAGTCCACAGGTTTCTTCCTCCGGACCTTTTTAGTACATAGGTAATTTTCAACAGTTCCTGAGTGTTATAGTAACAGTATACGCTCACCAGATTCCACAGCTGCCCTTCTCAGGATCAGCCAAACACGCTTCTGGACCAAGCCAGTATTATCTCGATGTCCCAGCCTTTTCCTCCTCAGTGAGCCATGCGGACATAGGAGATAAAAAAACTCCAATAGTGTGATACTGTATACTTTAAATCTACTCCAATGCACCAGTGCACCCAAAGGTATAGTATCAGCACCCTGTGTTTCACTGTGCTCCACCACCAGTTAATCAATAAAGCCTCTCACCACATGAACTGGCTGACCCAGCACAGACCAGCATCAATCACTTTTGCCGCTTGCATCAAGCTTATATTTCCGTTGACAGCTTTCCTGGAACTCAAACAGGGCCATACATAGTGTAAAATCTTCTTTTATTAAAATGATTAAAACGTAGTGCACTTACAATGTAGTAGAATCAAAATGCGCATATAAAATCCTTATGAGCTCTTCCAGCGTCCCTCGCTCCTTAGGCCACGCCCAACTAGTTTCGTCCTATGACTCATCAGGGGCTAGGGCCAATAGGAGCGAGAGGACGCTAAGTACTTTCTCCCAGGTCACATGTTCAGCAACGGCGCTCAGCGTGGTTCACTCATCTCTGCCTCAGCCTCCGCAATAGGCTGAGAATCCTAACGCTCCACCCCCTCATGGAAGGCAGGCTCATCATAGGCTAGGGTCTCTGTCCAACTAAACTACATCTCCCATGATGCTACTCTGCCTCCCCTGCCTTGACCTGATTGGGCAATCCATCTAAATCAACATCGTGTGATCTTCCGTGTTCCACACGGAAGACAATGCACATTAGGCAGCTTCCGCCCATGTTAAACTACATTACCCATCTTTCCTTATGTTTATGGTGGCCCAGAGTTGCGATCTCCTCAAACCCATGCTTCTGAGCTTCTCAGAGTGAGTTTCCGCTTTACATATAGTTAATACCTAAAAATGATCAATTAATGAAATAGTAAAATGGAAAACAACTAGATTTAACACCCACAAATTTAGACCGGTGGTCGTAACACCCCCAGCAATCCGACTGCATGATTCATGAACCCTGCTGAACCCCATTTTACAGCAACTTGAATCAGTGTTCACACACATTCTTTCCCATCCAATGTCAACAGTGTCTCCCCTTCTGCATACATTTTGCACACATTTCGGGCATACTTGCCACACATGCGCAGATGTCTGCCAAAGTTTTTTCCACATCCTTATATATTATACTAGCAGATCCTCATCCCTTAACAGAACCGTCTTGCATCCCTTTCCCACAGCACCCCAGAAAACACTTCCTCATTATACAATAATTGCCGTCCTACTTGTTAAAGCATCCTTTCAGGTACATCTGCGTTCTATAGAATTCCTCCTTCATCTGCATACAGACATCTGCAGCATGTGTGGTCATTCCACAACTGTACTACAAAATCCCGCCATCCCAACACACATTGCAGATAGCGCTTGGACACAGCTGTGGATGATACATCACCGCAGTTTCTAGTCATCAGCAATGAAGCAATTTATGTCTAGCTCGACATTTAATCCCCCCGGCACCATTGTTTGCAACTCATAGATCCACCTTGTTTCCATTCGTGAGATTTCTCTGATTTTGTGACACCCTCGCCACTTTGTCGTCAACTTTTGTATCCCACAGAATTTTAATAGTGTAGGGTCACGTTCATGTTTTTCTCGGAAGTGTTTTGACACACTGTGTGCCTCAAAACCTCTTTTTATATTGGCGATATGTTCACCTATACGCTTTTTAAGGGCTCTCTTTGTCCTCCCCACATACTGCAGCCTGCATGGGCACCATAGCAGGTAAACCACATGCGTGCTGCAGCAGTGGATAAATTCATCTATTTTATAGCTTCTCCCTGTTTGGTTTGAAACTATTTCTTTCATTTTTACTCCCTGTGCTACTTCACACGTGGTGCATTGTCGACAGGGGTAAAACCCTACATTCCCCCATGCATCTGTTTTGTTGTTTATCTTGGGACCCTCCACAAAAGTTTTAACCAGTCTTTGCTGCAGATTCTGCGCTCGCCGATAAATAAATTTTGGTCGTTCTGGGATTGTTTTCCCCAGAACGGGGTCGTTCCTTAGTAGACCCCAATGTTTTTTATATATTCTTTCAACCTGTTTGTATTGAGAATTGAATTGTAAAAACACCGCATGTTCAAAGGCATTGGACTTGTTACTATTATAACTATTGGTATTCCTAGAATTCTGTAGAAACTTCTCCCTCCCCTCCTGCATCACATCCTCTGATATGGACTCTAACCATTGTCTATTATATCCTTTTTCAACAAACCTCTCTATTAGCATTTCAGCCTGCATAATATAATCGCTGGTATTGGAACAATTCCTACGTATCCTACTTAACTGGCCCTTGGGGATATTGGCCATCCAGTTGGGATGATGGCAGCTCTGTAAAGGTATATATGAATTCCTGTCAGTTTTCTTAAAGTGAGTTTTACTCCCCAAAGTCCCATCTTTTTTCATTACTACAATATCTAAAAAATCAATTTCCTCAGTGCTGTGCTTCATGGTGAGTTCAATTCCCAACTCGTTGGAATTCAACCATTTAACATATTGATTTAATTGTTCCACATTCCCTTCCCATATCCAAAATAAATCGTCTATAAAACGCTGCCAATTCCTCACCTTGCTGCTTTGTGACATCCCCAATATTTTTCTTTCCCATTGATCCATAAAATATTTGCTATATTTTATATATATTTTGCCCCCATAGCGCAGCCCACCAATTGTAAATAAAATTTCCCATCAAACCAAAAATAATTATGTGATAAAGAAAACTGTAATATCTCCAAAATAAATTCAATTTGCTCCCTATTCAGCAATCTTTGTTCCTCCAGTGCCCTTCCAACTGCTTCCAGCGCCTTTTCATGCGGTATTATTGTGTACAATGCCGTTACATCGGCGGTAACCAATATATTATCATCATTAACTCGTATGTCATCAATCGTCTGCAGAAAGTGCTTGGTATCTTTCAACAGATGTGGTAGGGTGCCTACAACCGGTTGCAAAAAACGGTCCACATATTCTCCTAATCTCTGATTTAGCCCTCCAATACCACTAATAATTGGCCTGCCGGGGGGTTGGGTTTGGCTCTTATGTATCTTGGGGTTAATGTACATGACCGGTATCCGAGGCGCATCAATCACCAAGTATTTAAACTCAGCATCATTCAGTATACCTTTTTCAAGTCCCTTTCTCAGGATCTTTCTCATTTCATCTTTATACTCACCTGTCGGGTCACCTTTTAACCGTTTGTAGGTAACATTGTCCCCAAGGATGTTATATACTTCCTGCATGTATTGTGATTGGTGCATAATTACCACCCCCCCTCCTTTATCGGCTGGTCTAATTAATATTTCCTTCTTCTTACTCAGTTCATTAATCTGTTTATATTCTGCTCTGTTATTATTAGTTTTCAAGGTTTCTAAATCTTTTAATACCATATTTTTAAAACTCTTCACAGTGCTGTCTTTCATTAGGTCTGGAGGATTAAATGTCGAGCGATTTCTCAGATTGGTATGGGCAAACTGCTGTGCTGTACCCCCTATGTTAGCCCTATTTGTGGGGCCCTCCTTTGAGAGGAAATATTTCTTAATATTCATTTTCCGAATAAATTTATGGGTGTCAATGTATACATCAAATTTGTTCACACCTTGCTTCGGGGCATATTTTAAACCCTTATTTAGTATCTTCAATTCAGCCGGGGTTATGTCCACCCCGCTGATGTTGAATATACCTGAGTTTGTTATTTCTTTCTTTTCATGTCTGCCCCCTCTGCATCCTCTTCTATTTCTCTTTTCCTTGTATTCCGTATTTGATATTCTATTTCCGGCCAATGGTCCTGCCCCCCCCCTTCTGTCCCCCAAAAAATGGTGGTGAACAACCTCATCTGTTTCCCTTTCAAGGGGTTCATATCTGTTGTAAGTGGGTAGCATTTCATTTCTCCTTTCTCTTTCTTCCCAACTTCCCTTTGCAGGGTTCCTCCTATATGGACTATGGGTTGGCATGGGTGGTTGGTTCCGGGGACCTCCCCCATAGGGACCCCTGTTTCCTCTCTGGCCCCTACCTCTGTTGTACCTTGGGATTTCCCATTGCTCCTCCCTTTCAAATCTCAAATTTCTTCTCATGGGTGATTCATATCCACCTCTACCATATCTCACACCTGGGTGTCCTCTTCTCCAATTACCCTCTCCGATGTCCTGCACCCTTTCCCGTTCAAAAATGGGCATCCCTCCCCCAGTTTGTTGTCCTTCATCATTGGACTCCTGATTATCCATACTCACCTTGTTTGCTTCCTCCTCTTTCTTTTTCCTTTTGTTGTTTTCTACCTGCCATTTATAAGCTACCTTTTTCTTATAGTCCTGCCAGTCATTTTGAAACCTCTCGCTCCTATTGGCCCTAGCCCCTGATGAGTCATAGGACGAAACTAGTTGGGCGTGGCCTAAGGAGCGAGGGACGCTGGAAGAGCTCATAAGGATTTTAATATGCGCATTTTGATTCTACTACATTGTAAGTGCACTACGTTTTAATCATTTTAATAAAAGAAGATTTTACACTATGTATGGCCCTGTTTGAGTTCCAGGAAAGCTGTCAACGGAAATATAAGCTTGATGCAAGCGGCAAAAGTGATTGATGCTGGTCTGTGCTGGGTCAGCCAGTTCATGTGGTGAGAGGCTTTATTGATTAACTGGTGGTGGAGCACAGTGAAACACAGGGTGCTGATACTATACCTTTGGGTGCACTGGTGCATTGGAGTAGATTTAAAGTATACAGTATCACACTATTGGAGTTTTTTTATCTCCTATGTCCGCATGGCTCACTGAGGAGGAAAAGGCTGGGACATCGAGATAATACTGGCTTGGTCCAGAAGCGTGTTTGGCTGATCCTGAGAAGGGCAGCTGTGGAATCTGGTGAGCGTATACTGTTACTATAACACTCAGGAACTGTTGAAAATTACCTATGTACTAAAAAGGTCCGGAGGAAGAAACCTGTGGACTGTTATTTGACTCTAACATCAGGGACATTATCATATGGCCATTTAGATATGGTCACTGTCATGTCTAATTTTATGTTTATTATGTTTGATATTGTTCACTTGATGGTCGAGGACAGTCCTTATTGTCTACTGTAGAGCGCCCTGTCCAACTTTTATATTTCTTGTAGAGTGGCACACACACTTTTTTCAGGTGCGATCCAGGAAAAGTTGTAATCTTTGCAGTTAAATCGTGAGGAGCGCACAAACAGGTTTTTTGTTTATTACGTTTGAAACTATCGTTCCCCGATCATTTCAAATCACGATCGTTTGAAAAAAAGCAGCCAACGACCATGAAGTCTAACGATGGACGAGCTAGATCGTTCAAAACGAACAATCTAGCTTGGCGGATTTTTCCCATCGACGATCGTTTGCAAAAGTAGTACATCGTTGGAAACGATCGCTCGTACTAGGCTTGACATGAGCATTTCGCTATTTCTCCATGGAACTTTTCATTTTTATGCGCAAGCGCAATAGTTGCTTTATGTGATGTAACGTTCGTTTTAACGATCAGATCGTTACACACCTTTTAAAACTAACTTTACTTAGGTCGTTCTTTCTTCAATTAAAAGTTTGTTCGTCGTTCATAACGAACGACCGTTGTCGCATGTGTGTACGTAGCTTAACTCCCTGCATTCAAGCTTCACATTGTAAAGCATGTGTTATGCAACTGACCACTGTGAACTTAGCCTAAAGAGTAACTCTAGTTAATTAGATTAAATAACCTCACAATTTTTCCCCCCTTTTTTCACACACTGTTGAAAGGATCACACAATCCACCTTTTCTACAGTGCATATCTGGATATCGTAAGCAAAAATGTGCATGTTACATAACAGATGTTTATGCTGTGACTATAACATGCACACTGTGAACTACGTTATACCCATGTAACGCATAATGTGAACTCAACCTACAGCTTTCTTCATTGACAGTGTGAATGGCTTTTTAATAAGATAGCACTGTGCTCTGTGAATACAACAATCCCAGCTTCTGGGTCACATAAAAGTGATCACTGACAATAATACCTTTACTTTTGACTCAGTACTGCTTAATAGAGAACATTTTAGCTATACTACCTCTAAGGCAGGGGACACACTTGACTGTTTTCAGGTGCGTTTTCTGCACAGAAAAACAGAGAACTCATGTTAATTAATGGGCTAATTCACAATTAATGCATTTTTTGCACGCAGAAAAAAAAACCCTGACGTTCTGCAGGATAATTTGTCACATTATGTAAGTCTTCTCTATCAATTACATTGCCTGCTGTGAAAAACCGTGCGCGTTTTACTGCATACAAACACACATGGGCCCATATGTAATTCACTTTTTCACCTGAGTTTTGTCCTAGGTGATATTTTCACAACTTGTAGATAAAAAGCATTTTAAATTACCAGCAAGCAAGAACACACTCAAAATAATTTTGATAGTACTTTTTTTTTTAACAACTTTTTGGTACCTTTTTAATTGTAAAATGCTTAAGTTATTTTGGTACTTTTCCGTTAGCCGGGCGCATCTGGCAGGTGTCGCTAATTACATTAAAACTTCACATTAACACAAAAGTGTTAATGTAACCGCTTGTCGGCAGGTGGCGCTAATTAAATGAATACTTCACGTAACCTAAAAGGTTAAGGTCACCGAATGTATTTTGTTTGAAGTGGCCGGCTCGCTGCGCCAAATGTATATTAAAAAGTGAGTGAATTGAATTAAATTAAGCCGGCGACAATGTAACAGATCAAGCCGCTGGCTTCGGCTCTCCTCCCCCAGCCTCTCTCCTATACAATACTGGCAGCCGGCGGGACATGTTTTCAGCCTCTCTCCTATAGAACACTGGGGACACGCGTGTCCCCCCAGAGTCGTTCGTCGCAATAAAACAACCAGGATTCCCTGCCGCGACAAACGACTCTGCTGCCAGTATTGTTTAGAAGGGAGAGGGCAAGGGGGGAGGAGAGCGAGAGCCGAAGCCGGTTTGATCTGTTACATTGCCGCCGGCTTATTTTTAATTCAATTCACTCACTTTTTAATATACATTTGGCCGCAGCGAGCCGGCCAGTTCAAACAATACATTCGGTGACATTAACCTTTTAGGTTACGTTAAGTATTAATTTAATTAGCGCCACCTGCCGACAAGTGGTTACATTAACACTTTTGTGTTAATGTGAAGTTTTAATATAATTAGCACCACCTGCCGGATGCGCCTAGCTAACGGAAAAGTACTGTTATTTTAAATACAAGATGAAAAATGATCACCTAGATGAAATCTCAGGGGAAAATGTTAATTGCAGATGGGCCATGGTGTGCAGAAAATTCATGCAGAAAAACTGAACTGAAAGACAAGTGTGTCCCTTGCCTAAGGCCTCTTTAACACTGTACGCTGAAAACTAATGCTTTATAACTGATCCATAACTAATGGATTCCATAGCAGGGCATTGTGAAAAGCTTTCAGTTAAAATGCATACGTGAACTAAGCCATAGGGAGACATGGGCATTTTCTTCAACTGGGCTGCACATCAGTTGTCCGTTCAGTTATAACTGACAGCAACTAATTTAACATTAAATCAGTTGCTGTCTGTTATAACTGAATGGACAGCTGATGTGCAGCCCAGGTGAAAGTAATGTCCATGTTTCCGCATGCCTCAACTGCTATGGAACAACTGATTAGTTAAAATGCACTGTTCCAGCCTACATAGTGAAAAGAGGCCTTAAAGAAAAACGCCAGTGAAAATAATGTAATAAAAAAAGTGCTTCATGTTTACAATAATTATGTATAAATGATTTAGTCAGTTTTTGCCCATTGTAAACTTTTAAATCCCTGATTTACATTCTGACATTTTTACTGTTGGCAGATGATGTAGCTGCTGCATGCTTTTTTAGCAGTTGGAAACAGCTGAAAACAGCTATTTCCCACAATGCAGCAATGTTCACAGACAGGAAACTGCCAGGAGTACCACGGTAATCAGTTTCTTGTGGGAGGGGTTTCACCACAATATCAGTCATACAGTGCCCCCTGATGGTCTGTTTGTGAAAAGGAATAGATTTCTCATGCAAAAGGGGGTATCAGTTACTGATTGGGATAAAGTTCAATTCCTGGTCGGAGTTTCTCTTTAAAAGGTGGCCACACACCATACAATTAACCACTTCAGGACCACAGGCTTACACTCCCTAATGACCAGGCCATTTTTCACAATAGAGGGCTATGCAGCTTTGTCAGCGTGCTGCACAGCCCTACAACTCAGCACACAAATGGATTTTTCCTCCTTTTGTTGTCTTTAATAGGACACTCTTTTGGAGGACTAATCGCTGCTGCCATCCTGTTTTTTTTTTTTTTTGTAAAAGGAGGCTTTTCCCTCCCTCCCGCCCTCCTGTGCCATCCTAAATCGCCATAGGATGGCGATCGGCACTGCTCCCCGCCTCTCATAGGCATCAGCCTACGAGAGGACACACAATCAGAGCCGCTCTGAGGGACAGCAGAGTATCCGTTGTACATCGCTGCAAGAGATCGCGGCGCTGTACAATTGTAAGCAAAGGGGAATTCTTAACCCTTTTCGGCTGTAAACAGTCTGCTAGCCATGATTGCGGCTAGCAGGCTGAACTAGCAGGGAACGATTGCACGTGTTCCCTGGGAAACTGCAGCTCCAGGACTTGACACCAATCGACATTAGGTGGTCGGCCTATCGGCGTGACGCGGTCGTTAGGTAGTTAAAAAAGGAAATGATGAGAATCCCCAATGAACAGATGGACTAGTCAGTCAGGTTTTTACTGCCTACTGTAAGTGGTGGCAACAGGTAAAAAGTAATTTATAAAGCATTTTGCTCTGTGGGGAATGTACATTTTAGATTTATGTATGCACTGGCCATTGATTTGAGTAGCCTGCTCAGGAATTTCTCATTCATTCAGTTTTCTCCGGGATTTCAAAATTGGAAGAAAAAAAAAGCTTGCTTGCTGCATTCCCAGTTCCAATGCACTTTGCCGCAATCACCAAAAATTGCAAAGGACTGTGGAAAATCGGGTACAAGAAAAACAATGCCGCAAATGCAATAGAGCGACGCAAACCAGGGAAGCGCCCGCAAAATCCCAACAGGTATGCTCCCAGCCTAACGCCTTCATGATTAGGTCAGATTTTACCCTTACATAGAAACTTCAGCCATTTTTATCAAAGGGAGCCTGTTGGCAGAAAAGCACACAGTTTCAGTTCCCAAGAAGGCTGCTGCTGGTCCCAAATCCAGCTCTTGTTTAAACACAGGAGTCTTCTCCACCTTACTATCACTGTGACAGACATCTTTAATGATGGCTACAACATTCCACATGTTTCTGTAGATTAGAATAAACATACATATATCCAGGCACATCGCCTCTAGTTAGGACATTAAATAAATTATTAGGGAAAGGGAGGTGCTGAAGGGGGTGTGGCTAGAAACAGAAAAATCAATTAACCCTTCGCACACTCACATGCAAATGTTCAAACAAATACATTCACAGATTTACTCATCCAGGCACAACTGTTATCCCTACAGCTAAATTAAATGCCAGGGTTTTAGTTCACAGAAGAATGCATTCTTATGCTTAGTCACCTATACTGCGCAGAAGTACCCAGGTAAACATAGGTGTCCTAACTCTGGCCCTATAACATGCATAGTGCAGACATGCAAACACATTCATTGCATCAAACCTATCAATGGATTAGGAGCACACATCCTAACTTCCTCTCCTGGGAAAGACAGTGCATCTTACCAATCGCACAAGGGAGCTAACGTTATGTGTCCATGTGCACCATGCGCATACACCAGCATAAGCTGTCTGCATGCTGACAAACATACAGGGGAAGGGGGAGTGCAGCGAATTGGACCCTAGCCACAGGGGTCAATGATAAGAATAAACATACATATATCCAGGCACATCGCCTCTAGTTAGGACATTAAATAAATTATTAGGGAAAGGGAGGTGCTGAAGGGGGTGTGGCTAGAAACAGAAAAAATCAATTAACCCTTCGCACACTCACATGCAAATGTTCAAACAAATGCATTCACAGATTTACTCATCCAGGCACAACTGTTATCCCTACAGCTAAATTAAAAGCCAGGGTTTTAGTTCACAGAAGAATGCATTCTTATGCTTAGTCACCTATACTGCGCAGAAGTACCCAGGTAAACATAGGTGTCCTAACTCTGGCCCTGTAACATGCATAGTGCAGACATGCAAACACATTCATTGCATCAAACCTATCAATGGATTAGGAGCACACATCCTAACTTCCTCTCCTGGGAAAGACAGTGCATCTTACCAATCGCACAAGGGAGCTAATGTTATGTGTCCATGTGCACCATGCGCATACACCAGCATAAGCTGTCTGCATGCTGACAAACATACAGGGGAAGGGGGAGTGCACCGAATTGGACCCTAGCCACAGGGGTCAATGATAAGAATAAACATACATATATCCAGGCACATCGCCTCTAGTTAGGACATTAAATAAATTATTAGGGAAAGGGAGGTGCTGAAGGGGGTGTGGCTAGAAACAGAAAAAATCAATTAACACTTCGCACACTCACATGCAAATGTTCAAACAAATGCATTCACAGATTTACTCATCCAGGCACAACTGTTATCCCTACAGCTAAATTAACCATCTTAGCGGTATGGACGAGCTCAGCTCGTCCATCACCGCCGATGGCTGCCGCTCAGGCCCTGCTGGGCCGATTTTGTTCAAATAAAAAGCAGCACACGCAGCCGGCACTTTGCCAGCCGCGTGTGCTGCCCGATCGCCGCCGCTCTGCGGCGATCCGCCGCGAGCAGCGGCGAAAGAGGGTCCCCCCAGCCGCCTGAGCCCTGCGCAGCCGGAACAGAAAGTTCCGGCCAGCGCTAAGGGCTGGATCGGAGGCGGCTGACGTCAGGACGTCGGCTGACGTCCACGACGTCACTCCGCTCGTCGCCATGGCGACAGGAGAAGCCAAACACGGAAGGCTGCTCATTGCGGCCTTCCGTGTTACTTCTGGCTGCCGGAGGCGATCGGAAGAACGCCTCCGGAGCGCCATCTAGTGGGCTTTCATGCAGCCAACTTTCAGTTGGCTGCATGAAATAGTTTTTTTTTTATTTAAAAAAAACCCTCCCGCAGCCGCCCTAGCGATCTTAATAGAACGCCAGGGTGGTTAAAAGCCAGGGTTTTAGTTCACAGAAGAATGCATTCTTATGCTTAGTCACCTATACTGCGCAGAAGTACCCAGGTAAACATAGGTGTCCTAACTCTGGCCCTGTAACATGCATAGTGCAGACATGCAAACACATTCATTGCATCAAACCTATCAATGGATTAGGAGCACACATCCTAACTTCCTCTCCTGGGAAAGACAGTGCATCTTACCAATCGCACAAGGGAGCTAACGTTATGTGTCCATGTGCACCATGCGCATACACCAGCATAAGCTGTCTGCATGCTGACAAACATACAGGGGAAGGGGGAGTGCACCGAATTGGACCCTAGCCACAGGGGTCAATGATAAGAACAAACATACATATATCCAGGCACATCGCCTCTAGTTAGGACATTAAATAAATTATAAGGGAAAGGGAGGTGCTGAAGGGGGTGTGGCTAGAAACAGAAAAAATCAATTAACCCTTCGCACACTCACATGCAAATGTTCAAACAAATGCATTCACAGATTTACTCATCCAGGCACAACTGTTATCCCTACAGCTAAATTAAAAGCCAGGGTTTTAGTTCACAGAAGAATGCATTCTTATGCTTAGTCACCTATACTGCGCAGAAGTACCCAGGTAAACATAGGTGTCCTAACTCTGGCCCTGTAACATGCATAGTGCAGACATCCAAACACATTCATTGCATCAAACCTATCAATGGATTAAGAGCACACATCCTAACTTCCTCTCCTGGGAAAGACAGTGCATCTTACCAATCGCACAAGGGAGCTAACGTTATGTGTCCATGTGCACCATGCGCATACACCAGCCTAACGCCTTCATGATTAGGTCAGATTTTACCCTTACATAGAAACTTCAGCCATTTTTATCAAAGGGAGCCTGTTGGCAGAAAAGCACACAGTTTCAGTTTCCAAGAAGGCTGCTGCTGGTCCCAAATCCAGCTCTTGTTTAAACACAGGAGTCTTCTCCACCTTACTATCACTGTGACAGACATCTTTAATGATGGCTACAACATTCCACATGTTTCTGTAGATTAGAACCATAGAGATTTGGGGATCAACTTTGATTAATAGAGCTCCTGTCCTCTTGATGTCTTGCAGGTTGTAAGAGGGCTTGCTTGGAAATCTGCATGATATTCTGGAATAGATGGGATTCCACCCGGAATATGGTTGAGCCTGTGTCTTACATTTCTTGTTGCAAGGATTACCGAGGGATTCTGTGGTGAACCTCACATAAAAGTTTGAGTGACCCGCAGACAACTTGCATTCGACTTTAATAACTCTACCTCACTTGTTCAAAGGGGGGAAAAAACAAACTCATGATCAGCATTAGGTTATTCCACGTTTAATTACATTGCTGCACAGAGGGTAATCTCTAATAGTTATTTTTGAGTGATACAGGCAAATAAGCATTATGTTCACAAAAAAGTAAACAAAATATATAAAAATAAAAGAATTTTGCTTTTATAAAAAGAATTGATCGGCATGGCAAACTAAGTAGCAGTCTCAGTACTCTGTTTCTTTAGTCCAAGAAGTTCTGTCTTCATTTCTCCTGGTTTAGGTGGAATTTCAGGAACACTCTGAAACAGAATAGACCAAGTTACTATGCATGAAGGACATCCAACAGGTACACAGATATGATACGACAAGCCAATCTGGGCACTTTCAGGCAGACTGAGAAAAGGCCTGCACACACACCCAATCAATGTTGCCTGATGGGGAACTGGAACCGATCCCTTAGGCAACACTGCAAGGCCAAGGCTTTGCAGACTAGTGTCTCACTTGCAAGGGATGTGTTCAGTCCTGGGGGGGGGGGATGTTTGGGAGGACGGCAGGAGGGAGGAGCTGAGTAAGTTGGGGAGAACATTGCTATCTCCTGTCGCTCCGCTAAAGTGATCTGCCAGGACTGATTTCTGGTTGAGCGGTCGGGGGCTGCCGTACACACTCTGGATTATTGGCAGAGGCGGATGTTGTTATCGACCACCTCGTCCAAATTCCATCTGGTGTGTGTACGGGCCTTTACTGCAGAGGAGACCGACATCTAATCCTCTAATTTAGCTCCGTACATTTCTATAAAACAGATACCTGTATTCCTGGCTGAGATCTTAACATTAATTTAAGAAAAGCCAAGGGCCTACAATCATGCCTATAAGGCCTTGAACAAACAAACTATTGGTGGCTGAGATAATTCTTGAGATCGTTTTGGTCTCATTGATCTTTGTACAGACGTACTCCTGACTCTGCCATACAGCATGTACTGTTCCGTGGAGAGGGGAAATGAAAGTTTGAGAGACAATTTATTTGATTCGACTGTGACAGATTTTTATGTGTTTTCCCGCATGTGTTTTCCCGCATGTGAAATCACATTAGAACTCACAACCAATGTCAATGGGCTTGCTCACATCATTATATCACATGTCCTGTCTCATTAAAATTGATGAGCTATTGTGGAAAATTATGCTCATTTCAAATGCAAATGCATATAATGTCCAATAAAAAACAGCTATAAGAAAATGTTTCCTGCACTGTTCAGTGTGAACCCAGCCTTAGAGCCGCTGAGGCTCATACAGCTGTACTTGTCCCATCAGATTCCTCTGACCTCCTGTCATAACAGGATATGGACAACCCTCTCCAACAGAGACAGCTACAACAGGAACTGAGAAAGCTCCAAAAGGGACATAGGGCTGGTGCACACATGAGCGGTTCTGAGCGTTTTTAAAAACGCTTGGCTAATGTATTTCCCTGGGATTGGTGCACACCAGAGCGATTCATTTTTTCCCCAAACGCAAACTCAGGTCCTGCAGCATTTCTGCTGATTTCACCCTCAATGTTAAGTATAGGAAAGTGGACTATCGCTCGCGCTAGATCAGAGCAATTTTCCAAGCGTTTTTGTTACAGAAGCTGTTCAGTTGCAGCTCTATTGTAACAAAATATAAAACCGCTAAACCAAAACGCTCCAAAAATCGCTAGGCATGCTGAGAAAATCTCTAGGCGCATGCCTAATATCGCCTTAAAAAAAAAAATCACATTAGAAAGCGATAAGCGTTTTCTTTTACACTAGTGCTTTTCGGTGTGCACTGGCCCTGAGACAGCACCAAGTTACGCCTTTGTTTTGTAGCATCGGAAAGAGATAAAACCCATCAAGTATTTTACTATGGTCTCATTTCCTGTACTGAGAAGAGCTTCCAGGGTTCTGGATGCTTGTCTGGCTTACAGGGGCGAAAAGAGATAATTTGCATATTCAGTAGTAGTGAATTGAGGGTAACCACAAATGTTCACTGAGGCTCCATTCACACTTGAGCAGGAATCACGCGATTCCCACTCAAGGCAAACCGTTAGCACATGTAACACTATGGCAGTGTTAGCATTAACCGCAAATGTGTTACATGCAGCAGTTTGCCAGCATGTATAGCACCGCTAATCGCGATCGCTCCCAAAATGCTGCAGTGTCCAGTGATTTTTCCACGGTAATCGCGGAAAAATCACTCCCGCAAAACGCTAGCGGTAATCGCTTGCGTTTTTGCGGTTTTAGGTGTGAACGGAGCCTTATAGCTGAATTATTGCAAATTTCCTTCTGTTTTAAGAAGGCAAATTTCACCAAGCATTGCTTAATAGTAGGTTTGGGTCACCCCAAGTGGCTTGGTTACTCTTATGTCAGATTGGATACTGATGAGAGCCAAGAATCAGGCAGAAAAAAAATGATGTTCCATTAAATAGAATGCTTCAAAACAGCATATATTTAGTATTATAATCACAATGCTATATTTACTTTACACATAATCATAGTTGCCAAGTTTACACAGAGCTCAGTTTCATTAGGTTTAGGGGCTTTCCGGTGCTTGTACAGTATGTGAAACTGCACCTCTGCAACATATTCCATACAAGAAAAGGAACTTTAGAAGTGTAGATTAGTAAGAATGAGACATGTTATGCACAATATTCAAAACCAAAAAACCCTGTCACTGTGTATTATGTGCTTATAGCAAATGATGCAACTCCCTGGAGACCATCCACAAGGAGCTTATTCTAAGGTAAGCATGAGGCTTCCCACATACTCACAAGATCAGGTCTGTAGTATCTGTGAACAACTTCTGCCCCTGCAAACATGGACAGAAGACTGGCACTGAACATCTTCAGGTACTGAGCCCAGGATACTCCTGCAGGCATTGTGATTGGGAACCCCTAAAAAAAATGAAGGGAAAGGTTAAACCCCATTTATCATACACCTCATTCTACTTACAGCAGAATTTTAAAGCCCCAGATCACTTTCCCTGACTTCACTGGTAGCGAAGCTTAACAGGGGACTATATCGCTATTCACACAACTTGCATATATGGGGTAGCTGTTCTAGAGTAAAAACCACATTATTTTCAAAGCATTTTTCTCCTACAGGCCTCGCCAACCTGAGATCAAAGGGATTTAATAACTTGGCCATCATCTGAAGTCTCTCCTCAAAACCTCTGGAACCAGAGGCTTAAAGGGAAAGTCCACGCAAAATAAAAAAATGAGTTTCACTTACCTGGGGCTTCTACCAGCCCCATGCAGCCATCCTGTGCCCTCGTAGTCACTCACTGCTGCTCCAGTCCCCTGCTGGCAGCTTGCCGACCTCGGAGGTCGGCGGGACGCATTGCGTACACTTTTACGCATTCCCGCTAGTGCAGGAACATTAACACATACATTTTTACGCATTACTGGTTCAATGCGTAAAAATGTACGTATTGAACCAGTAACGCGTAAAAATGTGTGTTAATGTTCCTGCACTAGCGGGAATGCGTAAAAATGTACGCAATGCGGCCCGCCGACCTCCAAGGTCGGCAAGCTGCCAGCGGGGGACTGGAGCAGCAGTGAGTGACTACGAGGGCACAGGATGGCTGCATGGGGCTGGTAGAAGCCCCAGGTAAGTGAAACTCTTTTTTTATTTTGCTTGAACCTTCCCTTTAAGCCTGGTACACACTTTCATTTAGGATTGGCCAATCACTGACCAATTTTACCACCTAGTATGTAGCATGACCTACACAAACTGTGCATAGCATTTAATAGCTGTTGACCCTCATACTACATGGAGATGGTAACATTGGTCCCTGATTGGCCAATCATAATTGAAAGTGTGTACCAGGCTTAACTATACTCGGACCAATTTTACCATCTCTATGTAGTATGAGGGTAAACAGCTATTAAATGCTATGCACAGTTTGTGTAGGTAAACCCTCATACTACATACTAGGTGGTAAAATTGGTCAGTGATAGGCCAATCATAAATGAAAGTGTGTAGCCTTTGGTTCCACAGGTTTTGAGGAGAGACCTCAGATGATGGCCAAGTTATTAAATCCCATTGATCTCAGGTTGTAGGATCAATGGGATTGTTGTGTGGTGCAGTGGTAACAAATCCTTCAGATCGCCAGGACCTCCCTTGTGTGAAGATTTGAATATTATTAGGCCAATCTTGAGGAGGATTCTACATTTTTTGGGGTAACTTGTGAAGTGAGTAAAGGATCAGTGTAATGCGGCAGTGGCAGGGTTGGTTTGTTAACAGGCTGACAGTAGCAGTTTGGGCTAACTACAGGTGCAAGCGCTTATTTCAAGGTCTGTGCATAGGGTACTGCAACAGCCAAGCTGTAATGTGATGAAAGAGTGCACTAGGGTTAAGAGTGGAGCTGTTTTTCTGTTCAGCACTGACACCTAGTGGCAAGAACTTCAGTCATTAATTTTCAGCAAGTTGTCATTCATGTATTGTTGTAGCTCAGATAGAGACCTGCATCAGGTCTGGTACCCACGGGTTAACCGAAATGCGGGTCGGGTTCAGGTACCTGTTTTGATTTTTGTCGCGTGCAGGTAGCTAAGCTGTGGGTCTGAAAAATTAGACAAGACAAAATAAATAACATTCATATTGCGCTTTTCTCCCGGCGGACTCAAAGCGCCAGAGCTGCAGCCACAAGGATGCGCTATAGGCAGTAGCAGTGTTAGGGAGTCTTTCCCAAGGTCTCCTACTGAACAGGTGCTGGCTTACTGAACAGGAAGAGATGAGATCCGAACCCTGGTCTGTGTCAGAGGCAGAGCCCGTAAACATTACACTAACCAGCCAGGGCATCAGTTCGGGTACCCGCAAGTTACCCGAAATGCGGGTCAGGTTCCCTTATTGATTTAATCGGATTGTGGGTCGGGTGCAGGTAGTGGGGTGCCAGATTCACCAGAAAGCAGGTTGCGGGTCTGAAAAATTAGATCCGCGCATGCCTCTAAGCTCAGCGAAACAAGCATTTATCGCTACTGTATGGTCTATTTACATAATCCAGAAATCACTGCAACAGACATAAAGCTAGCAACGAAATGTCAGTTCCAAGCTAGTGAACAGCTATTCCTCTCAAGCTGCTCCATGTGTTGCTGACAGATTAACTCTTTGCAGCCAGCAATGCAGCGTATCAGGGGCCGGGGAGTGAATGTCAGGCAATTGTACTCATGGAGAGACTAGCTGCTGCATCCTTCCTCATCTTATCAGCAGGATAAGGGAAGTATTTAAGTAACCTTAACAACTTCGGCAATACAGTTCATGATTTTAAAACTGCATTTCCATTGACTCGCATTGAGTAACACAATGCCAGCAAAATTAAGCATCAAGCTGTCCAATGTCTTTCACACCACACAATAAAAAAAAAAAAAACTAAGAACCAGTCAAAAACGCAAACTCATACTAAATCACAATTATGTCCAGCTCTCATTCAAATACATTACATGTGCAGCAAATGAGTTATTGGAAAAAAGCAAAAACATAGTGTTCAGGCAGGGAACACACTTGTCTTTCAGTTTTCTGCACGGTTTTTCACAGCAGCTAATGTGATTGATACAGAAAACTGACAAAATGTGCAGAATCATGATGCAGAATGTCAGTTTTATTTTCTGCGTGCGAAGAATGCATTAAGTGTGAACTAGCCCATTGATTAACACGAGTTCTCAGTTTTTCAGTGCTGAAAACGCGTATGATAGCTGTCAAGTGTGTTCCCTGCCCCAAGGTGTCCTGACGCCCCTGCCCTGCTTGCCCATGATCCACCAGGAGGCTTGTCTGGCCCAATGGCGCTTTTGATCTGTAGAAATTTCAAAGGAAGTTCCTGCAGCAGTGTGCCCCTTGCACATGCTACCCCTGCATACAACAGGACAGATATGTGCAGATTGTTATGGGCAACTGAAATGTAATGTATGCAATAGGCTTTATACTCTATTCAACACCACATACGTCTGATTTTTCTTCAGGGCCAAGCATTTTAAAACCACAGCAATACATAATAGTACTGTTGCCTATAGCAAGCAGATTGTACCATTTCCGTTCCTTCTGTCCAAAGTGTTATCAAACCACAATAACAGATTTGCCTTGATGCACAATATATTAGCGTATATGAGCACAGCTCCATTCATATTACACTGTGCAGGGAAACAAGCTGCACAGAGATAGCCAGTAGTGTAAAACAAAGCTGAGTTCTTTATTTGCCAGCACTGCTAATTCCCTAGACAACATGCAGCAGCTTTATTGCATCATGTACTGGCAATGATGAAGCACAATGAATGCAATCATGCTAACCCTTTGTATGCCAAACAAGTTGCAAATACAGTGGTGTTAGGAATAAAAAGGGATGGGGAGACGCAGCATATTTGAGACAGGGCAGCTGAGAAGTTGTTTCAGGGAGGATTCCCATTGGTCTTTTGTGATCCAATGGGACCCTGATGCTTCTGCTGGGGCTCGAACTCTATAACGGCACTGATCCTGTGCAGTGGAGCCAAGCAGAAGTGGCCTAAATGGCAGACCACATGCACAATGGTTAGTAATGTCAATATGTTGATGGACATTGTGATGTGGCACAACTTTTAAGCTTAGGATAGGCTGCAGAAAAAGGGGGTTGCCCATAAAACAGCACCACTCACTGTTTCCATACTGTACTTTATTGTATAAATTTGCATTCCATATGAAAACTTCAGGATAAAAACATTAATAAAACAAACCTCAGTCACTGATCCATCTATTATAATGTTGAAATATAGTACAAAAAAATCTGTAGATAGTATACCTGGTATTCAATAAATCAATCACCTGCATGACTATCAAATAAGGGCTGGTGCACACCAGAGCAGTTCTGAAGCGTTTTTTAAAACGCTTGCAGGGGGAAAACCGCTTGGCTAATGAAAGTGAATGGGACGGTGCACACCAGAGCAGCTCGTTTTTTCCAGAAACGCAAACTCGGGGGCTGCAGCATTTTTTAGATTTTTCAGGTGTTTCTGCCTCAATGTTAAAGTATAGGAAAATGGAAAACCGCTCTGAAAAACGCTAGATCAAAGAGGTTTTCCATGCGTTTTTGTTACAGTAGCTGTGCAGTAACAGCTTTACTGTAACAATATCTGATATCTGCTACACAAAAACGCTCCAAAAACTGCTAGGCATGTTTAGAAAACCTCTCTAAACATGCCTAGAATCGCTCTGAAATCTGCTTCGAAAACCTCTAGCGTTTTGCAGATCTGCTAGAGGTTTTTGGTGTGCACTGGGCCTAAGATAGTCTCAGAGTGTGAACCTGGGCTCAGTTGTGCAATTCAGCTATATACATACAATATTTTTATAGGTATTTTTTTTTTGTTTGTTTAATATCCTGAATGTAGTTTCATGATTGCATATTTGATACTTCATTGTATGTATTTAGCTGAATTGCACAATGAGCCCAGGATCACACTTTGAGACTATCTTATTTGATAGTCATGCAGGTGATTGATTTATTGGATACCAGGTATACTGACTACAGCTTTTATACTATATTTCAATATTATAATAGATGGATCAGTGCCTGAGGTTTGTTTTTAATGTTTTCATCCTGAAGTTTTTCATATGGAATGCAAATGTATACAATAGAGTATCTTTGATTTTATTTTTTTTTGAAACAGAGAATGGTGCTGTTTTATGGACAATCCCTTTTTTTCTGCTACTTTCCAATACTTAACCCATAGCACGCTCTATACTGGCCTGAGTGCAGTATTTTTTTTGGTTACCTCACCTCAGGATATGCTGTGTTTGCACCTTTATGCATCCGACGTAGTGTGGACCTAGCCTTAATATTCTTCAAATTACTCAGTTGTCCATCTCATTCTGCCAAGTGAGACATTGGATCAGAAACCTACTGGAATCTGATTTAGTATTGAGTGGTCCAAGGTGAAAAGGAGGTAAGATGATCAATATCTGGGAGATATCAGTAATTTACATGGTCTATTAGTGTATGGCAACATTTTGGGGGATAGCAAGTGTTGTCCATCACCTTTAGGTCTCTTTTCCACGAACAGTTGATAGGCAGTGAAATGCCTCTTGAAGGGCTGGTGCACACCAGAGCGGTTCTGAAGTGTTTTTTAAAACACTTGCAGGGGGAAAACCGCTTGGCTAATGAAAGTGAATGGGCTGGTGCACACCAGAGCAGCTCGTTTTTTTCCAGAAAGGCAAACTTATGCTGGATACACACCATGAGTTTCCGCGTCGCACGCAGCCGTCGATACGCGTCGATTCGATTATTTCCGAACAAATTTCGATGATTTTTAGGTCGAATGCCATGTAAAGTATGGCAAATCGACCTAACGATCCATCGAAACTTGAATCGGACATGTCGGAAATAATCGAATCGATGCGTATCGACGGCCGCGTCGAACACGGATGGTGTGTATCCAGCTTTAGAGGCTGCAGCATTTTTTAGATTTCTGAGGAGTTTCTGCCTCAATGTTCAAGTATAGGAAAGTGGAAAACAGCTCTGAAAAACGTTAGATTAGAGCAGTTTTCCAGGCATTTTTGTTACAGAAGCTGTTCAGTAACAGCTTTACTGTAACAATATTAGAAATCTGCTACACAAAAACGCTCCGAAAAACCGCTAGGCATGTTTAGAAAACCTCTCTAAAAGATGCCTAGAATCGCTCTCAAGTCTGCTTCAAAAACCTCTAGCGTTTTTTGCGGATCTGCTAGAAGTTTTTGGTGTGCACTGGCCCTATCTCTCACAACTGCTCACTGCTGCCTGGTAACTGCTTGCTGAGCACACAGCTCAACAGTCCCTGGAAAAGAGGCCTTAGAAGAGGCTTCCTTCTGGATCAACAGTATTGCAAACCAATTTGATACTGTGTGCTGCTTGTGGTCTGACAGGCTGACACTACCCCCAGCACTCTTACATCTATTTGTAAAAGACAACCTGTGGATATGATGATGTTAAGCATTTGGAATGAACTTCCTTGGTTGACAATGACAAGGCCTTTTCCTAAGGGGAACCTGTCCTGTTAAACAGGTGTATGGTTTTGGCCATCATGCTGCAGCTAAGTTTCAGGGCATTGGCAATCTTCTTATAGTCTAGATCAGTGTTTTTCAACCGCTGTTCCGCGGCACACTGGTGTGCCGTACGGCAGGGGTCCCCAACCACCGGGCCGGGCAGGTCTGGCCTCTCGCTCCTCCCCTCCGCTCCTGTTACTTTATCGTGATTGGGCGGCCGCTTGTCCGATTAGATTCCTCCGTAGCCGCTCTCCTCAGTGGCATCTCCTATTACAGCAGCGCGCTCGGCGGCTGCTGTGATGAGCAGGAAGCGGTACAGCGGTTCCCATGGGCTACAGAAAGCAGCTGTACCGCTTCCTGCTCATCACAGCAGCCGCCGAGCGCGCTGCTGTAATAGGAGATGCCACTGAGAAGAGCTGCTGCGGGGGAATCTAATTGGACAAGCGGCAGCCCACTCATGATAAGGTAACAGGAGCGGCGGCCGCGGAGGGGCACTACCTAGCCATACTAGGAAGCTATACTGGGCACTATACTAGCTATACTGGGCACTATACTGGGCACTATACTAGCTATACTGGGCACTATACTGGGGCACTACCTACCTATACTGGGCACTATACTGGGGCACTACCTACCTATACTGGGCACTACCTACCTATACTGGGCACTATGCTAGCTATACTGGGGACCATACTGGCACTATACTAGCTATACTGGGCACTATACTAGCTATACTGGGGCACTACCCACCCATACTGGGGCACTACCTATCCATACTGGGACTATTCTAGCTATACTGGTCATTATACTAGCTATACTGAGGCAACTATACTAGCCATACCGGGGCAACTATACTAGCCATACTGGGGCAACTATACTAGCCATACGGGGGCAACTATACTAGCCATACTGGGGCAACTAAACTCCCTATACTGGGGCAACTATGCTAGCTATGCAGCCGCACCCCAGCCCCCCTCCCCCCCCCCCCATAACCCGCTGCGCACGACACTGTCCACTAGGTCGCGCAAACACCCGCGGCTGCATATCCTCAGTTTAGGTTCAATTTAAGTAATACCAGCTGCCTGGCTATCCCGCTGATTCTCTGCCTCTAATACTTTTAGCCATAGATCCTGAACAAGCATGCAGCAGATCAGGTGTTTCTGACATGTCAGCTCTGATATTATTAGCTGCATGCTTGTTTCTGGTGTGATTCAAAGACTACTACAGCCAAATGGATCAGGAGGGCTGCCAGGCAACTGGTATCATTTTAAAAGAAATAAATATGGCAGCCTCCATATCGCTCTTGTTACAGTTGTCCTTTAACTTCCAAAATGACAGGGAGCTAGTCTAACTGCTTTCTGCAGTTAAGGTGACCCACTGGGAAACCTCATAGACAACGGCCATTCCCTGCAATAAATTACAGCAAACTTGCATCTGCTAAAATCAAACTACCCAACAAGTACATACGTACACAGACCACTAAATTATTAAATTCTAAAATTGCACACCAGGACCTTCAGCCACTGGAATTTGGGCACCGCGCTCACCTCAGCTCATGCAACTTCACTAAACCTATTTGATTGACATGGATAGTGTTTACACGAATTACGTATCTTGGAGGACAGATTAGTGGTCTATGGATTTGTTGGGCACTTTACTTTTAGCTGCAAGTTAGCTGTGATTTACTGCAGGGAGCAGCAGTTGTCTATGAGGTTTCTCAGTGGGTCATCTCAACTAGACTAGCTCCAAGGACAGCTGTGAGCTATGGTGGAGTGACAAAACAGAATCCTTGCTCTAACTTCTCCTCTTTGGCTTCCAGATTTCTCCATTTTTGTTTTATATACTGTACTGTATTTTCCCCATAGAGCTTACACAGACAAGAAATACTAGAGCAAACAAGGATCAGTTACCTAGAAAACCTGATCACAATCCCTGGACCATTGAACTGTCAAAAGCAGAGTGGCTGCTATCTGTAAGTGCTCCACTTCTGCCTGTTCGCAGCCCTACACAAGGTTTATCATTCAAATACGTCTACAGCCACACACTACAGGAAGCATGTCACACAGTTTACCAATTCACCACTATAATAATAACTGTAACCTAACCATACAAAACAGCATCTGCACTCACACTTTCACCTTGTCGCCTACTTCGGAGCCGACACGCACAACGTACTGACGTCACAACACGTCCATTTCTCACCGCAAGAGCAAGAATTCTACATCCTGTTACGTCTCCAGTCCTCGCATTATTCCCTTGTAAAGTAGCGGCCATTACTCTAAAGACACTCTTCAACAAAATCTACTCTTCAATACAATCTAACTTCATCCTATCGTGACAAACGAAAGCGTATCTCCCAGTGCGCCCCTCTAAAGTCAAACCCCCTCCTACTGCAGGGACTAGTATGACAACTGCTGCGCCTGAAGTCCGGGCTGCTAGCAGCAGGCTTTCCCTGGTCTGCAGCGTGTGGGCGTGGTTTCATGTCCTGATGTGACATAACTGTAGCCATCATCATGTGTTTTGTAGAAGTAAATTAACAATAAATTAAAGAAACATACAAGTAAATTACATTGGTTATTATTTACAATGTGTGTACAGTCAGAGTTAAATAAAGAGAGTGTTACATTTGCATAGTCCGATACAGTGACCAGATTTTTCTTGACTCAACCCGGGACAGAGAGGGGGGGGTGGGGGGGGGGGGGGTTTCTAGTTTGGCATGTAGCGTGCCATGCCAAAAAATCGGCGTGTCCATAACCATGGTGGGAAAATGGGCGTGTCCTTGACATGGTATCGGCAGAACAAACTGTAATGCAACAGTGGGCCAGAGCTTCCTCACAAAACACAGATAGTTATTAGGCAATGTGACTCTAAAGCAGGGGTCCCCGTTTTGGGTAGAGGCCCGGGTCAACATACCTCAGACTGCTGGGGGCCAGAGTATACATAAAATGATGTAAAAGTCTTTTCGGGCCAGACAGTGAAGCATACCCAGGTTGACAACCTGCAATCCAATTGGACTGCAGTGTCACCTGATGTGGAATTTGATTGGAAACCAGCGAATGATTGCTTTCTGGCTTCCATGTGGATGGGTTGTGCCAGCACTGCTATTCTATATGCAGACCACCAATATTTGAAGATTTAGCTTACTGCATCTATAAGTAATACATTTTGTGTGGGGGGCCGGTAAAAAAGCCTCAAAGGGCCACATTCGGCCCGCGGGCCTTAGTTTGAGGTCCACTGCCCTAAAGGTAATTAGGCAATGTTCCCCAAACACATAAGAAAGTAGTGTTCCCACAATGATGTAGTGAAATAGGAGATTTGCATCCTGGATGTCAGTCCATGACATGAATATGTACTCTGTAAAGTACTGTAGAAGATGCAAGTGCTACATAAATACATAAAAATGATATGGCGGGACATTAGACTTTGACTATGGCTGGGATTGGAATGTAAGCTCCATCAAGGACATGACTACATTCTCTGTCAAGTGCTGCCTTAGATGCCAGTGCTATATAAATACATAATATCGTAAGACATTAGACTAGGACTATGGTGGGATTAGACTGTTTAGCATCAGCAGCTTCTGCAGATCTGGGACATTTAACAATTATGACCCCCCAAAATGCCAAATACTGCAACAATAAGACCCAAAGTAGCAAATGCAGTCTCTATGACCATCAAATAATAACTGCAGCAACCATTACCTCAAACAAATGAAACACAACTACCTTTACCTATGACACATGAAATGTAGCAGAAAGTGATTACTCCGACTCCGCAAACGGTAAATGAAACAAACATTACCTCATGTGGCCACAGAGTCCCACGGCTGGGACACCCAGCGGCCAAAAGTGGGACATAACCTGGGACACATTGGAGCCTGGGACTGGGGACCCTGAACCTGGGATGTGTCCCAGCTAAAATGGGACGTCTGGTCAGGGTAATAGTCCCCAACCGTCCCGTTTTCATCGGGATTCTCCCGATTTGGGGGGGGCTCTCCCGCTATCCCGGTAAGAGCCCCCCAAGTCCCGGGCGGCTGTCAGTATTGACAGCCACCCTTAGCAGGAGGAGAGCATCGCAGTGGAGGTAGAGCTTTGGGCAGCGGCGGAGAAGGGGGCCATCTCCACCCCTTCTCTCACCTTAGGGTGCTCTCCCTCCCTCGCTCTCTCCTCCGATCTGTGTGCATGGCAGTGTTTGGCAGCGGGCGGGACTTACCTTCCGTGTCGCTCCATGCGCCGGCCGGAAGTTCTGGTGCCACAACCGCTGCTCTGGATCAGACCAGAGTAGTGGCAAATGTACATATATCATAATTTCGTATTTATATAGCACTGACATCTTCTGCTGTGCTTATATCCTCCTGTAGGAGAAGCCAATGAACTTATCTGTGTACATAAATATATGCAGTTTGAAACAACACTGAAAAATACCTCAGCATATTACGTATACAGTATATAAATATTATAGGGCTATAAACTCTGCAAAGTTCAGGGGTGGTTCTACAATTTTTCCTACCAGAGGCAAATTTGTGGTTGCGCCCCCTGATTTGGAATGACCGACAATTTGCACCGCGTGTTATAGCCGTGGTGTGACCCCCAAAAAAAGCCACGCTCACTATAAGTAGGAAGCCAAGTATAGGTACCTCCAATATTGGTAGCCTAGTATAGGTGCCCCCAGTATAGCTAACCAGGCATAAGTGCCCCAGTATAGCTATCCAGGCATAGTAGGTGCCCCCAGTATAGCTAGCCAGGCATAGGTGCCCCCAGTATAACTAGCCAAGCATAGGTGCCCCAGCAGATCCCGAATCCCCGCTACACCAGTGTCAGACAAGGCCGGCGGGAGCTTGGGAATTTTCCTATGAGCCTCTAATTACATTGCCCTCGAGGGCCCCAGTGCTTAAGAGGAGGGGGCACAGCGCAGGAAGGGTGGACAGTGGGCACAGAGCGGCGGGGAGAGGGGGCACCCTCCGTCACCTGGCCACCCCCTTCCGTGTTCCCCCCTACAGAATGTAGCGCAGCCAGCGGCAGCAGCGGGTAACGACTTACCGAGAGCCAGAGAGCTGTTCTGGTCTGATCTTCTGCACTGTCCAATCATGCTTTCACTGTACTTCCTGTGAGAGCGTGATTGGACAGTGCAGAAAACCAGACCAGCAGCGTCACGCAGAGCTCTGGCGCTCGGTAAGTGATTCCCACTCGCTGCCGCTGGCTGGCTGCAATTCGGGAGGGGGGAGCGTGGAAAGGGGGGCCCCAGGTGAGGGAGAGGGGGGAGGCTGCCTCTCCCCGCTGCCCTGTGCCCACTGCCCTCCCCCCTTCCAGGCTGGGGGCATCTATAGACCTGGCTGGCCATTATACTGGGGACACATATAGACCTGCCTACCTAAACTGGGGACATCTATAAACCTGGCTACCTATACTGGGGAGGGACACCTATAGACCAGCCTACCTAAACTGGGGACACCTATAGACCTGCCTACCTAAACTGGGGATACCTATAGACCTGGCTACCTAAACTGGGGACACCTATAGACCTGCCTACCTAAACTGGGGACACCTACAGACCTGGCTACCTTTACTGGGGAGGGACACCTATAGACCTGGGTGTTGATGAGTGGGTGCTGATGGGTGGAAGAGTGAATCAGGGTGCTGCTGGGTGGGAGGGTGGCTGTGCGCTGATGAATGGGCGACTCTGAGTACTGCTGGGTGTGAGGGAGACTCAGAGTGCTGCTGGGTGTGCGGGTGACTCAGGGTGCTGAAGGGTGGGAGGCTGACACTGGGTGCTGATGGGTGGCAGGGTGAATCAGGGTGCTAATGGGTGGGAGGGTGACTCTGGGTGCTGATGGGTGGCAGGGTGAATCAGGGTGCTGATGGGTGGGAGGGTGACTCTGTGTGCTGATGGGTGGGTGACTCTGGGTACTGCTGGGTGTGAGGGAGAATCAGGGTGGTGCCCTAAGCGCATCATCCCTATTCTGTTCCTCCTCCTGGCTGGCTCGGCTGTCTAGAGTCTGACAGTGATGTCTCTGACATTTCCGCACATAGGCAGGCAGCACACTTGGGGCGGAGCTGCTACTGAGTATGCAGCTACACATTACTGATTGGCTGAGGGGGCGAATCAGAGGTGGGGCACGTCCAGACAGGACGTCTAGCAGCTAACCCAGGACAAATGGCAGCTTGGGGCAGGTGACCCTGAATCCGGGATGTATCCCGTGTAAAGCGGGACGTCTGGTCAGTGTAAATTATACACACTTTGCAAAGGCACCTTAAATTATCACAGTTGGTTCGGACAACCTAGCCACGAGGCTCGTACATACAAGGCATGTCGCCTGGCAGAGATCGGGACCTGATGTCTTTTGCAACATTGCAGGGCCAAAGATGTACATACGTGCAGGCCTGGATTTACATCACAGGAGCCTGTAGGCACAAATGTACTGGCACCCTAGACTTCACCCTCCATGAAACTACAAACCCCCTCCGAACTGCAGTACAAGCAAGCTGGCTGTCACTTGCTCCCTTAGATACAGGTGCCCCTTAGTATCAGGTAGCCAGAAGTACCCACAATACTAGTAGGAGGTGCCCCAAGAATTAGGTAGCTAGAGAAACCTCAATAATAAGTAGCTGGAGGTGCCCCTGACTAAAGAGAGATCTCGTCAGTGGAATGCAGAGACCTGGGTGAGTAACCTCTTATTTATACTCTGTTCAGGACTCTACATAGGGAAGGAAGCACTCAGGAGGGAAGTGAGCTGCCTTTCCATCATCAGGTGCCTGTTGGCACGTGCCTACAGTGCCTTATGGTAAATTTGGCCCTGCATACGTGTTGCTAGCCTGAAAGTGAACCTCCAGACTAAAAATCGACTCAGCAGCACTGAAAAGGCATGGTGTTTCTTTAACAGTTTCACAGCATCAGAACTTTGTTTCTCTTATACAAGCCTCATTTTTAGCTGCACAGAAGAAAACTGCCCGGGCAGTTTTCCCCTTATGCTGTGCAAAGCATGATGGGATTTCTGATGTTGTTGTTCTTGTTCTGCTGTTTTGGTGCAAATTTTTTTTTTGACATTTTGAATTTGACATTTGAAGCCTAGCGTGTGCAGCTGGGAGGGATTATCAGGACACAGGACAGTTGGAACTGTGTCTCATGCTCCCTGTCACCTCCTTTCAACCAAAAAGATGGCTGCCCCCATGAATCACAAACATTTGCCTGTTCTTTTAAAATGGGGTGGGTAAGAGATTTTCCTTATGCCTCCATGGCAGCACATTGGGTAGTGGCTCCGCCCCCCCTACCCCATAGGACCGGTCAGTATTTAAATAGAGATTAGAGCAGGTGCTCGCTGTCTTTTTTTTCTGTCCTCACCTCATAGGACCAGAAGGGCTGCAATCCGGCAGAAAATTTCTTTTTTTTTGCACCTATCTGACTGTATCTTGCAGTCCCCACACATTTGCCTCCCTGTGTGAAGATCCCCCTTTTATGTCCTATAAATTAGGGCTGTGGTGGATGCCCCGTTCTGCTGGCCTTGGGGGCTTGGCTATGGGTTAGGTGTCACTGGGCACGATATAGGGCACTAATCTGCTCTGGCCGTCAGTGCATATGCGGAGTTTTTGCCTGCATCATATTGCTACCTACCTACCCATGCCTGTGCGACTCTAAACGAGTCTGTCCCGGCGCGTGTCCGCCTCCTTTCTAAGTCTCGCTGTCTCCGGGCGGCGTGCGCTCCAAGCCTTCTCCTTCCTGGAACGCCCGGGGGGGGCGGGGTTAGATGCGGAAGCGTCCTCTCGCTCTCGGCCCATGACGTCACCGCGCACAGTGTTCGCGCGGTGACGCGACTTACTCCTCCTCTGTCCTCCGGCTGCCGCCCCTCCAGGAAGTAACTTAAACAGAGAGGGGCGGCAGCGTTTTTTCCGCATCTTCACCACGTTTGGCGTGCAGTGGAGGGACATCATGGACCCTGATCGTTCTGCTATAGCAGCAGAAGTATCCATTGTGGCGGATGAGTAAGTTTTCTTCCTTTTTCAAGACCCTGCAAAGTTTTATCCAGCGTGTCATGCGCTGTGTGTGCATTTTGTTTCATGCTTGGATTTTTTTGCCTGTGTCTCTTTATCTATTGCTTACAATGCTTACTCTTCCTTTCAGCTACCTCTCTTCCTCCTCATCTTCGGACACAAATGCGCCTCTCAGAGACCAGCAAATAACCGATAGGTAGGTGCATTTCAGGTAGGTTACCTTTCCTTTTGGGGAGTGCATATTCTAATAGCAACTATGGCTGTTTCATTGCAGCCCGAGAAGACGACGAGACTCAAGCCCTAGGAAGGCACCAAGAAAATCTTCTCCTGATAAATACTATTCATCCTCTCGTGCAAGATATCATTCAAGGAGTCGTTCTCCGCCCAGAAGGGACTATCACGACTACTATGACGATTATTACACCTATCGAAGAAGAAGGAGCCCACCACCCAGAAGTTATGCACCAAGGGGCGAAACTCCGGATTACTATTCTCATCACAAGAGCTGCTGGGCGTGTGGTGACCCGGTGATGCCCGGAAAGTTAGTCTGCAAATCATGTTTTATACAGAAGTCGGAAGAAACGGAACAATCGTCGGTAGACGTATCTGCACTAATTAAGAAAGCTGTTCACGAGTCTATGGACACATACATTGCAAGTCTTCCGTCCTTAGGAGTCGCAGACCAGTCTCAACCGCTTACTTCAGCTGAGGACCCAACTTCGGACAGTATTACTGCAGGTGGCTTTGACTTCACTCTCGTACCTTCCTTTGTCAAATCGGTTAGAGAGGCAATCGAGTGGGAGTCCGAAGATGAAATGGAGGAAGGTAATTCCAAAAAGAAAGAGAAGAAACGATATTACACCCACCTTAAAAAGACAAAGGATACCTTTCCTTACCTAATAGAGATCGAGGAAGTGATTAAAGACGAATGGCAAAGGCTAGAGAAAAAACCGCCACTAGCAAATCGATTATCAAAACTGTATCCCTTACCAGCGGAAGAATCCAAACCATTGGAAAATTCCCCAATTGTTGACGCCTCCATAACCCGCCTCGCCAAACATATGACGCTCCCGTTGGAAGATTGCATTTCCTTTAAAGATGTACTGTTAAGGAAGGCCGACCTAGACCTGAAGAAAGTCTACACCTCGGCTGGAGGGGCATGCAAGCCAGCTATCACATTAGCGGCAGTGGGAAAAGCGGTGAGGTCTTGGACGGAAAATATTGAAGCAGCTGTGAGAGCTGAGGCTGATAAAGACACAATAATTGCAGCACTCGAGGACTTAAAACTCTCGGCCGACTTCATAGGCGAAGCTTCTTTCGATGTGGTCAGAGGAGCAGCTCGGGCCATGCTCTATTCCGTCACGGCCAAGAGAGCTCTCTGGCTCAGATCGTGGTCGGCAGATATTAATTCCAGGCAGGCCTGGTGTAAGATACCATATGATGGCAAGTCCTTATTCGGGGAGAAGATGGATACAGCAATATCGAGAGTCACGGGGGGCAAGTCTGGCCTCTTACCCCAGGATAGAAGGTCCACCAAGCAGAACTTTACTCCTTCGCAGACCCAGAATAGATATAGGAATGCAAGGGCTTACCGACCTGGAAAAAATTATAGAAAAGACTGGAAGGGGACACAGGCTACTTCACAAAGGAATACAAAGCAAAGGACCTCTGACGTACCCTCTACTCAGAAGAAGTCCTTTTGACGGTGTCCAAGTCCAGGATGTACCTGTCGGTGCCAGACTAAGCTCCTTCCGACAGATCTGGAAGAAGGAAATAAAATCTCATTGGGTCAACAAAACCATTTCCACAGGTCACTCCTGGACATTAAAAAAAACCCCGGAATTCCGTTTTATTCCAACAAAGATTCCAGTAACGCAGAGAAAGAAGGACATCCTATTCTCTTATATACAAGAACTAATCCAAAAACAGGCGATATCATTGGTTCCCTTCGATCAAAGAGGAAAGGGTTTCTACTCCCCTCTTTTCCTGGTAAAGAAGAAGTCGGGAAAACTTCGACCTGTGCTCGACCTAAAAAAATTGAATCAATATATAAACCTGGAAACATTCAAAATGGAGTCACTCCAATCAATCAGTCAAGCTATACTCAAGAACGATTGGATGCTGTCAGCAGACCTGCAGGATGCCTATCTGCACATACCGATACAAAGGGATTACCAAAAGTTCCTAAGGTTTGCAGTACAGGAGCATCATTATCAGTTCACATGTCTCCCCTTCGGGATTTCGACCGCTCCCCGAACATTTACAAAGGTGCTCGTCTCCATCATTGCCCTTCTCAGAATCCAGGGACTCCGAGTTTACCATTACCTGGACGATATACTGCTTCTGGGAACCAGCCGGGACATAATCTTGCACCACAGACATATTCTATTGGACACTCTACGGCAGTTCGGGTGGCTAATCAACCCAGACAAAAGCCAGTTAACACCAACCCAAGACCTTGTCTTCCTCGGAGCACGTTTCCAGACCAACAGAAATGCAATATCGATTCCGCTGGAAAAAGTCCCTGTCATTCAACAAAGGATCTCAACCATCATAACCTCCTCCACGGCATCTGCCAGGCACTGCCTCAGACTTCTTGGTACCCTCTCGGCGACCATACTTATGCTACCTTGGGCCCACTGGCATATACGGGACTTTCAAGTCGGATTCCTCGACCAGTGGGACAGAGTGAGCTTAAATCAGCGGATTGTACTTCACAAGTCAATGACAGACAGCCTTACGTGGTGGCTCTTAGATCACAAAATCTATCGCCAAGTCCAGTTGACACCAGATGCTCCAGTGATCATAACGACGGACGCCAGCAAGAAGGGATGGGGTGCGACATGTCATCAGCTGGCAGCCCAGGGTTCCTGGCAGGAGGATGTAACAGAACAATCATCAAACTCGTTGGAGCTTCAAGCAGTATACCATGCACTACTTCATTTCCTGAAATACATTGTGAACAAAAATTGTCTCATTCGCATCGACAACAGGACGGCAGTGGCATATATTCAGAGACAAGGAGGGACAAGGAGCCATTGCCTTCTGGAAATAGCCAATCGGATTTTCCATCTGGCGGAACAGAACCTCTTATCCCTCAGAGCGGTTTACATTCCAGGAACCTTAAACACACAAGCGGACTACCTAAGTCGAAACTCGCTGGACAACAACGAGTGGTCTCTACATCAGGAAACATTCAACCTAATCTGCAGCTGTTGGGGCCAGCCGGAATTAGACCTCATGGCAACATCCAACAACACGAAATGCAAAAGATTCATGGCCAGGTATCCATTCAGGCAAGCGGAAGCAGTGGATGCAATAACCGCCCCGTGGAACTTTTCGAAAGCCTATGCATTTCCCCCAACGCCTATGATCTACACCCTGCTGAGGAGGATACAACAGGAATCTGTATCCGTCATATCAGTGATACCCAAATGGCCGAGACGTCCATGGTATCCTCTACTCCTAACCCTGACAGTAGCAGAGCCAATGATGCTTCCTCTGAGGAGAGACCTGCTGACGCAGGGGCCAATACTCCATCCGAACCCAGGTCGTTTGAATTTAGCGGCATGGCTGTTGAGAGGGAGAAGCTTGAACAGCTAGGATGTTCTGCGGACGTAATACACACCCTCCTTCAAGCAAGAAAACCGTCCACGAACAGGACGTACTACAAAATTTGGGAAAAGTTCACATCATTCGCCACAGCATCATCCTTCAATCCTCATCAGCCGCTACCTCAGCATGTGCTGGCCTTCCTCCAGTCCGGATTAGACAAAGGCCTCAGCTACAATGCCATCAAAGTGCAAATCTCTGCAATCTCGGCTTTATCGGACTTCAAATGGGCCTTACATCCCCTGATCAAGCAGTTTTTGTTGGCCTTAATAAAAATCAGACCACCAAGGAAGCAATCTTATGCAAAATGGGATCTTCCTTTAGTATTGAACTTTCTATCAGGGATTCCTTTCGAACCATTGCAGTCCTGCTCATTATGGAACTTGACCCTTAAATCCGTCTTTTTAGTGGCAATTACCTCTGCCCGGAGGGTTTCGGAACTGAGTTCCTTGGGATGTAAAGAGCCTCATCTCACCTTCTTCCACGATAGGGTACAACTGAAACCAGTAGATTCCTTCCTTCCCAAAGTGGTCAAATCATACCACATTAATCAAGATTGGTCTTTACCCGCATTTCATGAGGATTCTAGTACCATCCTACACACCCTAGACGTCTCGAGGACTCTAAAAGCTTATCTAGAAGCTACCGAACCTTTCAGAACATCAGACCATCTGTTCATAGTGCCCTCAGGGTACAGAAAGGGTCATGCGGCATCGGCAAGAACCATAGCCTCTTGGTTAATCAAAACCATTCAAGCAGCATATAGGGCTGTCGGTTTGCAACCTCCAGAGACTATACGGGCGCACTCGACCAGGGGAATCTCATCCTCATGGGCGGCATACTCTAATGTTTCAGCAGCCAAAATCTGCCAGGCCGCAAATTGGTCTACTATAGACACGTTTATTAGTCACTACAAAGTAGATGTTTCTGTAAACACTCCAGTAGAATTTGGGAGAGCTGTAATCTCCTCTTCTGTATATTGTCATGAATAAATTTTCTTTTGTTATGCAGCATATTTAGCCTCCCTCCCTTATTTATAAATAGTTAGATCCCAATGTGCTGCCATGGAGGCATAAGGAAAGCGGAAAATTGTATACTTACCTGTCGGTAATTTTCCTTTCCTGATGCATCCATGGCAGCACATGGATCCCACCCGGCTATTCGGTGAGGATCATAGTTACAAAAGACAGCGAGCACCTGCTCTAATCTCTATTTAAATACTGACCGGTCCTATGGGGTAGGGGGGGCGGAGCCACTACCCAATGTGCTGCCATGGATGCATCAGGAAAGGAAAATTACCGACAGGTAAGTATACAATTTTCCGCTATATTACCTATCTATTCTAATTAACATAACTAATGTAACTCAATAACAGTATGTTTGTTTAGGCTGAAGTTCCCCTTGAGACTAGCAACAACATTCTCTATTACTTTGTGGGGAGGCGCAGGGCCGATGGTGTGGGACAGGAGAGTTGTCACACTGGTCTGGGCGAGAACAATGCTCTCGGCCAGCGTTCAGCCGAATCAATCCGCCAGGCTTATCACTGGTCAAGGTGTAGATCAGGGTCTTCTGTACACAGTATATTATTGGCAGAGGCAGTAGTTATCAAGGGTGTGTAGGAAGCTTAGGTTGCAAGTGTGTATTTACATATGTTTTGAAAGAGCAGTCACATTGCTTTTTATATTCATCTGAGGGGGTTGAAATGAAGTGCAAGTAACCTCCTATGAAATAAGTCACTTATTTCGTGAATCGTCACGAGCCTTCCTGACCAGACCTGTCACAAGCAGTACACATGCGTACTCTCAGACTCTGCTCCAGCTGATCACACTCACAGCAGCTGCTTGCTTCCTACTTCCACTGTAAGTATGGCTGACACTTTTCTGTTGCTTTTGCTCTGAAATCTGAACACAAATACAAACTGTCCATGAGGATATAATACACACTTCACATTGAAAGGTACAGCACTGAAGTCAGTCACACGTGTAGCCCTGTGTGTGTGTGTGACACTGACAAGCCGATCAGAGCTGTGTGATGACTCCAGTCACCATGCGCTCTGCTGCTATAACCATGCGACAACCCTGGGGACAACTATTCCAGGCAGCAAACAGAACCTAAATTATAGAGCCCTGTCTGGATAACGCTACAATCTTATATCTGTCTCTATAAGTTTATACTTTATTTAAACGCGGATGCCAATGGAGCAGGACTACGGCGTACAGCAGCATATTGCATGTGCATGCCCAGCGTCCAGATTATGCACAGGAATGAAGCGCATCCTCCATCCCCCACACTCCAGAGAGTGGCCTCGGTGTTACGTGGGGCCTGAATAGTTAATGCCCCATGTTGTCACGTGGCTTTCAGGGACGTGCTGGTTGGCTGACAGAGGCGGTGACGTGGAGTGGAGCCTCTTGGACGGATCGCTGAGACCCCTGTGCTTGTGTGCTGTGTACGGAAGAGTCGCTGGGAGAGCTCCAAGCACTACGGCTCCTCTTTGCATACAGGTCAACCATGGAAGCTCAGGGCCCCGGCAGGTACGTGTGTGAGCCATGATGGGACCGAGTGATGTATGCGGCCGCGATGTACAGCAGGGGCCTGTAGGTACAAGGAGGGAGCAGTGCGCATGCGCAGAACACTGGTCTTTGTGTATTATGGAGGGAAGTACAGGGAGCTATTTCATTCATTTAGCTTTACGCCTTATTACCATTAGGAAAAGTGGACTGATGACAGAGTGTGATCATACAGTGGCAACACATTGCTGCTCATCTGTTTGTTCCGAGCTGCCTGCCTGCTCTCCCGGGTTGTAGCTCTGGCATTGCAGTGTCTGCCATACTTGATCACTGTAGTTTGGGTTTTTTTTAGGAAGTTTTTTCATTCAGGATGTTTTAGTTATTGGCTAACGTAAGCTTTCGACCAATAGGCCTTCTTTAGGCTATTCCTGTAGAGTCTAAAAACAGAAATTGAAATCTGAAATGTAACACAAATGTGTATTAGTAGTAGCTTAGCTGGTACTCGTAAAAGTATCTTGTTCCAGCTTGTGTGTGATATTACCAACCTTGCTTATACATACCTCCCAACTTTTTAAGATGAGAAAGAGGGACACTTAAGCCACGCCCCATCGCAACCCTATTCATGCATACCATAAAGATTTCATAAGAAAAATATGTTGTTTTATAATTCAAACCACACTGGTTCTTTCTATCCTGCATATTTAGTGGTAGTGCATTGTGGGTAACCACAAATGTTCATTTATAACTGAATTATTGCAAATTTCCTTCTGTTTTAAGAAGGCAATTACACCAAGCTTTGCTTTTTTAGTAGGAGGGCTTTTTGGTCCCTTTTATCCCCCTATACATTCCTAGTAGTTTGGGTCACCCTGAGCTGCTTGGTTACTCTGGTTTATTTTTCTACATACTAACACTTTATAATTAGTAATATATCAATTTAAAGAATGGGAATAAAGCATAGAGTCAAACACATTTTTAGTAGAGAAATACATATATTTACATAGAAAGGGGGACAAAGTCCTAAAAGAGGGACAGGGTCCCCAAAAAGGGATATGTAAACTTATAAAGAGCATGTTCTCTTACAAAAATTGCACTCCCCTGCAGAGATATTACCATGCTGCATGTTTATAAATCTAATCTTTGCCAACATCGGGCTTGATTCACAAAGCGGTGCTAACTGTTAGCACGCCTGTGAAAACCCCCTTAGCACGTCTAAACAAGTTTTTCGCGCATAAAACTTTACGCGTGCAAAACTTTATGCGCGTAAAACTTTACGCGCGTACTGCACAGAGCACAGGGCGCACCGCGCGAAGTGCCCATTAAAGCCTATGGGACTTAGCGCGCGTAAAACTTTGCGCGCGTAAAACTGTACGCGCGTAAAGTTAGCGCACGATCTGATTGAGAAATCCGGTGCTAACCTACTTAGCACCCTGGTTAGCGCGTCTAAAGACTTTAGACGTGCTAAGTAGGTTAGCACCGCTTTGTGAATCAAGCCCATCCTGTTCATTGTACAGCATTATTGTATACAGCCTTGCTGTAGCTGCTGCTGCTAACTTTATTTCCTTCCATTCTCCTAACATCTCATTCCTGGGTTCCATACATTACTTTTGTGATGTTATTTCAATATCAGCCTAAATTGTGTAATTCGCACTGTTTATTTAGGGGCACTTGCGCAGATTATGTTGGTACAGTGGAACTTTATGAGTGATGATCCCACTGCAGCTTTTGAGATGCACCATATTCAGATCAACTACACTTTTAGGCTATGTTCACATTATAAATTGCCAGTGCTATTGCAGTGTTCTCCCCAGAATTTTTTTCCAGCCGGGTGGGGCGAGATGAGAGAATGCAGGGCCGGTGCTTTTCTGCACAACTCTGCTTACAGCAGAGGAGGTGAACCGATGACAGCCGGGTGCTCACCAAAACTAGCCGGGTGGAGCACCCGGCTAAAAGAGCCTGGGGAGAACACTGCTATTGCAAGCGCTGAGTGATTTATTACCAATATTTATTTTTTTTTTTTGCCTTTCCCTGCGTTTTATAAGCGATTCTTCTTTTTTTTTTTTTTTTTCCACTCTTGAACCCAGAATGAATAAATACAATGTATTTATTCATAGAATCGCTGGGGAAATCGCTATATAAAGCGCTTTTTCAAGCACTTTGCGATTTCCCTAAACCTCCCATTGAGCCAAAGCACTCAGAAAATGGTACAGGCAGCGCTTTTGAAAGCGGATCGCAAGTGAACCACTCGTATGTAAACACTCTCATAGGGAATCATTAAACAAACACTTTTAGGGCAATTTCTAAAATCACCAGCTCTTAAAAAAAAAAATACACAAATGCTCATAGTGTGAACAAGCCCTTAACTACACAAACACCGCTCCACGCCAATGTCCGCGGCGGCAGCCCCAGGACCGCCTAACGCTAACTGGCGTCAGGTCCTGGAGCCGGCTACTGAAGGATCCTGTGCGCGCATCTCCGTCTCGGGGGGTGGAGCTCCACCCCTTCAGTCTCCAATCAGCAGCAGCGCAGCACTGGGGACAGCCGCGTGACACGACTGTCCCCCTGGGGGACAAAAGAGCGATCGGCTCTCATAGGCAGAAGCCTATGACAGCCGATCGCCTGATTGGCCGGCTGGGAGGGAGGGAGGAATTTTCCCCCAAAAAATTAAAGAAATTGTAAAATAAAAAAAAAATTAAAGAAATTGTAAAAAAATCTTTAAAAAAAACGTAAATATTGATTAAAAAACAACAACTGGGGGGGCCATCGGACCCCACCAACAGAGAACTCTGTTGGTTGGGAAAAAAGGGGGGGGGGAGAAATCACTCGTGTGCTGTGTTGTGCGGCACTGCAACTTGGTTGTAGTGGCCAATTATGAAAAAAAAGCCTGGTCTTTAGGGGGGTTTACCACTGTGGTCCTCAAGTGGTTAAAGAATGCTGCAGAAATCCACATTCCTTCAAAATTTCTTTGCAACTGCATTGAGGTGATTTGCAATGTGTACAAACCATGCAATTTCCCATCAGACAGACAGGACAAATTGCTTAAAGAGAACCCGAGGTGGGGTTCTGACAATGCAATCCATGTACAGAGGCTGGGTCTGTCTATACTGCCCAGCTTCTGTGGCTATTTCGATTCCCCTCCCCCCCCCAAGTTCCCCCTGCGCTCTGCGTCCCCCCCCCCCCCCCCCCCATAAATCACAACCGGGCTATGTTTACATCTGTACTGTCACTCTGCATGCTCCCCCCGCCTCCTGCATAGCTCCGGTCCCGCCCGTGTCCCTTCCCTCCAATCAGCTGGGAGGGAAAAGACGTGGGCGGGGACCGGAGCTATGCAGGAGGCGGGGGGAGCGGCAGACTGACAGTACAGAGATAAACACAGCCCACTGCGACACGCTGTGTGTCGACAGCGCGGCTGTGATTTATAGGGGATAGCAGAGCGCAGGGGGGGCTTAGGGGGGATTGAAATAGCAACAGAGGCTGGGTAGTATAGGCAGACCCAGCCTCTGTATGTGGATTGCATTGTCAGAACCCCACTTCGGGTTCTCTTTAAAAAAACAATTGAAAATCAGATCGGACCTGTCAATTCGACCCGTCTATCTGACAGGAATATGCATGGTGTGTACAAGGCATTATCCTGGGTTCACACTTGACTGATTTTGCATGTGTTTTCCTGCATGTAAAATCACTTTTGATTTTAGAACTAATGTAAATGAATGGGCTCGTTCACATCTACATTTGGTTTTCCCATGTGGGAAAAACCTGCTGCATAATATTTCACACCTGCAATCAATGAGCTACTGTGGAAAAATGCACGCTGGGTAAAGCAATTCTGAAGCGGTTCTAAAAAGATGCAGATACTTGCCTATGGAGTGGGGAGGCTCTGGATCCCATAGAGCCTTCCTGGTCCTTGCTAAGTCCCCTCATTCCACTGCTGTCCCAGAATACTTGTGAAGACGGGCACATCCATACTGTGTATTCCCCGCACGGATCCGCTCCTCATCGGAAGTACTTGAGAACACAAGTACTTCCCTAGATTGCCTTAATACACCCCCCTCCCCCGGATGTAGAAGGCTCATTGGCTCCGCTGGCACAAATCCTGGCGTTTTCCTGTGTCTGGCATTACAGCGAGCACTTGCACCACATGGTACAGGTACTAACGGTAACATACTGGAGTAGGCCAGTATTCGCAAGGTTTTCAACTTTTTGAGGGTGGTTACATGCATATATAACTGGGAGGACACTGGCCGGGAGTCCGCTGGTCATTGCGATATCGAACGCTGTTACCATTTGAGCTCTTGCGACAGAGATTTTCCAGTATTCCCTATTAATCCTTTTGACCGCTTTAGGTCGAAATGAAGTGGAGCGGCCATTTTGCAGCATCCTTTAGACCGCTTTAGGTCGAAATTAAGTGGAGCGGCCATTTTGCAGCATCCATTCTCTTCTGATACGATAAATTGAGTTGGAAGATCGACAAGCCTGCTCTATCAAGTAATGTAACTCTCTATTTGGCAGCTGATTGTCGAGTAGCAATTTTTCTCACCTCACACTCAGTCTTAATCACTACTTGGCAGAAATTTCATTTAGAATTGATGTAACAACTATCCCTGCTAGTCTTGTGCCTTAAACGTTCAGTCAGAAGCTTACTGATTGGCTTGTAGGGTTTGGTCCATCAGTTTGATGACAATATTAAATACACTAGTGGATCGGGACCTTTATGTTCACACTAGCTACTGACAGCACCTAGATTGTGTTTCTAAAGAAGGAAACCAGTTTTAAAAAAGAAAAACTGTTAGATGGTTTTGAAGACCTCTTTTCTCCTGCTGTCTGTCTCATCTTTCAATGAAAAAAAGCTGAATGCACTGACTTTAGTTACCAGTGTTTGCAAAATTCACCTTCACCAATATTTCATGAAAATCATTCTATCAAGTGTTTTTTTCTTCTTCTACTACTAGTTGCTGAAACTTATACCAACATGTACTTCTGTTTCATGCATTTACTTGTTTTCTTTTCAGTTATTACGCCTTCCAGCAAGCTCAGGCATTTTATCCTTACCAATACCACCAAATGATGAATGCGCCAGCTCCAACAAATATGGAACTAGAAAATGAGCAAAGGACTTTGCACACCCTTACTGGGGTTCCAGCCCATGAGCTGCAGGCATTTTCTGGCATGCCACCTAACGCACATCAGATGCTTCACACTATGAATGGTCTGCCAGCACAGGAGCCAATCAATATGCAGACAACAGAAGCCCCAGAAATTCCCATGGAGCCCCCACAAGGTTGGTATAAAATACTGCCTCCCTAATGTCTATGTTTAGGGGTAGAGGATTTCATCCTCTATGTGGATTCAAATGTAAACTATATATGTATAGAAGATAGCAGAGACATTTTATGGACCTTTCAGTATCATTATTAAATCTCATGTAAAGTTTGAATAATTCTTCATATGAACAATCGGAAATAATCATTTGTGACCATTAAAGGGAACCAGAGAGGAACGGGGGGTGGAAAAAGAAAAAGATTTTATACATACCTGGGGCTTCTTCCAGCCCCATAAGCCTGAATCGCTCCCACGCCGCCGTCCTCAGCTTCCTGGATCCGCCGGTACCGGGCCCGTCACTTCCGGCGGACGCGGCCAATTGTCCGCATCACAGGGGCTCCCTCCATACATGTACGCATGCGGCTGCGCAGTTAGCGGCCACATGCGTATCAGTATGGGGAGAGAACCCGGTGATGCAGAGAATTGGCCGCGTCCGCCGGCCGACTTGCCGACTCGCGGCAATGACGGGACCCGGTGGCGGCGGTTCCAGGCAGAGGAGGACTGCGGCGTGGGAGCGATCCGTGCGTATGGGGCTGGAGGAAGCCCCAGGTATGTATATTGCATCCTCTCTGGTTCCCTTTAAGTGAAAAATCTCCTAACCAATCTGATTAATGAAATTGATCCAATTTTTGAGTTGATCCCATCAATCTACTTCGATTGGTTGGGAGATATTGGAACATTTAGTGGTCCCAAACAGTAAGTTCTGATCATTTATATGAAGAATTATTTGTAAGTGATCGTTTGGCAAATTGTATCGTTGGTGGCCACCTTAAAGAGACTCCGTAACAAAAATTTCATCCAGTTTTCTTCCATCCTACAAGTTCCAAAAGCTATTCTAATGTGTTCTGGCTTACTGCAGCACTTTCTACTATCACTATCTCTGTAATAAATCAACTTATCTCTCTCCTGTCAGACTTGTCGGCCTGTGTCTGTAAGGCTGCCAAGTTCTTAAGTGTTGTGGTTCTGAGATGCATCTCCCCCTCCTGGCCCCTCTATGCACACTGCCTGTGTGTTATTTAAATTAGGGCAGCTTCTCTCTGCTCTCTTATCTTTTACAAGCTGGATAAATCCTCCTCTGAGCTGGCTGGGCTTTCACATACTGAGGAATTACATACAGGCAGAGCTGTCTGCACTCTGCAGGAAGAAACAGCCTGACACTTCAGTGGAAGATAGCTGCAGAGGGAAAGAAACACACAAATGATCTCTTGAGATTCAAAAGGAAGGCTGTATACAGCCTGCTTGTGTATGGATGTATTTTCTATGTGTGGACATACTGTACATCAACCTACTTCCTGTTTTGGTGGCCATTTTGTTTGTTTGTTTATAAACAAACGTTTTAAAACTGTTTTTAATCACTTTTAATGCGTCGGGGAGCGGTGAAATTGTGACAGAGGGGAATAGGAGATGTCCCCTAACGCGCTGGTATGTTTACTTTCGTGTGATTTTAACAATACAGATTCTCTTTAAGCTAGATCAAAAATGTGCAGTGCTTAATATGCAGGGGTTTGCATGCAATAATCATGCAATAGTGGCCAGTGGCTGGATGGTGTACTGGTTAAGAGCTCTGCCTCTGACACAGGAGACCTGGGTTTGAATTTCGGCTCTGCCTGTTCAGTAAGCCAGCACCTATTCAGTAGGGGACCTTAGGCAAGTCTCCCTAACACTGCTACTGCCTAGTCCTGTCCTAGTGGCTGCAGCTCTGGCGCTTTGAGTCCGCCAGGAGAAAAGCGCGATATAAATGTTATTTGTCTTGTCTTGTCAATAGCTTGAAGGGTGGAGGCACCCAAAAATAAATATCTCTCAGAGTATACCTTATAAAGACATAAGTAAATACATGAGGTATCTTGCCTCTCCAGATGAACCAACGCAGAAAAATAATGGTGTAGATCAGGTAAGGTTTATTCAAGCACAATTAAAAAAGACACAACGTGTTTCTTGGATCTCTGCCGGCTTCCTCAGGTTAATAAAGTGCCTTAAGGAATTCAGTTTGCAGCTTGGGCGCCTGCGCAGTACGTTCTGGACCACATAGAGGTGATTGACGGCGGCGCTTGCGCTGGAGCAGTAGATGATGACCTGGAGGTCGTCCTGCGCACCATCGGGGAACAGGGCCAGCGGAGTTTCGGCTAGGGACATAACGGCTGCCAAGAGCTGGAGGGAGCACCGGGTAAGTAGTACTTTGGGTAGCAGAAGTTGCTTGACGACTCCTTTAAAATGATGCTTGGCTGTGACCTGGACAATTAGTTTACTATACCCAAAGTTTTACTATATAACTGGAGATTATACTCCAGTTCCTTAATACAATTTGGTAATTGAAAGTGAAATGTTCTTGCGCTTACTTTTGTATGTGATATTTCTGTCTTGCTTTTCAGAAGCAACTACAAAGGGTAAAAGGAAAAGGGGGAGAGCTCCCGCTGAGCCCAAACCAAAGAAGCCTCCAAAGAGTGAAAAGGCACCCAAATCAGCAGGAAAGCAAGAGAAGATCACAGACACATTTAAAGTGAAGAGGAAAGTGAACCGATTTAATGGTGTGTCTGAAGCAGAACTCATGACAAAAACATTGCCTGACATTCTTACCTTTAACTTGGACATAGTCATTGTAAGTAATCCTCTGGCGTTTATAGCATGCTATGCCTTGTGTGCAGTGCAGGTTAGGTGACTGTTTCTCTTCCTTTACTCCTCTGCAGATTGGGATCAACCCAGGCCTAATGGCAGCTTACAAGGGTCATCATTACCCTGGTCCTGGAAACCATTTCTGTAAGATTGTGTGTGTGTGTTTTGTTTCTTAGCCAAGTAAATTACTCCCTGGCCCATAAACCAATATGTACTTCACTCACCCCTCCCATAAGGTGCTAAAGAGGGCAAAGGGGCCCCATACTGTTGATCTGAGACAGTTTCCTGCTGCCTTTGATTTGGCAGGGAAACACAATGCGCTGCAACTAGCAATGTATGACAAGCTGCCTTTTTGGTGCAATTACATATCTGCACTGTTCTGTATAACTGAATGGGTGACAAATATGCCAGAAATTACATAGCAAGTATTTTATTTATTTATTATTTTTGTTTGTTCCTCCTGTGTGCTCTGCATTTTGCTGTAGGAAGTGGGCCCTTGGCCTATAATTTGCTACCAAGCATAGTGTGTCAGAAAACACCCAGCAGCAGCATTGTAAAGGTGACTATAATCTGGTGATGTATGGGTAGATTGACCAAGAGACAGATCTCTCTGATTCAATCTGATCAGAGAGATCTGTTGGCTGCCCATACACCACAGGCCGATTCTCCATTGATTTCAGCATAACATATTTTTTGGGAATCGGCTCATGAGGCCGCAAACAGTGCCTTGCGCTTCCATCATTGAATGACTACCAACCCCCTTCAGATCCCCCCCCCCCCCCCATGCAATGTCTCGCCTCTCTGGCTGCTGCTCTTCTGCTTTCTTGTCCTCCGTGACTTCCGCATAAAGAACGTGGCACGTGTGTCACTGTATATATACACTAACAAGAACTATTGCCCCTCAGGGATTAGGAGTTGATGCCTCAGGTGACCGTTTAAGGCAGAGTTCTGTACCGACATGTCGTTAGCCTAGAGCAGAGGGGCCCACACTTTTTTGGCTTGTGAGCTACTTTGAAAAATTAGCAAGTCAAAATGATCTACTTATGTACAATTTTAGGAGCACACTTGTATATACAGAATGGAAAATGTAGTGGGGTCTGGATCTACCAAGAAGTCCTTCGCCATCTATCGGTAGATTGCGATCTACCTAATGGGCACCTCTGGCCTAGAGGCTAGCAATGTGTTTGTTGCTATGATGGGAAAGAAGGGATAACACATGGTGGAGCAGCTTCCAGAGGGCAAGGAGAGTAGAAGATCTTTGTGCTCGGTGGTCAGTTGGACAACACTAAAGATATGGGACTGGTACATATCCTATATACTCACCCAAAATAGTTGACTGCCTCAGCTGAGTTTGATCAACCTGTGTACATAGCTTAATGAAGTCTGTAGTCATCTTAAGTTTAAGATGATTTGGGTAAATAATTGTTAATTTGGTGAAATCCTAATGCTAGGTTCTCTTTTCAGGGAAGTGTCTCTTCCTGTCGGGTCTCAGTGACCAGCAGCTCAACCACCTTGATGATCACGCCCTTCCAGAAAAATACGGTATTGGCTTCACCAACATGGTGGAGAGAACCACTCCAGGCAGCAAGGATCTATCCAGGTGAGAATTTCCAGCTACCCATCATTTGGAACACATGTAAAGCACTGATGTTAGTCACAAATGCAGATGCCTGTCCTAGATTTATAAACGCCAACAAGCAGGTCTTTCTTCACTGTTTATTCATAGCTGCTTTTGTTAGGCCGTTAATATTATCTGATATAAACTTTCCAGTTCAGCACAGTAGAACTTCATAACTCTTTCACATTTTATTGTACAGCAAAGAATTTCGTGAGGGTGGAAGAATACTTTTACAGAAGCTGCAAAAATATAAACCACGTATAGCTGCTTTCAATGGAAAATGTGAGTTGAGCTTAGTCGTCTTTACTTTTTCTGTCTAATGGTTTTTATTTGTGGTTGCACACCTGAAGTATTGCTGTCTTTTCCTCACAGGTATATATGAGATTTTTAGTAAAGAAGTATTTGGAGTCAAGATTAAAAAGTTTGAATTTGGAATCCAGCCACACAGGATCCCAGATGGAGAAACAGTTAGTATTTTATGTTGAAAGTCAAAATAACTTCTCTACCAAAACATTTTCCTTCATACTCTTTCTGCTTGCTCTGTGGCATCAAAGCCGAATAATGCACCTTCACACTTCTACACATAATAAAACTCACATTTGGGAAACAAGATTTGTTTGGCTGCACTTCCCATGTCAAGTCCGCTCTTGCTGAGACAATGAGAAGTGCTGATAAGCAGGGGCGATGTTAAATGTCCCCCAGTGCAAGTTATACATTACCTGTCCACGGCCTCCGCTTGTCCTGCAGGGGCTGTAGTAGTGGCTGAATCGCACACCTGCAACAAGCATGCAGCTAATCCAGTCAGAGTTCAGTCAGAGCACCTGATCTGCATGCTTGTTCAGGGGCTGTGGCTAAAAGTATTAGAGACACAGGATCAGCAGGAAATTTGGGCAACTGGTATTATTTTAAAAAGAAAAAATCCATATACTTCTCAGTTTAGGTTCCCTTTAAAGATGTTCTGAGGTGAGAAAGTATATACAGATATTGCATATACCTATCATCCTCACGCCATCCTGACACTGACTGCGTCCTGTTTCCTCCCGCGCTGATCTTTTTAGCTGCAATATGGCCTGTACTTGGCTGATCCCCTATCGGGTCTGGAACTGTGAACCAGAAGATGATCTCTTTGCGCATTCGCAGTTCACCATAAATACGTACTGCGCATGTCTAGTCCGCCAAATAGATAAGTACTGTGCATCCGCAGTATCACTGGCTTGACACAATGTGCTTGTGCTCCCAGCTGCCTCCTGAGCCCGTTGTGCGTGTTCACAGCATACAGCCCGTGAATGGGGTGATCTTCCGGTTCACATGTCCCGACCTGGGGGGGGAGGGTGGGGGGAGGGATGCAGTCGGTTACAGGATGGCATAAGGATGACGGGTATATGCAATAGCTGTATATACTTTCTCGCCTAAGAACTCAGTTGTGTAGTCCCCCAAGTAGTTAAAGTACAAGTGAAATGTGAGGAATATGGAGGCTACCATATTACTTTCCTTTTAAACAATGAAAATTGCCTAGCTGTCCTGCTGCTCCTCTGCTTATAATACTTTTAGCGATCTACCATGAACAAGCCAGCAGATCAAATGTTTCTGATTTCTGTTTTTGACAAGCCTTATGCTTGTTTCAGGTGTGTGATTCAGACACTAATGGCACCAGAAAGGTCATCAGGACTGCTAGGCAACTGGTATTGTTGAAAAGGAATATGGCAGCCTTCATAGGCCTCTCACTTCAGGTTTCCTTTAAATTTCTGCTGCCTAAATCTCTGGAGCAATACATACAGTATAACAAAGACAAGACAAATAACATTTATATTGCGCTTTTCTCCTGACGGACTCAAAGCGCCATACGCAACATGCATATCTCTCTCAAGCGTTGTTTAGCACAGCTACATAATCTTGTATTATTCCCTAAGCTGAGTATGTAGTCTGGCCTCATTCTAATGCTGCAGGAATTAAGCCCAACCCACACAGTGAATTGTTACCCTTATCATTGATCAGTTATTTGGGTGGCAGTTAGTGTACTAGAGGCAACATGTGACATGAGATAAACGTGTATGTACAGTGTAAAACCTATTGATAACCAGGCTATTTATTTTGCTACCTTAAAGAGTTAATGTTCAGGCATGCAAGTGACAGCTTCTGTTTTGTATATAGTAAACCTAAATAACAGCCATAAGTTTTATAAGTTTTCCTGCAGAAGATCACTTCTGAGGGCAGGAGAGAGATAGAAAAAACATCAACAATTCATGTATTTTAACTCTGGAACACTTGGTAGACTGCAATTGAGCAAAGACAATAAAACATTTAATCTACTTTGTAAATGTTTAAATATAAAATAAAACCGTGTGATATCAAAAAAAAACAAACAAAAAAAGCCATTTTTGGTAGGAGGATAAATACAATTGTTTATCTCATCCGTTTATTTTCACCACGAGTTAACTTTAGGGGAACAAGCACTGTGCAGACATGCATTTCAGAATAGCGGAGCAGCATGTACTGCTTTATGGAGTAGGGATGAGAGACAACTAGTATCGCCCTGCCTCATGGGTACGGTAGAAGACAATACACTCATTCCTTGTTTGCCTATCCGCTGTGGCTGATTGTGATATGCTGTACACACACACACACACACACACACACACACACACACACACACACACACACACACACACACACACACACACACACACACACACACACACACACACACACACACACACACACACACACACACACACACACACACACATTGTTTCAGCGAAGCGTTCTCTAGTGTGTATAGGAAGCATCAGAGTGGCTTCATCAGCGGTTTCTGACAGGTCTGAATACAGTGGCAATAGCTCAAAAAACAGTAGTGTGCAGTTCCTTCCTGCTGGGGGTAAATACCAACCCTGATCGTTGCTGCACACCTTGAGGAGGAGGGGTGGACTTATTCTGAATCAGGCTAAATGCCTGGTACACACCATGCAATTATCCATCAGATTGACAGTGAAATCGATAATTTCCGGAAGGTCCAATCTGATTTCCGATCATTTTTCTGATCACTTCTGTACAAAATTGTTTCGAAAAACAATCGGAAATCAGATCGGAGCTGTTGTAAATGATTAATTTGACCATCAATCTGATGGGAAATTGCATGGTGTGTACCAGGCATTAGGTGTATACACACGCAGGAGTATGAATACCCGCAGAGATCAGAACTACATCCCTTAGGCAACAGTTCAGGGCCTAATGCTGTACAGAAATGTTGCTAGTCTCCATGCTAGTGACACATTCTGTTGCTATGGAGGGTGACCGAGAAGATCACAGGAGGGAGAACAACGGACTTGGCCAAGTGCTCGTATGAGATCTCTCCACCGCATTGGGTGGGATTGGGGGCTGTCGTACACATGCTAAATTCCTCAGTCAAGAGCCATCTAGTGTGTGTGTACAAGGCTTTAGGGAGGCAGCATAAAACACAGAAGACCAGTGTTTTAACTATGGCAGTATTTTAACTTGGACAATAAGCAAGGAAAACAAAGGTTTTTAAACTGTATTATAATTGTGACATTTTCTTATTGTGAATAATATGCAGCCTATCATAATGTAAGCCTATGTCTACACCTAAGCTATCATCTGGCCCATGTTATGGTAAATCATTCGTCTGTGTAACCACGGTCCCCTTCTTTGAATTGGAGAGTTGCCCATGTAATGTTTAGTACTGCAGACATGTCACACACAGCATCCCTACGCTCCTGAGCTGGAAGGCAGCCAGCAAAGTTGGCTTTTGTGATGTCAGTTGAACAGGATATCAGGATGTAAATTTAGATGGCTGTGAGCTGATTGGTGTCTGCTTTGCATCTGTACTGTTTTGAAATCATATTGTCACAGCTTATTTTAATGAAATTGGTTGTGTTTTCAAGCATCTTTATTTTATTTTTGTTTTTAGCACTAATTAGTTTTATTTCTTTAGTTCAAAACGTATGAATAATATGAACATTTTAGTTTCTGTACTGTTCCCTTTTCTACCTGGTAATGTTTTCTTATCAGAGGAGAGTGTGACTTTTCTGTTAAGAAACCTTTTAACATTGCTAAAGCAAAATCCCTGTACTCAGTAACTGTCATTTGCATTCATGGCCACCCAAATGATCTTTCGATCGATTTCCAGCTGGGAATCGGTTGAAAGGAATAATCGGGAATGATGCAAAATCTTGCTATAAGGGCTCAATCGGGTGCGTGGCGGAAATGACGCCGGGTATGGTGATGACTGCCCCCCCCAAGTGTATTGACCTCCTTGGCATTATTGTTCTGTGGCCATGACACTGGGAGCTTCATAAATGGAGTCGCTCAGGTGCTGAAAAGGTAATTGGAAAATTGCAGTATGGGTTCCTGCTTCACTGATAAATAGGGGCCACTTAGGGCTCGTTTCCACTATAGCGAATCCGCATGCAGGCACTGCATGCGGATTCGCATAGGCAATACAAGTGGATGGGATTGTTTCCACTTGTGCGGGTGCGTTTCGGCGTGCCGGAAAAATCTGCACGACAAGGTCGTCAGATTTCGCGTGCGGCAGGAATGCGGGCGAATCGCCGCTAATGCATTCAATAGGGAAATCGCATGCGGCTTTGTCATGCGGATTTCCCCGTGATTTCGCATGCGATTTCGCATGTAAAGCAATGGAGCTTTACACAGGCAGTGACATGGTTAAATTCGCCTGGCTCCTTGCCATGCGAAATCGCATGCGAAATCGCGGGTAAATCCGCAAGCGGAAACGCAGCCGCATGCGATTTCTTCTGCAGTGGAATCCAGGCGATTCCGCACCGCTACAGTGGAAACGAGCCCTAATTGTTCATGGAGCTGCAAAACAAGGCTTTTCTTGTACTTCCAAGGTTTGCGTATCAAACCATCAGGTACAACTATAAACACATGCCACACTTTGAATTCTTACATTTAATACATTTGTAATTGAACAAACTTTAAATTTATTTTAAGAGGTAAACCTGGTGAAAAATGGCTCTGGATTCCCTTCTAACACAACTCAGTTATTAATTTTTCCAGGCAAAGACAGCTGCTCAGTAAGGGCTGGTGCACACCTAAATGATGACGACATTATTAGAGGATTTCTTGAACATCTGATTACAAAATCGTTGTTTGTTTTTCTTAATAGGTTTGCTATGTAATGCCTTCATCTAGTGCAAGGTGTGCACAGTTTCCTCGTGCTCAGGACAAGGTACATCATTACATTAAGCTAAAAGAGTTAAGAGACCACATAAAGGGCGTAGAAGGGCACAGGGAAGTTCAAGAAGTGCAATATTCATTCGACTTGCAGTTGGCTCAAGGTGGGTTGCTTCTCCGTTGCATTTTGTTGTAATTTTTGTTCTTTATTCTCCTCTTGTGTAGACCCTTAGGCTGTGTTCCCAGTTGAGCTGAGAACTGAGTATTCTTTTTTTTTTTTTCTTTTTTTTTTTTTGTCCAGTCTCCGCTGATCACAAAACTGACAGTGAACGGCTCCTATATTATATTTAGGAGCTGTTCACACTTGTCAGTCTGCAATGCAACCATTGGATCCATTGCGGTAAGCGGGCCGCACTTCTGTGCAGTCCGTGATAATCCCGGAAGAGTAGATGCATATCCCATATAGTCTATGATGGTAACGCATCTGCCCCGGGCTCCAGCCAGACATCAGCGGACCATAAAAGCAGACAATACACTGTCTGACATGTGGACGGCCTCCTACATGCGTTTTTACCTCTGCAGAACTCTCCCAGCCACGGGAGCGAGACGGGCTGGGAGCGTACAAAAATCCTCCAACTCCGACAAATTGTGAAACCACCCAAAATAGTTCCGACTCCATAGCCCTTGCAGGGTTATAGAGTGGGCACAAAAATCCTCCAACCCCTCAGTTTATGAAACTACCGACTCTAGGTACACCCGAATTACTCTCTACACAGCCCTGATTGGGACATCTAGTATAAATGTTTTTGTTTTTTTTTCATTGTATTCAATGTGCTTTTAAAGTGGACCTGAACTCTTGCACAGGACAGAAGGAAAACTTAGAGAAATGCACCCTGTATGTAGAGTATTTAGCCCAGTGATGGCTAACATTGGCACGCCAGCTGTGGTGAAACTACAAGTCCCATGAGGCATTGCAATACTCTGACAGCTCTAAGCAAAACTCAGGGAGGCAGAGGCATGATGGGATTTGTAGTTTTGTCACAGCTGGAGTGCCATTACTGGTTTAGCCTGTCTAATCACAAATTGTAATCTGAGCTCTCCCCTGTGTCACATGACTGCCATAGGCAGAGATGGTAGATAAGCCCATTTGAAAGCACAGGCTGTTAACAGTATGTCTGCTTCCATGAATCGGGAAGTAGAAACTGCAGATTTTATTTTAGGATTTGCATCAGCTGTAACAAATGTTTTTTTTTTTTTTGTTTAAAGGTTATGCTGTTGCTCATCTTTTAGAGCAGAGAGGACTTCTAACAGTTTATACAGCCCTGTAACATTTAAAGGAAACCTAAACCAATGTATTCCACTAAATGTATCTCAATACATTTCTTTTCTAAGTAAAGCAGGCACTTACTTAGTGTCTGAATTTTATTTTTGCCCCTGTTCTCTGTATCTCCCTCCGTGTTACACCCCCCCCCCCCCCCCCCCCCCTCTGCATTTCTCATCGACTAGCCAGTCGATGAGCCAGTCACTGATTTTCGGCAGGAGCTTCCTGGGTCTTTGCGCCGATGGGTCTTTTCTATTTTCAAATTGCACACGCCCGGCTTTTTTTCCTGCACGCACGCGCTCACATGATCATTTAGCATTGACCGTGCGTGGCCATCACCACACGCATCCTTCTGTCAGCCTCCTCAATTATGCACATGTGCACGCTGTGCATAGCAAGGTAGGTCGGCCGCGCGCCCGACATCAAGACGCTCGTGTACATTTGAACAGTGCACGAGCGGAGGAAAGGAAATTCCTGTACTGTCAGCAGCTCTGAAAATGAAAGCAGAGCGGCTGCGGCGCCATATTGAGGGACAGTTAGGAAAGTAAGCATCGGCCATACAGCCAATTATAAAGGCTGAGGAGAGGCGAAAACTGGCAGAACAGGATTAAAAAATGGTTTCCAAATTACAAAGGTAATTACTTCAATGAGTTCATATTGGTTTAGGTTTTCTTTAACAACAAACATTTATAATAATAATAAACAGTATTGTAGACAGTATTTTGTACATGGAAACCACTTTATTGGTATCTCAGAAACATTGTGGCTAGATTCACAGTGGGACGTTGCGTTTTGATGCCACGTTAAAGTCGCACCGCAAGCTTACAACGCAACGCGCCCAAAAAGTGGCAACGCAGCGTTACCGTCGCATACAGCAAATACAGTAAAAAATACAGGCATCGAAAAGTATGCTTCCAAGTCATTACTGAGCATGTGCAAACAGTCCAACGCAGCTAATAACGTGTATAACGCACTGCATGCAGTACTTTTACTTAACGTGCAGCGTTATTCACCAACGCAACGTGTGCACTGTGAACAGGGCATTGATTTTTCATTGCAGTGAGTTATTCTGCGTTAAATGCTGTTTTAACGCGCAACTTTAACGTCCCACTGTGAACTTAGCCTGTAACTTGAGTATTTTGTAAGTAGAGGATTGCCTGTAGTCTCCCTGTCCATTGAATCTAGTGGAATAAACATTGATAGATTTCCGTACATTTTCAACCAGGTTCTTGCATGCAATATACCAGCCTAAACAACCTAACATGGCTAATTAGCGATGATTGTGTTTTGATTACATGCATCTTTTCTCTCCTGTGCAGAGGATGCAAAGAGGCAGGCTATAAAGGAGGAGAAGTATGATCCAGGCTATGATACAGCTGCCTGTGAACAGCCCGCTAATGGAGAAAGTGGATCTTGTAAGTCACTTGAACAGTAATATATATCTGACTGTATTCCTTGTGGTACATTTTAGTAATACATGTGTCATTATGTTATTTTGCAGTACCCTGTAATGCAGTGACTGATCAGGACAGGCCTCCAGTATCTGAGCCCCAGGGGGAGCCCCAAGGTGACCAGGCATCTACATTAGGCCATTGTGAGGAGCAACAAGCAGCAAGCAGCAGCGCATGAGACTTGCTGTGCATTCCAAGCTATGCAAGTGTGGCTGCAGTTTTATTGCAGTCACAAGGAACTGAACCTCAGTTGACTAACTGAAGCCTTTTTAGTTTCAAATGTTACCTCTTATTTTTATTACAATGTAAGGAGTAGTAGTGGCAGTTACTTTAAAGTAGGATGTCTAATGAAATTTTAACTTTTTTGGAAAAAAAATATTAACTAGAATAGGTTTGTTTTTTGGGGGGTACAGGTGCTTTGTATTTAATATAGGCTTTGTGATGCAGTTGTTCACTAACTGCATGCTCTGCACAAGTGGTTCCCAACCTTTATCATGTAGTAACAGCATGATGAAATATCAAACGTGTGTGACGCACAGCATTATCCACTAGCGTTAGTACCCATCTCATTGTACAAGCTTGAAGGCTAACTGAACTCTAAAGTTCAGTTATATTAATGTCAAGATGTGGGCAGCAAAAACCGAATGCCCATCTCCCTCCCCCTCCCCTTTGCTTCTGATACTTTCCATTTCTCTCTTTAGGAAGTGTCACAAGCTTCTCCTATACTGGATAATGATACTTGCAAAGATAGGACTCCTCCTCTTCCTGTCCCCCTGCCTTTGCCTCCCTCCTTCCCCTGAAGGTATGGGCTGTATCAGAGCAGGCAGTGGTCTGATGGGGAGAGCTAGAGGAGGCTTCCTATGTTGACATTAGACTAAATGAACTTTGCATAAGTTCAGTCATTCTTCAAGCAGAAAATATGTGAACATCTACCATCAGCTGGCACAACATTGTGTCCTAATACGTAGGTTGGGGACTGCTGTTCTACACATAAGTGTTTATTTTAACATATATTACTGTTCCATTTCGGATGGATATCTTGTTATGCTGGTGCTGTAAGACTTGGGACACATTTTTCCTTTCTACATTGAGCATAATGGTAAACTGTAATTTCTTTATTCAAGCTGGACTGAGCTTGAGACGTTTAATCTAGGTTATGCATAGGTTTATGCATAAGGCCCATCAGGCAAACGCCCAGTGTAAGCTGGGATAGGGTTTTACTGACTGTTGTACTGTAGTTTACAACTTCAATCAGCTACATGCTGATGTCTTTCCTATAACAAAATAGTGGAACTATCCCAATGGCAGCAATTTAAAAATCAATAAGCCTTACATGCTTTATAATTTAGAATTTTTTTACAGTTCTTACGTACTTGAAATATGGGTTGTTTTGTTTGCGCTTTCTTTTTTTTTTTTTTTTTTTGGCCAGCGTCAGGACTATTTATTTTTTTATTGTATGTAACTGAATGCAGTGTGAATTTATCCATGTTTATAAAACATAAGTGTGTCATTTTATCACCATGTTGATTCACAGGTCATATTTAGTTAATGACTTTGCAAGGCCAGGCCACAGTTTGCACTGTAGACACAGCATAAAATGGAACTCTATAGAAGTTTTTCCCTTGGGTTTGTGGGAGAGCTGGAACTGAGATTAAGTTTGTATTATTACTTGTCCCCATTAGGGAGATGCTCCTCACTTCCTGTTCCAGTGACCTCCAGTAGGTTACTGTGAGCTGTATTGTTTACCACCCCTAGAATGTGTGCTTCATGTTTTCCTGTGGAAAATCCAGTAGATACTGGTACAAATCTAAACCTAAGAAAGCAGTGACCATATGTTACCTTTGCTGTTAAATAGGGCTTCTATAGAGACAAATCTAGCTGAAGGTAAATGGTAGACTGTGTGGGAGTGGTTTCTATTTGGTGTTGTGTGTCTTCCTGCAATTCAAATGGCAAAGGGGTGGGACACAGACTGAACTCTTTCAGTAAATTGCAATTTGCAGCTCTGAAAGTCTGCATATCATAACATGGCTTTTGGAAGCTGCTGCTGACAAAATGGTATAAAAATGATTTGCTATCAGCTTCTGAAAGAATTCATATACAAAAAAAAAGCTCTTTCACAGAGGGTCTGCAGATACATATTGTGCCTGCAGGTGGACTATGAAGTGTTGCAGCTTCTAGCAAACTATCAGCGTTTAACAGTATAGGAGGATGAAAGCTGATATATAATTGGTTGCCATGAGGTACATATTGGATTTTTTTCCCATTGAGGTTTTTAAACTTTTGTGTGTATAATGAATAATTTTAAAGGCATTATTAGATTTATTTTGGCTATATCCCTGAACCTTTTAGCTGTGCTTGAGCCATGCTTTACATGAAGTATGTATTTTAAGATCATGTAAGAAACATTTGGAGTACTACATTTATTAATTGTGGTAAATATTTATTAAGACTGTATGAATCTGAATCAGGTTGAAATTATGAAGTGTGGGACCACTTTTTGGTGCTATATGTAGAAGGTGACATTTTATGTATGAAAACCTCGGCTGGGTGATTTTATGACCACCTTTTTTCCTCTTTTTGATATGTCACTGAATTATTTTCTTTTTTTGGTTTTCATACTGGAAATAATGTACATAAAACTACCTGAGATATTAAAGTAATCAAGTCAAATCTGTTAAGTCAACCTGTTTCCATTTTTTTTTTCTTGTCCATGCAATAATAAAGAAAAAAACATTCACAAGTGTTGCTTCTGAGTATTTGTAAGACTTTGGCGATAGCTGCAGTAATATTGCCGAGTACAGACAGACAAATTACCTTACCGCAGTTTTCATTAGCCAGCTTGCAGTTAGTTTCTAGAGCAGCTTCCAATTTCTGAGTCGCCAAAGATTTACATGGTAGGAGAGGTACTGCTTATCAGCGGTGTTGAGAAAAAAAAAACGATACTAAATAAGCAATTTTATTTTGATTGGAGGTAAAAATGACATTGTGCCTATTGATGCCAAGACCTGTTTATTTTTCAACTGGCAGCTATGTAACTTTTACCAGCTGCTGGTTGTTTTGGCAGTTCCTTGCTTTGATTTGACCAGTGTCATTTCCCTTTTCCTCTTGATCAGAAATTTGGATATTTACTGAAATTTCTACTCTACAATGATAATCACTATCATGTGTCACTTATTTTTAATTAGACTTTTTTTTTTTTTTTTTTTTTTTTACTAACTTTTACAAGTGCTTTTAAAGTGAACCCGAGGTGAAATTAAACTGATGAGATAAAAAATTAATTTTTAAATAATATTTTTAAATGACTTTAAGTATCCCATGGTTTTCTTTTATATTGAACTACACAACGACTGCATCACGCCAATGAGCGTGACCGCGGCGGCAGCCCCAGGACCGCCTAACGCCAATTGGTGTCAAGTGCTGGAGCTGTGGTTTCCCAGGGAATGGCCGCGCGCATGCATGATCGTTCCCTGACGGTTCATGGAGTTCCGCTCCATGATCAGCCTGCTAATCGCCAATCGCGGCTAACAGGCTATTTAGTTAACAAAAGGGGAAAGAAATCCCCTTTGTTTACATCCGTACAGCGCTGCGGTCTCTCTGTACAAGATCGTCGATCCCTGGCCTCTGATTGGCCGGGGATCGCCATTCTCTCATAGGTTGATGCCTATGAGAGGCAGAGAACAGGATGGATCACCATCCTGTTCATTTCTGTAGGCTGAGGGGAGGAAGGAGAGGGAGAGGGACGGAGGGAGAGGGAGCCTCTATAAGACAGAAAAAAAAAAAGTGGCAGCAGTGATCCGACACCTCCGGCAGCATGTCCCCTTAGAGACAAATATAGGAGGGGAGTCCGATCGCCATGCTTATCTGGGCTGTGCAGGAGGCTGAAAAGCCTGCACAGCTCAGTGCAGCAAGAAATGGCCTGGTTTTTAGGGGGGTTTAACACTGCGGTCCTCAAGTGGTTAAAGAGAAACTGTAACCAAGAATTGAACTTCATCCCAATCAGTAGCTGATTCCCCCTTTCCCATGAGAAATCTTTACCTTTTCACAAACGGATCATCAGGGGGCTCTGTATGGCCGATATTGTGGTGAAACCCCTCCCACAGTGTGATGTCAGGACCATGGTTCTGACATCACACTGTGGGAGCCTTGTTGCATTGTGGGAAATAACTGCTGTTTACAACTGCCAAAAAGGCAAGCCGCATATCCTTCCACTGACATCACCTGCCAGCAGTAAAAATGTCACCATGTGATAAATGTCAGAATGTAAATCAGGGAGAGGAAAGAGATTTTACAATGGGCTAACACTGACTAAATCATTTATACATAATTATTGTAAAAAATGAAGCAATTTTTTATTACATTATTTTCACCGGAGTTCCTCTTTAAACATTTACATAGTAGGTTGAATGTTTTACTGTCTCTAGTGGCAGCCTATTAAGTGTCCCAGAGTTAAAAATACATGAACTTTTGACCTTTTTCTATCTCTCCCTGCCAGGAAACTGGGTTTTTATGGCTGCAATTTGCTTATCAGTGATGTTCACTAGACAGAAGCTGTCACTTCCATGCCTAGGATTAAACTCTTTCAGGCAGCAAAATAAGTAAAACAGCCTTATGTTTTGTACTTCTATACAGTACATGTCCATCTCACCATGACACCCATCACCTTGGATACATTTTTAAAAAAGCCTTTTTCCCCCAAAAAATGTTTTCTTTTTTCATTCCAACTCTCATTTTGAATTATTGTTGTACTGTATGTGTAGTGTTTTAGTAAGAGGGGGTGCTCAAAGCATTAGATAACAATATTATTCAGCTTTGCCAATTTAAACACAAATGTTAATAATCACTAGAATACTGGTAGAATTGTTTATTTTAACAAACTAAAACATTTGTCAATATGCAAAGTACAATGTGTACCCTCTGATTCACAGCATTTATTTGCAACATATAAATATAGGTTCACCTCAATGCTGGCATCAAATGCCAAGTAACAGATGGCCTTTGGTGAAGGGGTACTGTGTCATAGTTTGTGGATCTGGAACTTTCCGGTAGGATCTGGAATATACCATTTCTTCCAAAGCTGGCTGTGTGAGCTGGGTATCTGCCATGGTTTGTATCGTCCATTCCAGTGAAGCAGCTTTGCATCCTTAAGAACTTCCTGAGAGATCTGGTCATCTGGACTCCATCCTTTAGAAAAATCAGTACACACTGGTATAATATGAACAGTGCTCAATTTAAGTGAAAGATATATGCAGCCATGTATCTTGGATATGAGCCAATCAATTTTGGCGCGAAAAGCAATTGTTCCAATTCCAAACTGCACACACTTTGCATTAAAGGACAACTGAAGTGAAAAAAATATAGAAGCTGTTAAATTTATTTACTTTTAAAGAGAACCAGAGAGGAAGCACCCTCATGTATTTTATTACATTTATCAGTGGGAACATGACAGTAAACGCCTACCCTGCTTTTAGTTTCATTCTTATCTGCTTATTAGTCTATTAGCAGCTGTGATAAGAATCCCCGACTGGCTCAGTCTAGGTTTGACCTGGAATCATTATAGCTGAGTCACTCTTCTGTGGAGTCTTTTCAAGCCCAAGCCTGCCACCTCCTGGCTCAGATTTCCTGCTTTGCATACTGAGAGCTGTGATGACATGGGTGGGGCTGCTGCTGCTGAGAGAGAAGCTCTGAAACAGACAAGTGTGGCTGCAAAAGCCTGCAATGTGATCTGTGTGCCTCTGCATAAATAATAATGACTGCAGTTTCATTCCTATGAGAGAGACTTCCTACAGGCAGCTGCACATCATACCAAAATGAAAGCACAGAGATGAAAGGGTGCAGCAGCCTTTCTCATATAGCCTAAATAGCAGCCTAGTCTAATATAGCCTAGACAGCACATCCAGAACAACTCATAACCCGGAAGCAGAAGGGATATGAGCCGGCGGCCATATTTGATTTTTCCTGGCGCAATATTGGATAAACACTAAAAAAGGCACACCAGAGCGGCGAAATTATCAGGTAGAGCATTTATTCTTTACAAGCTATCGACTGATATGTTTATTTTGTGTGAAACGTTAATCTCTGGTTCCCTTTAAACAATACCAGTTGCCTGGCTGTCATGCTGGTCTGTTTGGCTGCAGTAGTGTCTAAATCGCACCAGAAACAAGCATACTGCTAATCTTGTCAGATCTGACAATGTCAGGAACACCTGACATGGCTAAAAGTATTAGAGGCAGAGAATAAGCAGGCTAGCCAGGCAACTGGTATTGTTTAAAAGGAAATAAATATTGCAGTCTCTATATCCCTCTCACTTCAGTTGTCCTTTAAATTATTAGCCTCTCCTGGGTCTATGCTGCTGGTCAGAGCCCACGTGAATCTACCATGATGTAATGGCAGTGGGGCAGGAGAAGGTGAGAGACACAGCAAAGGAAAATGTCTATAAATTGAAGCTAAATTCTTTGCAGTACATAAATTAGTTTTTCATTTTTGTTATATGAGCTACAATATAAAGAAATATTATTGTTCAATTGTCCCAAAATCTGCTGAGAGGTTAGCTCTGTGGCCAGCACTGCAGCTACAGCTCCGCAGTTCCTCCCTGCTCTCTTTCTAAGCCCTCTCCAGTTTGTTTATAAAATCCATGCATACCTTTTCATCACACTGTCCCTGCCATAAGAACCAATTCCTTGCTGATCATTTATTATTTAACCTTTTCCTAAACAAAGTGGGGAAGGGTACGTGTTTTATTGCACACTGAGCAGGGAGGAATAAGCTGTCATGCTGGCCACAAAGAGTTATTCCATCAGCAGAAGAGGGAGTTAAGGCTCTGTGTTCACAGTTCGAGATCATGCATGAGAGGTATTGCAAATGATATATTGCATACAATATGCATTAAAAAAAATATCTGAATAAGGCTTCAACCAGTGAGACTTGCCAGAATTCTAAATATATTTTGACTGGTAAAAGAGGTCACATGACTTTCACACAAAAACATACAGTAAGTGCATTATGCAGACAATGTATGCCGCATGTATTGCCCATATTACATGCTTGAGTGGCTGATGTATGTAACATGGGTAATGTGTGCATTGCTTGCATAATACACTTAAAGTAAACCAGACCTCAGAGACTAAAGTTTTGATACTTACCCGGGGCTTCCTCCCACCCCATAAACATGCCTGAGTCCCACACCGTCCTCCCGCAGTCTGCCGGTCAGCCGCGATCAGCCTCAGTAACAGACTCAGTTGCGTCAGTCCGGGTCTACTGCACATGCGCAGGAGGTATTTCTATTTTTCCAACGGGAGGTTACTCAAACTGGGCCCGACTAAGCCAGTTAGCGGGGGTTATCTGGGCTGAACAGCAGACCCGCGGGAGGATGCTGTGGGACTGAGACGTGTTTATGGGGTGGGGGAGAATCCCTGGGTAAGTATCAAATCTTTCATTTCTGAGGTCTATGGTACACTTTAGGCTTTCTGCCTAATTAATGCTAACTTTCACAGGTGCTATCATTGCAACGTAAATGTTAGTGAATATGGTCCAGTTATGGGTAGATTGCAACACTATTAAATGCTAAACCCTGAAGAGCCTCCTTTGGAATTGTTTCTCTATCAGTTATTTCTATTTTTCCAGTGTTCACCAACCAAAGAAAATTATAAATCCAGGCTATTGCTGCACTGTTATTTCTGTTGCCACAGGGGGCAGCATAATACAACATTGGCAAGCATATATTCTACTCACCCAGGTATCGAACATGCCAATCTGGAAGGATGGGAGAATATTTCTCATGGAAGACGATAAGCATAGGAGGAGTAGCTACACCGCCTCCCACAGTGCTGCTGTACAGGTTCTCTCTGCAAGAAAGCACAGTGTACTCAGTGCATGGCTCTCACTCTCATCACTATCCATAGGTTATCATGATATCCAGACTGCAGAAACAGTATATGAGCAGCCCTTTGCAGGTTTTGTCCTCCATATCTATTATGTATAGAGTGCTTTAGGGGGCATTTTACAACTCGCATTGTGTCCGATCCATAGCTCCATCACTAAATGAAATTATCGGCCGGGATTTTCCATTGCGATCATCACATGCCATCACCACTGCGCACCCACCCGAGCATGTCGGCCTGAGATTTTCCCAAAATGGTTGCATCGTTGATCAGGCATAGTTTTGGTGGCACTTATTTTCATACGATTTGAAAATAATTATCGAATCAGATTGTTGATCGACCACCAATTCTACAGATAAATGGCCACCTTTTCATATCTATAACCTGACCAAGCAGATCACATGCTTCTCCATGAGTTCTCCTAGACATGACCATCACTACTGAACAGCAATTTTACATTTACAGACTTTTTAAGTCATTCAACTTTATGCTAATTTATTGTTTGGGGGGGGGGGGATATTTGAAGGTGGAGAGAGGTGTTAAGAAAATTACGTGTAATTCCCTGGTTCACTTTAGGAGGCTGCAAAATACCCCTTACATATACTAGCAATGAGCCCTCAATATTATGCAACTGTGATTCTGTGATTGCAGTACAGCTAATGATAGCTTTGAACAGGTTGCATAATTTACAGCTCACATGGGACCACTTTGCATCTGAAAATAATATGGTCTGATGTATCTCTGGCATCAGAATGCATCATGGGTTATTTTTAAATAGGTCATGTGAATCGAGGTGATTTACGGTACTTCTACCAAATCATTTCTACAATTATACACATCCGTTGTATCTGCAGTACATTTCTGGCAAAGCACTGTGCTAGGATATACGGTAAGCAAGAGATTCACTATTGTATAGCTTGAAGAACTTGTGATTGATTTTTCTGTAAAAATCACAGCGATTTTACATGTACGCGATCACGGCAATTTTAATAAAAGTGAATAGGAGAAAAGCACTTCTAGTGTGGTTGGGCCCTAAGTTGTCAGTGTTAGGGGAGAAAATCTGAGGTGGCGTTTCAGATACTCAGTAGCCAAAACCTTAAAATCCGGCCACTGAGGATGCAAGGGGAGTATCAATTAGGACTGGTTGTTAGGGTTTAGTGGTTAGAGTTAGGTGTGTATACTAACATTTAAGCGTTGGTTAGAGGTTAGGCAGTGTGAGGTTTGTTTTAAGTTGCTATGGAGGTTAGGCTTGGTTGTCAGGAAGTGTATTGTGTTAGCATTAGGCATAAGGAAGGAATTGAGTTAGGAAGGGAGGTTAGGGTCAGACAGGGAGTTTAGAGTAAAGCGTCAGGAATCAGAATATACATTACAGGAATTGGTTATGGCTATGCAAACAAAGGAGGATAAGGGTTAAATCAAAACAGTGTTGCAATCCTGATATATTAGAGTATTGGCTGATATTCTTTATTCTCAATACCATCTTTCCTTGTGCCAACCAAGTTAACATCGACATGGTTTCATATGTACCCAGAATAAACCCCAGCAATGCATGACATTAGTTGCCATCAGGTGACTTACTCCACATTCTTCTTCATCCATTTCTCAAGTTTCTTGGTAATATGCTGCTGCCTCCACTCTGTCATGTTGGCTACAAACACTCCCGGGTTGAAAGAACATGTGCTTGGGCTGATCCCCAGCTTCTGAACAGTCCTCTTCCTGTAGTCTAGAAATCCCATGAAGGTGTTCTGTAAGAAGAGGCATTGAGTAATGATAACATTGGTTTGGCATGAATAACTTAACAGCATTTGACCATGGACTTCATCCAATTCACTTTTTCTCCTAAGTTATCTCCTAGTAAGTATTTTTTCATCTTATGTTTAAAATAACTTTTGGAGTCTGCAATTAAAAAAAAGGACCAAAACATGGGTGAAAATGCACTGTTAAAATTATTCACAGTATTTTATTGCTTGCTGGTGGCTTAAAAGGCATTGGCCCATATGCAATTCACCTTTTCTCCTGACTTATTTCCTAGGAGATAATTTTTTATCTTCTCTTTAAAATACCCTTTCAGCACTTTGCAACTGAAAAGTACCAAAAAGTAGGTGAAAAGATACTGTCGACATTATTCTGAGTGTGTTCTTGCTTGCTGGTGGCTTACAAGCATTTTATGGACAAGTTGTGAAAATATCACCTAGGAGAAAACTCATAGTTATTTTTTTCTCCTAGGAGATAATTTTTCAACTCCTTTTTAACCACCCTGGCGTTCTATTAAGATCGCCAGGGCGGCTGCGGGAGGGTTTTTTTTAAATAAAAAAAAAACTATTTCATGCAGCCAACTGAAAGTTGGCTGCATGAAAGCCCACTAGATGGCGCTCCGGAGGCGTTCTTCCGATCGCCTCCGGCAGCCAGAAGTGACACGGAAGGCCGCAATGAGCAGCCTTCCGTGTTTGGCTTCTCCTGTCGCCATGGCGACGAGCGGAGTGACGTCATGGACGTCAGCCGACGTCCTGACGTCAGCCGCCTCCGATCCAGCCCTTAGCGCTGGCCGGAACTATTTGTTCCGGCTGCGCAGGGCTCAGGCGGCTGGGGGGACCCTCTTTCGCCGCTGCTCGCGGCGGATCGCCGCAGAGCGGCGGCGATCGTGCAGCACACGCGGCTGGCAAAGTGCCGGCTGCGTGTGCTGCTCTTTATTTGAGCAAAATCGGCCCAGCAGGGCCTGAGCGGCAGCCATCGGCGGTGATGGACGAGCTGAGCTCGTCCATACGGCTAAGATGGTTAAAATAACCTTTAAAATAATTTCTTAGCTGTCGTGTGCACATTCATGCATGAAAAAGAAGGAAGTAAAACGACTATGAAAGTATTTTTCGGATCTTTTGCAGGAACTGATCTTTTGCATGTGTACAGCAGCTTCAGAACGATCAGTCTTTCAAACCTCCCTAGCAAACCTTTCCCAATGCCTATGTCATCACACCAATGGGTAGATGCCCCACCCACTCTACCCCATAGGACGTAAAATATATAAATTTGACCGCCCCCTCAATCTTTTGTCCTCGAAGCTCACCTCAGGGACGTGTTTTTACAAGGGCTTTTTCAGCCATAATTTTTAATTTTTTGACCCCTACCCGCTGTTTCCTACAGCACTTATTGACTAGTGGCCTCGGCCAGTTACCCCTTTATGCTATAAATTAGCATGGGGAGAGCTTGCCAGTTTGCTGGAGTGCTGCGGGCTAGGTTTGTACACTCAGTCTAAAGATTGGGGTCAGTGCCTGAATTAGGATACCTTCTGAATGCTAATGCAGTCGCCTGGACGCTGTGGAATCCTCTTCCATGTTTGCTTCCTCTCCCCGGCACGGCGTGCGCTCCACTGTGTTGGCTCCTGCGTTCCAGCATCTACTTCCGCCGGAATGGCGCTTCCACCGGAAGTGACGTGCGGCTGCTGGACGGTCAGGAATTGGCCACAATGGGAGGAAGGCGGGGAGGAGGCTGTAAAATGTGTTTAATCTTGCCGCGTGGCGTTTTACACGCTGGCGGCGAGTAATGCTGGCAATCTGCCGTACTTGTGGTCTCCAGCTCCCCGGTCTGCCTTTCGTGCAGGAGAGTAGCAAGGCAGAACGTTTTGCTCCCCAGCTTCACTGCACTCTGGAACCTGATCCTGTGTTCCACTATGAGTGCTCAGCAAGAGATACCAGGTATGAGCAACCCGGGGGAGATTCTATTGTGCTTATCTATGCCTTTCTATTTCCCTTACTTTCTATATACTGTATACTATATATACTATTCATCTCTTTTCTTGCAGCTTGTTCAGCTGATCCTAAGGATTCCACAGCCACTACTTCAAACCAGCCTCAGGCAGAAATGTAGGGGGTATTCAGGTAGGTTCTTGCCCGCATCGCTGAGTGCAGAAACTAACAGCATTTCTCATTGCTCAGTCCTAGGAAACATCATCACAAGAAGAAAAAATCTCGGAGTAGATCAAGGTCTCGAAGACGCAGTCCGGTATACTATTACTACTGAGATAGAAGTCGGTCACCTCGTAGATGCAGATCAAATTCTCGAAGCCGAAGAAATAAGGGATGATGGGCTTGCGACAGAAATTTGATGCCAGGAAAGACCGTATGTGAGAGATGTTGTCGGAGCCGCAACAGACACCGGTGGACGTGTCAGAACTAATCAAAGTAGCAGTCCAGGACTCAATGAAGGAGTATATATTCCTCCTTGCCACCTCAGCCTTCAACTTCGACGGCGACGCAACAACAGCCAATGCTAGTGGATGACAAGTTGCAAGCAGTAGGATTTGACTTTACACTTGTAGAACCTTATGTATGTTCTGTAAGAGAGGCCATACAATGGCAGGATACAGAGGATGAGGACAAGCCGGAAAAAACGAGAAAGAATAAGGAATATTATTCACATTTGAAGAAGTGCACTCCTTTTCCATTCATGGACGAAATTGCGGATGTGATCAAGAAGTGGGAGAAGATCGAAAAGAGGCCTCCTTTAAGTAATCAACTCAATAAACTATATCCTATTAATAAGGACAGAGCTAAGTTGCTAGATAATCCTCCAATCGTAGACGCCTCAGTTACGAGACTGGCTAAACCATCTACACTACCCAGAGAAAATGCTGCATCCTTCAAAGATGCTCTGGATAGAAAAATAGATACGGAGTTAAAACAGATCTATACAAGCTCAGAAGGTGCCACTAGGCCAGCAGTGGCACTCACATCATACGCTAAAGCTTTGAAGTCTTGGACGACGAATATTGAAGAAGCACTTCGAAATGATGTCGAGAGAGATACAATAATAGCAGTGTTGGATGACCTAAAGCTCACTGCCGATTTCATGGGAGAAGCGGTGCAAAATCCCTTATGATGGGAAAAATGTATTCGGAAGGGAGATGGACACAGCCATTCAACGAGTTACAGGAGGAAGATCGGGATTAATCCCACAGGATAGAAAGAATAGAAAACCACCTTTCCAGGTATCTAGATTTCAACAATCCAGATATCGTAATCCTCGCTCTTACAGACCAGGTCGGGAGTACCACAGAAATTGGCAAAGCTCCCAGTTAACTCTTCACAGAATCAACACACAGAAAGTCGCACCTTCTACTCAGGGACAACAAAAGTCCTTTTGATGGTGTATCTGCCCAGATTTGTCCTGTAGGAGGAATATTGAAAGAGTTTGGACAAATTTGGGTGGACAACATCATCGCTGGAAATTTGTGGAAAGTCTCCTAGCTTCTCGCTTTACTCCCACAATTATTCCAACATCGAAGGAGAAGAAACTTATTCTAGCCCAGTATACCGAAACTCTGTTACTGAAGAGGGCCATAATTCCAGTCCCAGAGTCAAGAGGAAGGGGATTTCATTCCTCATTATTCTTTGTCCGCAAAAAGTCGGGCGACTTGCGCCCAGTCTTGGACTTAAGGCAGTTGAACAGGCGCATGCATTTGGGAAGATTCAAGATGGAGACTCTACAGACCATCACAAGATCGATTATGGTATCAGACTGGATGATATCTGTGGATTTGGAGGACGCCTATTTGCATGTCCCCATCCACCAAGAGTTCCAGAGATATCGAAGATTCGCGATAGGTCCTCTACACTATCAATTCACATGTCTCCCATTCGGGATATGTACTGCTCCATGAACATTTTTGAAAGTCCTACTAGCGATAGTTGCACTCCTGAGACTGAAGGGTCTTTGTCTTTTTCAATATCTGGACGATCTGTTACTCCTGACCCAGGACCAAGATGTCCTGTTGCAACACAGACAGACGTTACTTCACACTCTTCAGTATTTCGGATGGAAGATAAACTTCACCAAGAGCTACCTTTGACCCACACAGGAGATGATATTCCTAGGGGCACTATTCAAAACTTGGGAGAACAGACTTTTATTACCAGAGGAGAAGATATTAACGGTGATGGCAAAAGTTCAGGAGGTGCTACCCAAGGAAACACTAACGGCAAGGCAATGTCTCAGCCTGATCGGGTATTTGACATCAACCATACCCATGGTCAGATGGGCCCAATGGCACATTTGTCCGTTCCAATGGGGGTTCCTCAGGCAATGGAACAAACAGCAGATGAATCAGGCTATTCAGATCACAGCCCCTATGAAACACAGCCTGCAATGGTGAAAGACACAATCCATTCTTACGAGAGGCCATTTAATTCAACCTGGTCCATTGACCATCATTGCATCATATGCCAGCAAGAAGGGTTGGGGCACTTACTACCTAACACATTCGGCGCAGGGGACATGGAGAACCCCACAAGTTCGGAAGCAGGCAAATTTATTTGAACTAAAAGCGCCACTTCAAGCGTTATACAGCTTTCAGAATCTGATTCAGGAGAAATCAATATTGATGAAGATGGACAATCGCACGGCAGTCTCCTATATAAAGAGACGGGGGATACAAGAAGTATGAATTTACTACTACAGACGGAGGAGATATTCCAGTTTGCAGAAACCAACTTATGGAATATAACGGCATTGTATATCACCGGTCCTCAGTACACGAAAGCGGATTATCTGAGCAGACATCATGTAGACGACTCCGAATGGAGTCTTTGTCGGGAGGTTTATCTATGGATCTGCAACCAGTTCGAGTTTCCCCAAATAGATCTAATGGCATCGAAGAACAACTTAAAATGCATCAAGTTTATGTCCAGATACCCCTGCAGTCAGGCAGTAGCGACGGATGCAATAACGGCTCAGTGGAACTTCAAGATTGGTTATGTTTATCCTCCAATCCCAATGATCCCACACTTACTGATGCAGTTATTGAGAGAGAATATGACACTGATTGCAATTTGCACAAAAGGTGGATCAGCGCATAGTGTTAGGTCCCCTCCCATATGAGGATGACTTCTTCTCAGTGGGAGGGATGAGTACTTAACAAGTTGCATGCAAGCTGTTACAGGAAACCAACATCCTCCAGTGGTAGACAGGTTATGTGTATGCTAGGTGTGTATTTAATCCCACAAGTGGGGCTTGCACTCTCTTGCAGGTAGGCACTTATCTGTTTTTAAGTAGCGCTGTTTATTTCTTTGCCATGTACTGATTGCAATACTGCCATTCTGGCCCAACCGGCCATGGTTCTCCCTGTTGTGGGAGTTGAAGTTACAGTCTCCTCTTCCTCTCCCCAACAGACCAGACCTACTACAGCAGGGAGCGATATATCACCCAGAGCCTCAGAAGCTAAATCTCATGGCCTGGGTATTGAGGCGAAAAGGCTTCAATCATTAGGCTGCTCACCGGCAGTCATTCAGACGTTGTTACAGGCCAGGAGGCAAACAACTAATGCAACCTACTCCCGCATCTGGTATAGATTTGTTGAGTTTGCTAACAGTGAAAAGTTCGATCCATTGACTCCTCAAGCTCATCAGGTGCTTGCTTTTCTGCAAAGGGGCCTAGAGATGGTAATAGCCTATCACACCATCAAGGGACCCATTTCGGCCATTTCTGCCCTGACAGGTTCTCCAAGGGGCAATCATCCTTTACTGAGACAGTTTGTTAAGGGGGTAGTAAAACTAAGAACCCCGAAAAAGAATCTATTCCCGAAAAAGGACCTCCGTTTAGTGTTACAGGCATTGTCAAGAGAGCCTTTCTTTCCTGTTCAAGACTGTTCTTTGTGGAATCTGACATTAAGATCAGTGTTCTTGGTGGCAGTGGCTTCGGCCCGAAGAGTTTCGGAGATACAGGCCTTAGGATGCAAGGAACCATATCTAACTTTTTTCCCCGACCGAGTAGTACTTCAACCTATTCAGAATTTTCTCCCAAAGGTCACAACAACATACCATTTAAACCATTAAACCAGGACTGGACGTTACCTGTGTTTCTATAGGAGGGGTTGGATACTACACACCCCTTAGATATTGCTGAGACTTCAAAGGCTTTCCTGCAAGCTACCAAAGACTTTAGGAGTACTGACAGACTGTGGGTAATCCCAACAGGTTATAAGAAGGGACAACCTGCCTCAACCAGAACTGTGGCTTCTTGGCTTGTCAAAGCTATTTCAGGCTGCTTATAGAATAGTAGGACTAAAGCCACCAGAACAGATTGTTGCACACTCTACACATAGTGTGTCAACGTCATGGGCAGCAATGAATAGAGCTCCAGCTGATAAGATCTGTCAACTGGTCAAAGATTGATACATTTATGAAACATTATAGACTAGATGTGATAGCTCAATTTTCTGTGATATTCGGTAGAGCTGTGTTGAATGTATCTGCTGTGTAAATAGTTAAATAAATAGTGTGTGACAGCATTTGATCGCCCTCCCTTCATTTCCTAGTTATATCCCATTGGTGTGATGACATAGGCATTGGGAAAGCGGAAAATTGTTACTTACCTATCTGTAATTTTCCTTTCCCGATGTCTTTATGTCATCACACAACGCCCTCCCTTCTTGTTGGCTTTGGTGATTCCGAGGTTGAGGAGGCAGGTGCATATGGGGTAGAGTGGGCGGGGCATCTACCCATTGGTGTGATGACATAAAGGCATCGGGAAAGGAAACTTAGATAGGTAAGTGACAATTTTACGCTATGTGACAGATTAATTCCTCAGTTTGCAAAGATTTGTATCTGATGGGTGTACTCATCTTAATATGTTGGCAGCGCTGCATAATATGTTGGCGCATTATAAATACAATAAATAAAATAAATAGAATAGACTGTGTAGGTATGTTCTTATACGACATGGAGGTGGTAAAATTGGTCTTTGATCTTTCATTTTCCAGAGACTTTTATCTCATGCATGAACCCAGCTCAGGTATTCACACAGGATCAGATTTGCATCTCAAGAGCCTATAGCAGGTATGGGCAAAATTGGCCCTCCAGCTGTTGAGGAACTACAAGTCCCACAATGCATTGCAGGAGTCTGACAGCCACAGTCATGACTCATAAAGGCAAATGCATTGTGGGATTTGTAGTTCCTTAACAGCTGGAGGGCCAAGTTTGCCCATTGCTGGCCTATAGGCACAGAAGACAGAAAACCGTAGTCTCCACACCAAATGCCACACTCAAGGTCATGCAGCTTTTATGCTGATGTAGACAAAAATCGGTTGAAATAAATAAGTTAGAATAAGAGATAACAGTGCCATACAAAAAAATTACATGTGCCTCATATTACAGGACCAAGTAATTGTGCATAATTTGGTGCATTTCCTTCTAAAATCTCTGAGATGTGAGTGTAGGCACATAGAAGGATTTATCTGCATACAATTTGTATGAACAGTATCTTTTTGGATAACTTTGGCTAGGATTTGACCTCCAATAACCATTTTTATCAAATTATCTATTAATTGGATTCCAGTTCCTTTGCTATAACACTTTGCAACTGTTCATAAATGGAGCAGCACACAATTTGCAAGGAAATAACGTCTGATACTATGGGCCTGATCCAATTCACTTTTTCTCCTACGTTTTCTCCTAGATCGTTTTTCATCTTCTGTTTCAAATAACTTTTCAGCACTCTGCAATTGAAAAAGTACCAAAAAGTACTGTGAAAATTATTGCAGGTGGTTTAAAAGGCATTTTATTTATAAGATGTGAAAATATCACCTATAAGAAAATTTGGGGAAAAGTTGGAGGAGAAAAAGTGAATTGGATCAGGCCCTATGTGTTTTGTTATTTAGATTACTCCTTGGTGTGGCTGCACCTCCCCTTTTCAGTTAATACGTAACTATAATTAACCTTTGGCAGCTTCCTATTTACTACGTATCTCCTGTGGGTCTTGCACACAATTTTTAAATCTTTGTATGATACAGATCAATGCTGTTCAACTTGCACTCGCTGGCCGGATGTGGCCTGTGGGCCGCAGTTGCTTGCCCGGACTAATTTTTTGTGTCACCCCCCCCCCCCCCTCCTCTGGCAGGCCCACCTCTTGTTTGCGCTTTGATCCGCCCCCTAAGCTGGGACATTGATGAAGTTGGAAAGCACTGCTGTAGATGGTTTATAATTAAAGGTGAATTTTGATATGATAAATGTAGTATATGTCTGTTGCTCTATTATCTATTTAGCCCTTCCATAATCTTGAGTCTCAGGCTCCACAAATCTTATTGACCCTTTCTCAGGTTTATTTGCCCTCTCCTTTTTTCCTTGGTTGTAATGTCACGCTGTGAATCAGTATATTCTACACACACAAAAAATGAAATTCATCAGTAAATAACACAGTGTTAACTTTTTGTGGAACCATATCAGGCAGTGGGTCCAGCCACACCCACCAAATGTGGGCACGGCTGTGTGGTCACAAGCTATATAAAATAATATGTTACACTGTAGTGCATAGAAGTGACATTCATGCAATCTGCAAAGACTGCAGTGGTCACCAGGCAACTGTAAGGGAACTGTTCTCTGCCTCAATGTATGCTTCAGGGTGCATCAAAGTCAGCGGTTCTGAAATTGACGTCTCATTGTCCTGTATGGTGGAACTGCTAGTTTATAGTGGCAACTGGAACCTAGATGCATGCAGAGAGACAAAGCTGTCACTCAGCCAGCAAGGTCTTCAGCAGCGGCTCCTGTTATGTAATGACAAATTTGCCCTTGAACAATCTTGTACCTGTATTCCTATTTTCATGGCAACTTCTTGCAGTGTTGGTAAGTTGCAGTCATCAGAGAATGCAGCAACGTGTCCTCTTGATAGTTTTGTATTATAAAGTTCCTGAATATCTCCTGTGAATAAAAAGGAAAAAAAAAACGTAGCAAATATACTATAACAGGTGAACCTACAGTAAGGTCTCATTATCCAAGACTGAAAATGACTGGCTATGGCTCTCATTTAGTGTTAATTGTTGTATTTCCAGCACTTTTTTCAGGGAATGTTTTCACAATAAACAAATCTTTATTCTATCTAATCATGGCTTGTCCTTATTTGATCTTTGTTCTCTGTTAATCCTCAAATCCTGTAACTGCTTAAGATCTCTTAATACACAAATTCTCTAATCTTTGCATTCTTATGTAGTAGAGGCTGTCAAACTGAGCAACACCTGGGGTGGGATTCACATTTTAAAAGCCTGATGTTTCAAACGCCTCCAACAAATTAACTACTCTGCGACCGCCTAACGCCAATTGGTGGCCGCAGAGTGGCTCCCCCAGGACCGCCTAACGCCGATTGGCGTCAGGTCCTGGAAGCGGGATAAGCAGGGAATGCATGTGCGCATGTGTGCACGTTCCCTGCCGAGTGACATCGCAAGGATCAGTTAAAAAACAACAACTGCTATTTACATTTGTACAGCACTGCGATCTAGCACAGCGCTGTACAGGGGACAGACCTGTCACTTAGCTGTCCCTCTGATCGGGTCACAATCGAAACCCTCTCATAGGCTGATGCCTATGAGAGGGTGCTGTAAAGTACTGATTGCAGTCAGAGGCAATTTAGAGGGGGAGGAAGAGGAAAACAAATAAGATTTTTTAATTAAAAAAACTAAAAAAAACTTAAAATTAAAAAAACAAAAAAAACAAATGGCAGCAGCAATCAGATCCCATCAACAGAAAGCTCTGTTGGTGATAAGAAAAGGAGGTAAGATGAATTTGGGTGCAAAAAGAAGAAATCTAAGCCCAGTTTACATGATTCCTATTAAATAACATTGCCTGGATTTTGCATTGCGGGAGACTAAATTTTCTCAGGTCCAGATTTTTTTGGTAGGTTTTGCTACAAATAGTCTAGCAGGCCAATGGTCTCCTCCTTATTGTATGCCTCCCCCCCCCCCCCCCCCCTCCCCTTATCTAATCTATCCTCTTCTGAGGAGTACATAGCAGAACATAAACTTTTGGAAGAGTTCTGTTTGTTACACAAAATGTAAAAAAAATGACTAAAAGCTGTAAAAAAACACAAGCATAGAAGCAGAGGATGCCGAGACCACAGCTAACAAAGACCGTTTGTTTAATCTTCCCTAGAAAAAGTTGTGTAATGTATCCTCCTACTCATGACTTTATTCATTAACTCATGCAAGAAGAATGGAAAAAGCCAAACAGAAAATTAAAACCAGGTGCAATATTCCACTCCAACAGGCCTAAAGATACAAAGGAAAGATACAAAGTTGGACAAAATTTCAAAAATAGATTTATCTATTACAAAATTATCTAGTCTACCTATCACTTCAATGAATAGCCTCTTTAAAAATGCTCTGCACATTAAAGTGAATGCTATACTACAATGTATATTTGCATCTGATTTCATTTGCAGATGTGCTACTGTGAACCTAGCGTTCACAGTGGCAAAAGCAGAAACACAACAAAACAGTCCCATGTTTTCTGCGCATTGTGTCAAATACAGTGAAGCATACAGTCAATGAAAAGTATGTGTCACTGTTAATGCGTGTGTTTTGCACTAACACTCTGCATTATTATTATTATTTTTATTTAAATAGCGTCAACATCCTCCGTAGCGCTGTACATACTGTAGTACAATACAAATATTGGAGAACATAGATATATAAGAAGTTCAAAACACTATACAATTACAACACCCAGCAATACAAATACATAGTTGATGTGTGGTTTTTGATATCACTGTAAATGGTACATGTTTATATGATAAATTCCAGCAAAATAAGAAGAAATAAATTGGAGAAGGTAAGAGAGCCGACAGACAGCAGCAGGCAATGGAAGGTTGCAGGGCTTGCCATACTGAACCTTCTGTTTGACAATAGTTTCCTGCAGATATAGGCCTAATGTGCCTATTGGTAAATCCAGGCCTGAATGGGGATGTCACGGCCAACTCAAGCTTTTGCTTTCTTCTCTTCTAGGACAGAAAACTCCTTGTTCAAGAGCTAAGTAAAAAATCTTGAGACTTTATATGGGCAGTATGTAACAAACTTAAAAAAGCACCATACTTTGAACAAATTACAACATAAATAACATCTGTGACATGCTAGAATGAGAATTATTTTCCTAGGCCAGGATTCTTAAGAGGGCCCAACAAATTGATCGAAATTTTGATTGGTGAGGCATGCGGCGCCATAGATTTCCGGGTACTAGGTAGCTCAACAGGACGCCGAGTGCTGGAGGGTAAAGAGCTTCTGCCTTCTATGGAAGAGGTGCTATAGAGGGCTCCTTGTGTAACAAGCACGCTGGCCTCAGGAAACATGGCAGACTCTCCCTCTCAGGACAAGGACACGGCATCCAAAGCAACAGATGGGTTAAGCTGGCTGCTGTGTTTTGTAAATGGTGGTTCCCTTGTATGCTTACATATATTACTGCTGGCAAATTGTATTCATGCTGGGACTCCATTGTTTGTGTTTTTCAGGAGAAAACCACTGAAAATGTACATCATTAATCTTATGGAGTCTGTAAAAAGCCTCTTTTTATGGTTGCACTGTTGCGGCATCTTTTATACAAATGTTTGCAACATTTCAAGGGGCTTTTGCTACTTTAAAAAACATCTTGTATCTTGGGGATCAGCCTTGCAAGTATGTGTCCCATCATGTATGTATGTGTGTGTGATGAGGGCTTGGTGTCTCCTCTTGTCTTGCAGCCTCCGCCCCAACCTCAACCTCAACCTGAGCCTGGACTGACTATTGCTGTCTTTGGTATAGGGTACTTCAGGGGCACAGGAGGAGAAGGAGTTATTATCTGAGGATATGGAGGATTCATTCATAATCAAGGGGAAATTTAAACTTCCACCTGAGAAAGCATACAAGTTACTAAAAATTATTTGTTCCACTTTAGATTGCCAGACAGTACATACTCCTAAAGGGCTTGATTCACTAAGACAAACAGCATGCCTTATCAAAGTTAACACGCCTTATCAGAGTAGCATAGCGAGCGCTATGAACCCGCAGGGGCTCAGGGCAGGACGAGTGGAGCTCTTGTCATTGCCAATTAGCAGGCATAAGTTTGTAGCGCTCACTATGCTACTCTGATAAGGCGTGTTATCTCTGATTAGGCATGCTATTTGCCTTAGTGAATCAAGCCCACAGAGTTATCTGTAGAGGATGAAATGTATTATTATTATTTGGTATTAATAAAGGGGCATTGATAAACAAGACAGGGCAGCACACAGACTCCTCCACTGATCTTCCTCTCCCAACAGATCTTCTTGTGGAGGGGGAAATCTCTCTTTGACAGCAGTGCACTTGAGAGGTCAAGAGAACAAAGTGCCAGATTATTTCAGCCAACAGACTTTGCTGTCAGAAGTGCATCAAACGGTGCCTGGTGAACAGCCTCTCAGGTGTATAAAACCTGGATACCTGCCGATGCCTGGTCTCTGCTGGATTGCTCACACAGCTTAGGAAACGTCCGTATCAATGAAGAGACGGCACACTACTGGCTGCAAATAACTTGCTGTGTATTAAGAACACTACATGTTACGGATAAATATCCTACCTCAGGTGTGAAATTATTTATAAATAATATATCAAATTGGTCAAACTTTGTTTCACCTATAAACAATTTTGTTTCAACTGTAAGCAATTTCTTTCTGGTTTTTAACTGCTTGTCATTACTGATACAACTATGCTGAGTAGGACGAGCTCCTTACAAGCCTTTTCCAAATACTTGTGGTAGTGACAAACACTAACGCCACCTGTTTTGGTGATTTTAAAAGCAGAACACAAACAAGGCAAATAACTTTTATTGTAATAGTTGATATAATTTAGGGATATAAATAATTAACAAATCACAAGCTCTTTAAGGAATAGCAACAGTTGTTATACAGTATAAAGCCAAATAGGCATTAATCTGTGTTTTCATTTTTTTTTAAAGGAAACCGGAGGCGAGAGAGATATGGTGGCTGCCATATTTATTTCCTTGTAAACAATGCTAGTTGCCAGGCAGCCCTGTTGATCTTCTGGCATAAGCAGTGTCTGAGTCAAAACCATGGAACAAGCATATGGCTAATCCAGTAAAACCTGAGTCAATGTACCTTATCTGCTGCATGCTTGTTCAGGGTCTATGGCTAAATATATTAGAGACACAGGATGAGTAGGGACTTCCAGGCAACTGGTATTGTTTAAAAGGAAATAAATATGGCAGCCTCCATATCGCTTCCACCTCGAGTTCCCTTTAAGGCATGGAATCAGCTGAACAAGCATATCTACCTAGATCTACCGAGAATCTATTGACCGTTTATTGTGCAACTGTTCTCTAACATATTAATTTTCAGGAACATACCACAATTATTGACTAAATATTGTGGGATTCTTCATGAAGAAACCGATCTAATGCAAACATGTCATCATCAGAATAAATGGTTCTGGTTCTAGAAATAAACTTACCTAATACAATTATATCATCATCAAGATAAATGACTTTTTCGTGTTCCTTGGTCAGCAATGGAAGATAAAAACGTACAAAGTTCAGCTTAGGGATAAAAAAAAAAGATATTGGAGATGTTAATATAATTATCCTTAATCATATGGCGTGGCCTCAAATAATACTACAATTTTGTGGTAACAACAGCTTCATTTAAATTCCCATTCAATTTAATGTGCATTCAACAAATAATTATTTAAAATTATGCATAAAAAAGTTTTTAAAAAATATGCTATCTTTCCAAAACAAAAAAGGAAAGTACCAGCTGCACCAGATCTGGCGATCCTTACATTCTCCTCGGAAATCTACATATGCCTGCTCACTGCCATTCATTTACTGCTATTCAAAAAAAAAAAGCCATATTAAACACATATATAAAACTGTGCCTGGACTGGGGCCTTAAAAGGCAAATCAAAGTAAACATGTAATTTATATTAAGGGGGTTATAAAATAATGTTTTTAAAGTGTTAATATTACCCTTTTTTTCTTCATTTAAGTTCCTCATTTCACTTCACTCATTTATGAAATTTTTTTTTCCACATTAACCACTTCCCAACTGAGGGGTTTTACCCCTTGACCACCAGAGCAATTTTCAGCTTTCAGCGCTCCTTCCATTCATTCGTCTATAACTTTATCATTATTTATCACAATGAAATGAACTATATCTTGTTTTTTTCGCCACCAATTAGGCTTTCTTTAGGTGGGATATTATGCCAAGAATTATTTTATTCTAAATGTGTTTTAATGGGAAAATAGGAAAAAATGTGTGAAAAAAAATTATTTTTCAGTTTTCGGCCTTTATAGTTTTTAAATAATGTATGCATACTGTAATTAAAACCCATGAAATGTATTTGCCCATTTGTCCCGGTTATAAAACCATTTAAATTATGTCCCTATCACAATGTTTGGCACCAATATTTTATTTGGAAATAAAGGTGCATTTTTTTTCAGTTTTGCATCCATCCCTAATTACAAGCCCATAGTTTATAAAGTAACAGTGTTATACCCTCTTGACATAAATATTTAAAAAGTTCAGTCCCTAAGGTAACTATTTATGTATTTTTTTTAATTGTAAATATTTTTTTCATTACAAAAAAAAATAAATTGGGGAGTGTGGGAGGTAAGGAGTTAATTTTTTGTGTAAAACTCATGTATTTGTATGTGAAAAATGCTTTAGGGTGTAGTTTTACTATTTGGCCACAAGATGGCAACAGTAACTTTTTGTTTAATGCGGCCTGCAAGCGTCCTTCAGGACGCTTGCAGGAAGTACTAGGAGGCTGGGAAAGTTTTTTTTTTTTTTTCACAATGATCACGCTGCTTATTGGAGAAGCAGCGGATCATTGCAGGGCTTAGATCAACGAACCAGAATGGATTTTCCTGTTCATTGATCTCCGGGCGAGCGGCCGGCGGCGTGTTTACGAGCGGGAGTGCGCGCTAGAGCGAGCGGGAGTGCGTGCAGCGGCAGGAGCGCGGAAAGTACGGATTTCTCCGTCCCTGGTGGTGAAAGGATGGAAAAAGGGACGGAGAAATCCGTACGCGTGGAGGTAAAGTGGTTAAAGAATTGTATTTTCAAAATAATCATGTATATACCCAAACAATAGGGTAAAGTTGTGCAAATGACATACATGATATATAAACAGCCAGAGCAGGTAAATAGCATATTACACCTTTAGAGAAACGCAATATACTGTATATGTATTGAAAACACTTGTTCATAATAAAGCCTAGCAGCTAGTAATAAACACGAGTGCTTAACAGTCTCTGGAATATGAGCAACTCTGTGTACTAGGCCTTGAATAGTTAGTGGAGGCCTTCTTGGTCAGGAAAGAAATTAAATAAAGAAAAAGTCAAGAAAAAGAAGGGAAGGAAAAAAAGGGAAGAGAGAAGAAGAGGAAAAGAAGAGAAAAGAGTGCTAGCACCAGTCATAAGACCAACAATTAAATATTCAGTTCTGCTTTGTATTCATCTGAGTCCTAAAAAGAACTCGGCAAGCCCAGGTTGTGACACATTGCTCAGCACGGTCCTGAGAGGAAAGACCGATTTTCTCCATCTGAGCTATTCTGTCCACACTAGCCCACCATTGAAAGATTCTGTTTCCATAGAACAGGAATGATCGCTCTGGCTGCATTCACAAAATGGGCCAGAATGGACTTCTTGTATGCCTTTAGGGAGATTGGACAACAGTGGAGAAGTAAGAATTTAGGAGTGAAAGGAACTTTAAAGGCGCATACCTATGATGTGATTTTTGTGAACAATTTTTTGTGACAAATGTTTTTTTCCATGATATCACGCAACACCATAACAAAAACGTGTTAAACGATGTTTCACGATGCACACCACCTGCAGTGATTGTTTGTCTTTGAACGACCGCCATGTTGGATTAAATCGCAGAGGATAATTTCAATCCTCATTGAGTTTTGCGAGTTTTGCTGCGATCAGGTAAACGATCTTTTACCAAACCGCTCATTTACATTGGCACTAGCGGTGCTTGCCAATTCGGCCAGATGGATCAGGGAACGATTGTTAAAGTGGAATATTACCCTGCATTTCATCTTTGCTCTAAAACATTAATTACAGCATATTATATGCAACCAGCATTTTTTTTACTAGACCAGCATTCGAAGGGATACACACAGAGCTTGAAAGTTCAGTTCAGTGAAATGCTGACGCATCCAAACTTTAGATAATGTTATCTTGTGTTTACGTAAATGTAGCATCCAAACTTTAGATAATGTTATCTTGTGTTTACGTAAATGTAGCATCTAAACTTTAGATAATGTTATCTTGTGTTTACTTAAATGTATCAAGTGAGGAATGTGACACATTCTCTGACTGCGGAGAAGCTGCTGGAGACAGAGAGACACTGAAAGCATGTCTGCCTGCAAAACAGCAATGAATAAAACCAGTTATTAATAAAATGCAAAGTCAAAAAACTGTACTTTTGGAAACCTATAACTTCTAAATGAATAATAACACTTATGCACAAATGCAAATATGATAACCGTATGGCATATAAAAAGTAGGTAAACATGTTTTTATTGAATATTATGTCAGGGTTTTAAACCGCTTTAATTGGAGGAGATCCCCGATCCATTTGCCTGTGGATACTCAGCTTAAAGTGAACCAAGTACCATTTTTAGCTCCCAGGGCATCTCAATAGCACATTTAATATGCAGGCCAACAATGTGGCTCATTAATAATAAAAAAAAAACTTACATTTGACCTCTTCTCTTCTTTTATATTTATAAATATATTAATATATATATTAAATTTAGCAGAGGGTTTTATTAGCCTACTTCCAAGGTCTGCCCGACCGCAGAAGTTTCAGGCAGATAAGGACTGATTTCATTATTTTATTGCACACATTAGCTGGGAGCAAACAAAAAGCTTTTGATCATCAAGGGGGTGAGTAGATTGGACACTGTGCTTCAAATAGTTTACAAAAGTTTCAGATGCTAGCTTCACACCTTACCCGTATATATAACAGGCAGCTAAAAGGGAATGGGGGAACATGGCAGCTCCTATAGCTATTAGAAACCAAGAAACAAAAGTGAGAAAATCACTTCCACCAACCCATGCACTGCCTTTCATATGTGTCGTATCCCTGGACAATGCCAGAAGATGTGTAGTACATCTGCCCCAGAAGAGCCACATCTCCAACAAAAACAAATCTGTTATTCATTTATGAAAAATTATGTTTTTATTTCTGAAACTGCAGTTTTGACAATGTATAATCTCTTATTTCAAATCTGTGCAGTTCAATACAGAAGTAGCATTCAATACATAAGAAGATATTTTAATACATGTCTCCAAGATTGCCCAGATGGTTTTCTCTTCCTAGTCATTGGCATGTCTGTAAACATTTGACTGGGACCAAAGGCCAGAATATTTGGCCAGTTTAAATCCCTGTAAGAAAAAAATGTCTGTCGATGTAGAAAAGTTTGTATATTTTTGTATTTCAGTAAGCATAGACACCTAGAGGTTGAGCGGTTAAACAGATACATTTCCTATGCATTATTCTTTAGCTTAAAATATGTGAGCCACAAGGTAAAATATCATGGCCCTATGACCCCAGGTTCTTGGTATTGGGAATTCTGAATATTTCTGACCAATCAGAGATGCTCCATCTGTGCTCTGTGCAGTACTGATTTTTCAGAGCTACTGGCCAATCACATTTCTTGATAAACCTATGCTGTCACTAGTAAAAATACTGACATGCAATGACCGTATGCTGAACTTTTAAAACTGGTGCCAGAAGCCAGCTTAGAGGTTGTCAGCAGTCTATCCCAGTAATTATGGCTGTGTTATGGGCCAATACACTGCTCTGAAGGACTCTGTAGAGCTTCGCTGTTTTGGCAATGACTGTTGTAATTGCATAAATCATTGTAAAAGGAAATATTTTTATAAAAACATGCAATCAAACTCAAGTCAAACATCTGATCTTCAATGTGTATTGTAAAGGGAAATAATATGGCAGCCTTCATACCCCTCTCAGGTCAGCTGTCCTTTAAAGGACCACTACCGTGAAAATCATACAATTTAAAATACATGTAAACACATACAAATAAGAAGTACATTTCTTCCAGAGTAAAATGAGCCATAAATACTTTTCTCCTATGTTGCTGTCACTTACAGCAAATAGTAGAAATCTGACAGAACTGACAGGTTTTGCACTAGCCCATCTCCTCATGGGGGATTCTCAGGGTTTTGTTTAGTTTCAAAAGCACTTAGTGAATGGCAGTTGCTCTGTACAACTGCTAAAACAGTGTGCAGCGAGCAGGGAGGCTGGCCAGCATCATTGTATAATTCCTTTTCAGGGAGTGTCTTTATAAAGAATAAGAATAGAATAAAAGCCTTGCTGAGAATCCCCCATTGAAGAGATGGGCTAGTGCAAAACCTGTCGGTTCTGTCAGATTTCTACTGCCTACTGTAAGTGACAGCAACATAGGAGAAAAGTAATTTGTGGCTGATTTTACTCTGGAAGAAATGTACTTCTTTTTTGTATGTGTTTACATTTATTTACATTTTTACAATTTTTTTGAGATAGTGGTCCTTTAACATCAAGAGGTTGTTATCATCTTATGGACCAGAACAATTGTGATATTACAGCAATGTCCCTAATTATACAGATATAATCAGTCTTTACAACTCCTAATTGATATTTACCGGTATTTATTTATACATAGTTTCTTTAGCACTTCTAAGAAGTATTTTATTTTATATGCAGTTTAAAAAGAAAAAGATGGAAACATACACATTTTACCTCAATTTTCACCTATAATATTTTTTATTTTTGTATTGCACTTGAATCACTAATGTATTCCGTCATTCCACTTACTGGCTGAAGAAGCTCAGGGAAGGCTGCATCAGGACGAATTTTTCCTTTAAGAACCATTGGATTAAACTCTATAATCTTAAATCTTATATCAGACAGCCGAGTACCTTCAATCCATTTCCTAAATCACAAAATTAATATTAGCTATACATAAGTTCAAACACCGAAAAGATGTACAGATTATATTGTTCACAACAGTCCATGACTCGGTTCACTTTTCTCTTACGTTTTCATACATAAGATGTTATTGCTCCTTATCAATAAACCACCAAGAAGAAGAAAAAACATCAAAAAAATTCCCAAATTAACTTAAGTTTTATTCTACATTTATTACAGACTTTTTAATAATTTTATACTAGCTAGTTGCTATGAAGGTGTTTGCATATAATACTAAAAAGAAAACTTATTAGAGAAAGGTTAACTGAATCATAGCCACAGAAGATATGTATTTACATATAATGCTTTAACATTCTGGAGATTATATACTGTATTGGATTTGCAAAGAAGATGAATCAACATATGTATCTTTTTTAACTTCAAACATCCAATCAGGTGCACAGAAATTTACAGAAATAGAAACCTCTCTGCACGTAACTGGATGTATGAAGTCAGGAGAATAAGGTCAGTATTCCTATTGTAATAAACTCAGTCATAAAGTATACTCTGAAATAACCTTCTTTATTACCAGTTTTCCTGGCTTTAATAATACAGTATTGACACAATGATGGGTCAACCAGTTTTTGTAGTCATTACGGACATTTAAAATGAATCTTTTTGCATTTGTTTGTGCTGTCTTGTGGTTTCCATTCTGGATTCCATTCTACTCACCTGATATGAACTAAAGTATTTTTAAGACCAATGATATAAAAAAGCACATTGGCTTCTGTGTTGCTGTAAATGCTATTGATTGCAGCAATAGTGCCACCCAGCCGACCAGAAGGAGCACAAATTACAACTGGAATGACATCCTCCTCTTCCACTTCTGTTTCGGCATCTGCTGTGGATATAAATGACAGAACTATAGTAAACTCTCCAGCTTACATGCCAGTTCTCAGTTTTCTTCAATTTCCGGCATTTTTACTCAGTGCTCACCGGTAATTTCATGTCTGTGTTATACCCTGTATTATGAGACTTCTTTTTTGCAACTTATAACATTTTGCAAGATATTTTGTGATCAAACAAGCTGAACAGAATCTGCTATATTTATACAAGTAACAACATATAACCTTTTGCAATAGCTGGTACAATAGTGTATGATCATTTTAGGAGGCCAGATTTTGAAACATAAATTGATGATATATGTGGTCTGGGCAGTTGGAAAATTTAAATCTGTCAGCATGTGGGATGGAACAGTCAAGACAACAAGACAAATAACATTTATATTGCGCTTTTACCTTGGCGGACTCAAAGCGCTAGAGCTGCAACCACTAGGACGCGCTCTATAGGGAGCAGCAGTGTTAGGGAGACTTGCCTAAGTTCTCCTACTGAATAAGTGCTGGCTTACTGAACAGGCAGAGCCGAGATTCGAACCCTGGTCTCCTGTGTCAGAGCCCTTAACCATTATACTATCCAGCCACACACAATGGTAACAGTGGTTTTGTTATACTTTTATCACTACAAAGCCATCTGAAGCCTCCTAAAATGCCATTCAGCCATTCTTATTAAGAATTCATGGATTAGCTGAAATGCTACTATCCCACGGCAAAACAAAGCTTTAATCACCCCCAAATACCGGGCCAAAACACGACTTTCAAAGTTGTGGATTTTGCTGCCCGGGGAGGCAGAGCTTTGAGCTGCAGCTCTGCCTCCATTTGCGTCAATCTCCCGCGTATCTCTGCCTCCTCTCGCCCCTCTCAGTGAAAGAAGACTGAGAGGGGCGGGAGGAGGCAGAAATCCGTGGGAGATTGATGCGAATTGAGGCAGAGCTACAGCTCAAAGCTCTGCCTCCAACAGGAAGGAGCACCGCAATTTGCCCCGGGCATTTCGGAGTGATTAAAGCCTAGTTTTGCCGCGGGATAGCGGCGTTTCAGCTAATCTATTAATGCTTAAGAAGACTGGCTGAAAAAAGGGGCATTTTAGGAGGTTACAGACTCTCTTTAAGTGCCACATGGTGAATCAACCAATACTCTAGATCAGTGGAGAAAAGCACATTCTATTTACCATTAGATTTAGGTATCCTTTAACGTAAACAACTGTACTCAAAGAACAGTACCCATAAATTATTGACTTTTGATATATTTAACCTGAAACAAAACTGACTTATAGTTATTAGTAATAGATTATCTCTGTGACTGAGTTCTTCTGGCATTGAAGAAAAAAACAATGGGTACCGTAATCAGAGTAAAATAAAATATAGACAATAAACTATAATGAAATGTATTCTCTTACCCTCCTGTTCGGTGACAGTGGGCATCTTATACAGCGTGCTATACCATATCACACATATTGTCAACAGAAGCAGAAGCAGCAATATCTGATTAACTGAGGAGACAGCAGAAAGGGTTTTAGTTAACCAAAATAATATGGGCTGTGAATCATATTTTGTGTTTAGAATGTAAAATAAATGCTTACTTACGCTTTCTTAGAATAGCCATAACTTTAAAAGCTGTAGCAGCACCTGAGAAGAAATATGCACAAATATGTACATTATATAAGTATATAAAACACTGACCAATACAGAAGTTCAATGAGCTGCTAATAATTCCAACTTTCATGTAAATCTAATGGAAACGACATGCAGCTTGGAGCTGCACAATCCCGTTGGGTCTGGTAAATACAAACAGAATGGGAGGACTGGCAGCACTGCTAAATGTGAGCATACAGCCCAGGCTAGCCTTTCTTCCCAGCCAGATAAGGGGCAACATTTGGTAATATGAATGGGGCCACATCACTCAGCACAGCTTAGCTGGCAGTGGTGTTGGAGAAGGGGCGGTGCCAAGAGGTGCTCCCTCCAAATGTGATGAAACCCTTGTTATTTCCTCACAGTTGCTAATCTGCTTAAAGGGATTCTTTTGCGAAAAAAGTAGGCAGTTAAAAAATGTGACAGATGACAGGTTTTGGGCCAGTCCATCTTTTTAAGGGGGATTATCAGGGCTTTCTTTGTTTTCAACAGCATTTCCTGAACAACAATTTAACTGCCAAAATAGCAAAATACCAGCCGGCCTCCCTAACACTTGCACACTATTATGTCAGTGTGATGATCCGCTCAGCTTTCTGCACAGGCAGACAGCTGTTTGTCCATTCCTCTAGTCTGTGGGCTCCAGGTCTCTGGAACAGAGACCTGTCTTTCCATTGCAAGTTTCTGGTCTGTTCTCTAGCTGGGGAATTTGCATACATTCGTTATGCAAATCCCCTACCTGCCTTCTTTGATGACTGGCACTATAAGAGCTTTATGTTTCCCAGAAGGCTTTGCTGGTCATTTCCTTTCCATGGTCTGTTCCTGATGGACACTGCTGGAGTGTCAGCCATTGCTATCTAGTATAGTTAATTCCTGGGGGTTGCTTTAGGCTCCCCTTCTAGCCCAGTCAGGTTGTATTATCTGTATTGCCTGTTCTGTCTTGTCTTGCCTGTTGCCATTGTCCTGTCCCAAAGGTGGTCGACAGTAAATGGTTCTGATCTCTGTTCTTGGAGTATAGCTGGTGCAGCGGTTGCTACCAGCTATCTCTTCTGTTCTGTCTCCTGGGATCGCGCTAGCTACTTTTCGCTAGCGCTCGGGATCCTTCTGTTCTGCTACTCTGTACCTGGATCGCGCTAGCCACTTTTCGCTAGTGCTGTGGATCCTATCTCTCGCTTGTTCCTGTTTTCGTGTGTCTGTCTTGTCTGCTACGCTTGCTGGAGGCTCGGTGAGGTAACCGTTAAGCAAGCGCTCGCGTCCTCTGTTTCATGTTTGTCTGTCGATGGTTAGTTAGGCGTGCTTGTCTCTATTGTGCTTATCACGTGGAGACCGCGCATAACCGCGTGCACTGTTGCGAATGAGTGCGGTGTTCGCGGTTAGCTAGCGTTTGTTATTTTCTGTATCTCCTTATTGTATTATTTGCTGTGCCTTTGCTACCCTCGTATTCTATTCTGATCTGCCTTGTGTCACGTCTGGCGATCGCACCTCTCGCGATCGCGTTCCTATTTCATATCTGCTGTTGTGTGTGCGCGGTCGCGGGGGTGCGACTGGATTGGCGCACACACATACAACCTGTCCCTTTGCTCAATCTCATTCGCAATCGCCTCTCTTGCGATTGCGTTCTGCGCTTCGTACAATTCCTGTCTGGCACTTGTGGAGGTACAGAGGATTGGTTCCTCTGCACTCCCCAGCGCCATCTGCCGACAGGAATTTCCCTCTACAGGTGCGTAGCAGCTTTTGCTGGGTGCCTGCAAATATACGCTTGTGGAGGATTTCCGCCGTGTCAGCGCACGCGTTGTGCGCTGATCACGGAGAAAGTTCCACAATCGTTACAGTCAGTTAGATTTTGCAGCTGTTGTTCAGGAAATGCTGTTGAAAACAAAGAAAGCCCTGAGAATCCCCCTTAAAAAGATGGACTGGCCCAAAACCTGTCATCTGTCACATTTTTTAACTGCCTACATTTTTCGCGAAAGAACTCCTTTAAAGAGAATCTGTATTGTTAAAATCGCACAAAAGTAAACATACCAGTGCGTTAGGGGACATCTCCTATTACCCTCTGACACAATTTCGCCGCTCCTCGCCGCATTAAAAGTGGTTAAAAAAAGTTTTAAAAAGTTTGTTTATAAACAAACAAAATGGCCACCAAAACAGGAAGTAGGTTGATGTACAGTATGTCCACACATAGAAAATACATCCATACACAAGCAGGCTGTATACAGCCTTCCTTTTGAATCTCAAGAGATCATTTGTGTGTTTCTTTTCCCCTGTTTTCATGCACTGAAGTTTCAGGCTGCTTGTTTCTTCCTGCAAACAGCTTTGCCCTTGTCTGTAATTCTTCAGTATGTGAAAGCCCAGCCAGCTCAGAGGACGATTTATCCAGCTTGTAAAAGATAAGAGAGAAGAGAGAAGCTGCTCTAATCCTAAATAACACACAGGCAGTGTGCATAGAGGGGCCTGGAAGGGGGAGTTCATAGCAGAACCACAACACTGAAGAACTTGGCAGCCTTCCAGACACAGGCCGACAAGTCTGACAGGGGAAAGATACATTGATTTATTACAGAGACAGTGATAGTATAAAGTGCTGCAGTAAGCCAGAACACATTAGAATAGCTTTTTGAACTTGTAGGATGATAAAAAACAGGATGCAATTTTTGTTACGGAGTCTCTTTAAAGCAGCAGGGGCAGCCATACTATCCCTGGAAAAAAGCGGATTGTTCAGGAACAGCCTTATCAGTCCGCCGACAGTGCGTACACACGCACTACTGTCTGCTGAAAGTCCGCCCAGCGGGAGGGTCAGACGGACCAGTCGTTGGCTTCTGGAGTGCGTGTGTATGCACCTGTAAGTTACAGGATAATTGTGCACGTCAACTCACTGCCCATATTATTCCGTGGGGCTGTTCACAGTACTGTATTGTAACTGATCGCGTTATTCTAACTCACTGCATGCAGGCTTTGTCTTAAAGTTTATGTCCAGTCTCCATTGCAGTTCACAGTCATTATACCACACTAAAAAGTGTGCTTTATACAACTGACCACTGTGAACCTAGCCTCAATGTGCCCCAAAAAAATTAGTATCATACCACATTTATTAAATTAACAATTCTCTACTAGGATATGGGTCTGGAGAAGTGTAGGCCTCACAGCTGCAAATGACTGTAACCTTATGCTGGGAATACACAATAAGATTTTTCAGCATTTACTTCTGATTGTTTTTATTCACTTATATGAGAAATCAATCAGAAAAACGATCGAAAATCAGATTGGACCTGTCAGAAATTATGTATCGAACCATCTCTCTGCTAGAAAATCTCATGGTGTATTCCCAGCATTACATTATTATCTGTTCTATTGTAGTACGGTATCACACACTTAACCACTAAGGTCTTGTTCAAGCATCCTTTATATTACAGAGTTTACCAGTCTCATTGTCTGCTGTTGATCTATGAAAATCTGAAACAGGCAGGGAGTCTGTACACGTTACATACTGTATATGCAATGACTCCGTGATTTAACAGTGCCTTAGTGGTCAGGACCTTCTAGTATCTGCCAGTACCCCTGTGCCACGTGTGACTGGCTGAGAGATGCAGTACAGGGTCACCTAAATTAGCATGGTTTACCACAGAGCTAAACATCTGAGGTTTATGGTCCTTTGACCACATTAAATTATAGGGAAGTTAGGTGACATGTGACATGATGAGATAGACATGTGTAAGTACATTGCATAGCACACAAACAAATACGCTGTGATACTTTTCTTTTTTTTCTGCCTGAAAGAGTTAATATTCTACTATACAACTGTCAGATTTTCACCAGTGGGGACCCAGTTTGACTACTGATAAGGACTAAGCAGCCATAAATGACTTTACTCTAGGAAGCCCAGTTCTCTGCCAGGAGAGGATAGATTAAAAAAGTTTAAGCGTTCATATATTTGAGCACTCTGAGACACAGAGACAGCATGTTACATTCAGCTGAGACAAAACAATAAATCTGCTTTTTTTTAGTTTTTAAACAGAACATTAAACTGTGAGGTATCTAAAAGTCATTTTTAGGAGTAGGAGGATAGCTACAATTGTTTATCTCTTCACTTTATTTTCACGTAAGTATCTGAGGACCAACTTCAAATACTTCTAACACGCTAAACAAAAACACCATTAACATTTAACTAATACAGATTTAAATCTATGTAAAGTAATATATTTTATATTAAAAAAGTATGCACTTTTGCAATCTGAAGTGGTTATTATAATATAATCTTACTTTGAAAAAAACAGTAATACAAAAATATTATTTTAACACACAATGGACACTCATGGCAAGTGGATGGTCTCTCAACCACAAAGTGAGACACCAAGCTAAACCAAAAGTTGCAATGGTTATCAGTCCCCTGGTCTTGTGGCCCAGACATCCTAGGAGTTATTGTTAACTGTGTTGTTATGCTAGGTCGTACTTACAAAATATTTTTAACACTATACAAATAAGAAAATGTTAAGTACTGTAGTTTAAACTATAATGTACGGATCAATGGCATAGCTAGAGAACAGTGGCATAGCTAAGGAGCTATGGGCCCCAATGCAAGTTTTACAATGGGGCCCTCCAAGCACTCTACAGGGAGTGCAGAATTATTAGGCAAGTTGTATTTTTGAGGAATAATTTTATTATTGAACAACAACCATGTTCTCAATGAACCCAAAAAACTCATTAATATCAAAACTGAATATTTTTGAAAGTAGTTTTTAGTTTGTTTTTAGTTTTAGCTATTTTAGGGGGATATCTGTGTGTGCAGGTGACTATTACTGTGCATAATTATTAGGCAACTTAACAAAAAACAAATATATACCCATTTCAATTATTTATTTTTACCAGTGAAACCAATATAACATCTCAACATTCACAAATATACATTTCTGACATTCAAAAACAAAACAAAAACAAATCAGTGACCGATATAGCCACCTTTCTTTGCAAGGACACTCAACAGCCTGCCATCCATGGATTCTGTCAGTGTTTTGATCTGTTCACCAGAAAAATCAGTCTTGAGATATTTCTTGGCCCAGTCTTGATGTTTCAGCTTGTGTGTCTTGTTCAGTGGTGGTCGTCTTTCAGCCTTTCTTACCTTGGCCATGTCTCTGAGTATTGCACACCTTGTGCTTTTGGGCACTCCAGTGATGTTGCAGCTCTGAAATATGGCCAAACTGGTGGCAAGTGGCATCTTGGCAGCTGCACGCTTGACTTTTCTCAGTTCATGGGCAGTTATTTTGCTCCTTGGTTTTTCCACACGCTTCTTGCGACCCTGTTGACTATTTTGAATGAAACGCTTGATTGTTCGATGATCACGCTTCAGAAGCTTTGCAATTTTAAGAGTGCTGCATCCCTCTCCAAGATATCTCACTATTTTTGACTTTTCTTAGCCTGTCAAGTCCTTCTTTTGACCCATTTTGCCAAAGGAAAGGAAGTTGCCTAATAATTATACACACCTGATATAGGGTGTTGATGTCATTAGACCACACCCCTTCTCATTACAGAGATGCACATCACCTAATATGCTTAATTGGTAGTAGGCTTTCGAGCCTATACAGCTTGGAGTAAGACAACATGCATAAAGGATGATGTGGTCAAAATACTCATTTGCCTAATAATTCTGCACTCCCTGTATACATAATTGATACAGTGCGCCAAAATCTGCCAATGGCAACTACAGTGTCAGAGGTGCAAGAAGGGGATGAGGAACAGCTTGTTAATGATTACCAATATTCAAAGCATCTACAGAAGTGATTATTATAAGCACAGGACCAATAGAGAGTTAATACTGCAGTTAAGGGAGGGCCCTTCGGGGCCCCTCTGGCCCAAGGGCCCCAATGCGGTCGCAACCTCTGCAACCCCTATTGCTACGCCCCTGCTAGAGAACTGAGGGCCCCAGTCCGAGTTTTACATTGCCCCTCCCCCTCCAGTATTTTATACATAACAATTGATACAGAAAACCAGAACCTGCCAAGGTGTCAGAGGAGCAAGAAGGGGATGGGGAACAGTTTGGTAGTGATTTCTACTATTCAAAGCATATTTAGAAGTGATTATTACCAGCATAGAACCAACAGAGAGAGAGAGAGTTAATACTGTGGTTGAGGGAGGGCGCCTTGTGGCCCCTCCGGCCCAAGGGCCCCAGTGCGGTTGAAACCTCTGCTCCCCCTATTGCTACACCACTGGCAAGGATCAAAGTATTAGCAGAGTCAATTATAACATTTTGCAAACCAGCATCCATAAAATCCACAGATGAAGTTCGGAGTAAACATAACACAGTATTTTACCTCCAAAGCCCTTATAGCAACTATTCATGAATAACCTCTACATAGTCTACCTAGAAAGGTAAAATTAACTTTCTATGGCTACATCACTGCTGTTTAGTAAAAAAGGTAAAAACCCTCTTGTTTCTTTCATCAATTAACTTTTATGCAGGCTATAATTAAACATTGAAACCACTAACACTCTGATTTTTCAGTCTTCAAAATTCTTAACGTACTTCAAAATGCAGCACTGTTGTATGTCTGAGAGCAACGATATAAAAATAGGCCTTTAAGTGCTGAGAGGGTTAAACCAACCAACCGACACACTATGCCAAAACGTGATTATTATTTCCTGTGTCTAGAGACAAAAAAAACTCCTATATACGCTTAATTTCCTGCACTTAAGACCGTTTTATAAACTCAGCACATGTCCTAACACTGCCTTCGTTATGCTGTAAGCTTTGCAATCCTCTCTGCAAACATGAATTGTGCTTTCTCATGTTAAATAGACAAGGCTACATTTTATAGCAGATTTACATTGAAGTGTAGCCCATACCCTTAATATACTAACAACAATTACAATAGCTGAATAAAGTTAGGAAGATTGCCAGGTGTGTTGTACGTACCAAGGCTGCAGCGGCTTAGACAATGTTCTCCGTACTGGACATTTCTAGTGAGTGGGCCAAGAGATTGTCCACGCTTTTTTTGTAACGGCGATCTGTAAGTCTAGCAGGGAGTTGTCTTCATATGAGAGTGAAGGTGTACCAGCAGAGGAGAGGCACTGACTGCAGGTCCTGGGCTTTCCTTTGTTCCATCCAGCGAAGTGGACTCCCCTGTACAATTAAATGTTACATTAGCTAGCAGAGACAGAAAGAAATATGTTCCAGATGAGAGCCTTTCCAACATCTGTAATCTCCCTAGTGTTCTGCATAGGATTTCTGCCTTCCTGGCTGGAAAATAGGACTGTGAAGCTAGGAAGCCAGATGACAGGCTGATTTTAAGGACAACTGCATTTTAATAAGGACATGATTGTTCAACAAAGTGGTTAGTTTACTAAGGCTAAATAACAGTGATAGATACTTGGACAAAAAGTAGGGATAATAAAAATTGCACCCTGCAGAAAGAAAACACAGAAACAACAGGAGCCCAAAAATTATGTCACAGTACCAGAAGTATGTAAAATATGCGGATGAATTATACTCACAAAGGTGGGTTGCAGAAGGGCAACCGACCACTAGAAGCAGGTGGAGATGTTTAACCCCGACTCCACTCGGGTGACCAGATGGAGCTGGTGATGGTCGCACTCTTGATAAAAAGCAAACCTCAAATGACCTAAATTGGTCAAAGAGGGTTGATCCCCCTCCAAAAGGAGGTTGAAGGCACAGGATAAAGGGGAAAGAGGCGCCCAGAGAAGAAAAAATGCGTTAAAAACAAATAAAATGAAAAAACCTCAGCTTACCTCAGTGAAGACAAATTCACTAATTAATAGAATTTCATTGCACTGGCAACGCGTTTCGTGGGTGCATACCCACTTCCTCAGGCCAAATAGAGTGCCTAATAGTGCTTGTAGCCACAAATAAGGGAGTCTTGCCCAAGGTCTCCTACTGAATAGGTGCTGACTTACTGAACAGGAGGAGCCAAGAATCTAACCCTGGTCACCTGTGTCAGAGGCAGAGCCCTTAACCAGTACACTTTTAACCTTACAGGAAGTTTTCTCTCTTCAGTGGAGACAAAAAGACACTACAAAGCGCTATCGCAATCTTTAGCAATTTGTGGTAGTACTTTGCAAGCGATTTTGGGAGCAATTTCCCTGCTCCTATACAATACATTAGAATGGAAATGCTCCATAAATGCTGCATGTCCTGCCATCGCTGTAGTGGGATCTGTCCCATCCATTTACATTGGCAGAGCATTTGGGGAAATCTCTAGTGATTGAAAGTGATCCCTAAATTCTCAAAAATATGCTCTAGTGGGTTCCTGCCCACCAAGAGATTTCTATGGCTGGCATTTACTAAAAAAATGCATACACACAGCACCCCGCATTCCCTCAACACAGCTTACAGTCAGTAAAATATTTAAAATGACATCTATAGTGGTTTTATCAATTTGTGGATCACAGGTTGCTGTGTGTATATATCTTGAGTGCAAAGGGCTAATATGGTTTTATGGTTTGTATAGAATTTGTCCACATCCTCTAGCTTTACCCACATGGATCTATCTATCTATCGGCTCAGACATAGACTGCTGCGCATACATGGTCCCGGCCATGTACTCCCCCCCCCCCATCCATGGCTGGGAGCATTCCGCGCATGTGCGGTCCTGGCCGTGTGCTCCCCACTCACACTTTAATGACCGGAAGCATTCTGCACATGCTCAGTCCGTTAAGAGATTGTTCACATTAGGTGCGATTACGTTTGTTTTTCTAGAGCCTGTGATTTTTAAAATCTCCCTAAAAGCGCTTGTGCAATGTTAGTTAATGTGAGTGTTCTCACATAAGCGATGAACTTTCAATCCAATCGCAAACACGACTCATGCACCATTTTCAGAGCGATTCCAATTCAATAGAAAGGATAGGGAAATCGCCAAGCGCTTGAAAAAGCACTTTGAAAAGCGATTTCCTGTGCGCGCGTCTTCCAGCACGCGGTTCTGGCTCCCTCCTGGCGTCCCCAGCACGTCTTCCTCCTGGCTCCGACCACACTCCTCGCTGTCCGTCCGCACTTACCTATTGACAGGCGCTGCCGGGTTAGAGTCACACTGGTGCTCAAGACACCGCGAGACTTGGCCATCTCTGACAAGGCGAGGTCTCCTCCTCCCATCTCCTCCTTTGCTGGGCACCTCCCACTCCACCACAGTTTGCCGGATTTTCCCCGGCAATTTGAAAGGAAGAGAGGGATTTCTCCAACAAATATAAAAAAAATCATATTTTTTTAATCATGCAGCTGAAAAAATGCTGCTGTTTATTATTATAATTTAGTAAATAATTTTTATTGTTGCAATCGTGTTTTTTTTTATTTGTGTCCACTTTAATGAATAAATACATTGTATTTATTCATTTCCGGGGCAAAGAGTTCACTGCCTGACTGACTTCAGGAAGTGAAAAAAGAACGCTACACAAAAGCGCTTAGCAAAGCACATTTCTAAGCGAAAATTGCTCTGAAGGCGCTTTGAAAAGCACTTTCAAAATCGCTCCATAAATCTCTCAGTGCTTGCGATTGCACTGGCTATTTATAATGTGAACAAGTCCTAACTGCATTTGCGCAGAACGCTCCCAGCTACGTGAGCAATATGGAGTCGTGACTTTCGCAAATCCCTGCGTGCACACGGCCACGCTCCCATGCACGAACAAATGCGCGCGTCCCCCTCGCTGTCTGAAGTCCACGCATGCACGCCAGGCACAACACATGGACACAGTAGGACGCAGCGACAGGGCAATTATTACATATGATAACATATATATACGGTAGCCATGAACTGTGCCTTTGGAATCCTGCTAGTGGCAGCACTGATGAATTCTTGTGTGGACTTCTGCTGTCCACCCACCGATGTCACTCCTTTGGCTGGGAACTATGCAGTTTCTTAACTCACCTGCATGTGGAACTCTTAACTTTCTGTACTGTCATCTGATCAATGTGCAGCATATTTAAAGAGACTCTATAATACTTACCTTGGGAGGGGGAAGCCTCAGGGTCCCACTCCCAATGAGGTTTCCCTATCCTCTGTAACTTAGGGGAATCCAGCACTGGCTCCCCCGAAACCTCCTCGACAAGCAGCTTGTCAAGCAGCGCAATACAGTGGTTTGCAAAAGTATTCTGCCCCCTTGAAGTTTTTCACATTTTGTCATATTACTGCCACAAACATGAATCAATTTTATTGGTATTCCATGTGAAAGACCAATACAAAGTGGTGTACAAGTGAGAAGTGGAATGAAAATTATACATGATTCCAAACATTAAAAAAAAATAATAATAACTGCAAAGAGGGATGTGCGTAATTATTCAGCCCCCTGAGTCAATACTTTGTAGAACCACCTTTTACTGCAATTACAGCTGCCAGTCTTTTAGGGTATGTCTCTACCAGCTTTGCACATCTAAGGACTGAAATCCTTGCCTTTTCTTCTTTGAAAAACAGCTTCAGCTCAGTCAGATTAGATGGACAGCGTTTGTGAACAGCAGTTTTCAGATTCTCGATTGGATTTAGATCTGGGCTTTGACTGGGCCATTCTAACACATGGATATGTTTTGTTTTAAACCATTCCATTGTTTCCCTGGGTTTATGTTTAGGGTCGTTGTCCTGCTGGAAGGTGAATAGGGATGATCGGAAAGTGCAATTTCCGATTCCACGGAATTCAGAACGCGTTGAATTCCGTAACCGTTACATTCCGTCTGCCGTCAGAAAAATTTGGGTAATCTCAATTTAAACCTCGTTTTTGATATATCGTAGGCCATGGGACTTGTGACTGTTCCACCGTTTTTTGTTTTGTTTTTTTGTTTTGTTTTTTGCAGCAGGAGCTGTCGCGTAAGCTATGGGACCTAGAGGTGGTTCCACGGCGGTCATTATAAGTTTGGTTTGGAGCAGCAGGAGTTGTCACGTAGGCTATGGGACCTAGAGGTGGTTCCGCGGCGTTCAGTATAAGTTTGGTTTGGAGCAGCAGGAGTTGTCACGTAGGCTATGGGACCTAGAGGTGGTTCCGCGGCGTTCAGTATAAGTTTGGTTTGGAGCAGCAGGAGTTGTCGCGTAGGCTATGGGACCTAGAGGTGGTTCCACAGCGGTCATTAGATGGACAGCGTTTGTGAACAGCAGTTTTCAGATTCTCGATTGGATTTAGATCTGGGCTTTGACTGGGCCATTCTAAGACATGGATATGTTTTGTTTTAAACCATTCCATTGTTGCCCTGGGTTTATGTTTAGGGTCGTTGTCCTGCTGGAAGGTGAATAGGGATGATCGGAAAGTGCAATTGCGGAATTCCGTCCACGTTGAATTCCGTAACCATTACATTCCGTCGGAATTTTGCGTAATTCCGCGTTCCGTCAGAAAAATGTCAGTACTCTCAATTTAAACCTCGTTTTTGATAAATCGTAGGCCATGGGACCTAGTGGCTGTTCCACCGCTTTTTTTTTTTTTTTTGGCAGCAGGAGTTGTCGTGTAAGGCTATGGGACCTAGATGTGGTTCCATGGCGGTCATTACAATTTTGGTTTGGAGCAGCAGGAGTTGTCGCGTAGGCTATGGGAGCTAGAGGTGGTTCCGCGGCGTTCAGTATAAGTTTGGTTTGGAGCAGCAGGAGTTGTCGCATAGGCTATGGGACCTAGAGGTGGTTCCACGGCGGTCATTATAAGTTTGGTTTGGAGCAGCAGGAGTTGTCGTATAGGCTATGGGACCTAGAGGTGGTTCCACGGCGGTCATTACAATTACAATTGGTGCTGAAATAATTCCGATTTTCATGCAGAAATCCTGTTGGTTGGTTTTTGTTAAGCCTCTAATTGGTGCTGAAAATCCGATTTTCATGCAGAAATCTTGTTGTTTTCTTCTAGGGTCTTCCTTGTAATTGGCGTAAAAAAATACGCATTCCGACGTAATTACGCATAGCAATTCCGGAATTCCGTCAGAGCGGTATAGCAATTCAGATCCGATGTGACGGAACGGAATAGCGGAAAACGGTGGGCATCCCTAAAGGTGAACCTCCGCCCCAGTCTCATGTCTTTTGCAGACTCCAAGAGGTTTTCTTCCAAGATTGCCCTGTATTTGACTCCATCCATCTTCCCATCAACTCTGACCAGCTTCCCTGTCCCTGCTGAAGAGAAGCACCCCCAGAGCATGATGCTGCCACCACCATATTTGACAGTGGGGATGGTGTGTTCAGAGTGATGTGTAGTGTTAGTTTTCCGCCACACATAGCATTTTGCATTTTGGCCAAAAAGTTCCATTTTGGTCTCATCTGACCAGAGCACCTTCTTCCACGTTTGCTGTCCCCCACATAGCTTGTGGCAAACTGCAAACGGGACTTCTTATGCTTTTCTGTTAACAATGGCTTTCTTCTTGCCACTCTTGCCACTCTTCCATAAAGGCCAACTTTGTGCAGTGCACGACTAAAAGTTGTCCTATGGACAGATTCCCCCACCTGAGCTGTAGATCTCTGCAGCTCGTCCAGAGTCACCATGGGCCTCTTGACTGCATTTCTGATCAGCGCTCTCCTTGTTCAGCCTGTAAGTTTAGGTGGATGGCCTTGTCTTGGTAGGTTTACAGTTTTGCCATACTCCTTCCATTTCTGAATGATCGCTTGAACAGTACTCCGATTGATGTTCAAGGCTTTGAAAAAATTTTTGTAGCCTAAGTTCTCAATAACTTTATCACTGACCTGTCTGGTGTGTTCTTTGGACTTCATGATGTTGTAGCTCCCAATATTCTTTTAGGCCCGGTGCACACCAAAAACCGCAAGCAGATCCGCAAAACGCTAGCGTTTTTCTTCTTATTCTTATTATCTCGTTTTGCTAGCGTTTTGCGGTTTTGTGCTGTGGTTTTTGGTACAGCAGATTACAGATATTGTTACAGTAAAGCTGTTACTGAACAGCTTCTGTAACAAAAACGCCTGGCAAACTGCTCTGATGTAGCATTTTTCAGAGCGGTTCGCGTTTTTGCTATACTTAAGGCACAAACGCCTCCGCAATCCAAAATCTGCAGCAGCCCGGGAGTATGCGTTTCTGCAAAACGCCTCCCGCTTTGGTGTGCACCACCCCATTGAAATACATTACCCTAGCGTTTCCACATCCGCAATCGGATCTGAAAACGCTGCCGAACCGCTCTGGTGTGCACTAGGCCTATGACAACGTTTGAGGCCGTCACAGAGCTGTATATGTATTGACATTAGATTACACACAGATGCACTCTATTTAGTCATTAGCACTCTTCAGGAAATGTCTATGGTCACTCAGACCAAAGGGGGCTAAATAATTACTACACTTCATAGAGAATTTTTATGTGTGCATCAAACCAAGTAACACCTGACAAATCTGGCTTTGCAAATTTGGCCTAATTGGCTACTCACGAGACATTGCTCATGCTACATGAGCACTATCCAGGAGCGCCACGGGGAGGCTTCCCAATGCCCCCATACAATCGGGGTGTCGCGGGGCCCCAACCGCTCTCACTGCCTGGAATCCACAGCGGCATCCCAGAGGAGGAGGCTGGGAGGTGCAGGCGACCCCCCCCCAAGCGTGGCCAGCGCCGGGAAGAACCGCCCGCACCTGCCTCCCAAAATTTAAAAACAGGCACTTACCTTAACGTCCATTGCGTTCTGCGGCTACATGAGCACGACTTGGGAGCGATCACATGTGAAAGGAGTGAAGCATGGGCCACTCCAAGCTTTGGAGCTCAGAGCTGGCTTTCACACAACACTCCAATTACGCACACCCCACTTAACTTTGCAGTTACTTATTTGTAAAAAAATGTTTGGAATCATGTATGATTTTCATTCCACTTCTCACGTGTACACCACTTTGTATTGGTCTTTCACGTGGAATTCCAATAAAATTGATTCATGTTTGTGGCCGTAATATGACAAAATGTGGAAAACTTCAAGGGGGACGAATACTTTTGCAAACCACTGTATTTACCTACCGCGATTCAGCATTGGCGCAGTAGCGGCTCTTCATTACGGCTAAGGCGGAAATAGCTGAGCCCAATCGTATCCGCTCTACTGCGCAGGCGCGAGTCCTTTGCACATGCGCAGTAGAGCGGAAAGGATCGGGCTCGGCTATTTTCTCCTTAGCCCAAACGAAGAGCCACTAGTGCGCCTGCACAGTATCGTGGTAGGTAAATATTTACCTCACCGCTGTTCGGGTGGGACGCAGCTCTGGATTGCCGGGACACCGGAGGACGGGGGAAGCCCTGTTAGGATCCAGGGGCTTCCCCCTCCTGAGGTAAGTATCCCCCAGAGAGGGTTTTTTTCATTACAGGTTTTCTTTCAAGGACAACTGAAGTGAGAATATGGAGACTGCCATATCACAGCCACCGATACTGCCCCACCAGTGACAGGGAACTCAGCATCAAGACACGCCCCATTCCAGAACATTAATATGGTCCAAAATGACAGTATATCTACATTCTACATATCATGTCTACAGATCGTGTCAACAGATATGTAGACTGCAGATATACCAGTAATTTTGGACTAAATTAATGTTCTGGAATGTGTGCGTGTCTTGATGCTGTGTTCCCTGTCACTGGTGGGGAAGTATCAGGGGCTGCGACAGGTTTGGCCTGAGAGTGTATGTTTTATACACACCGTATATTCCCATGAAACTATATTTTAATAAGGAATTTTCACATTTTAAGGTTACATAAGCTGATAAAATAGCAGCAGTAGTGTATTGAGGAGCTTAGGGCCCCAGTGCGAATTTTACATGGGCCCCCAAGCAGTCTATTGATATGAAGCCCCAAAACCTACCAAGGAAAGTTTCAGTATCAGAGAAGTGTAATCAAAGTAAGGAAACTGTTAGGGCTTGTTCACACCTAGAGCGTTTTGGGGATTTTTTAAGTGCCAGCGATGTTGAAAATCGCCCTAAAAGCGATCGTGCAATGATTCCCTATGAGAGAGTTCACATATGAGCAGTTCGATTCCGATCCGCTCACCAAAATGCTGTCTGTACCATTTTCTAGACGATTTGCCTATAATGGAAGGTAAGGGGAAACCACAAAGTGCTTGATAAAGCACTTTCCATATGTCTCCATGGCAGCAACGGCTGGGTTAAGTCCCACCCACTTGACCCCTATAGGACCCATATTATAAATTCCCCCTTCAGACTCCCCCCCTCCGTCTTTTTTCTGTCCTCATCACCTCATCGGACCCGATAGGATGTAATGCTGCCACGTGAGTCCTTACCTGCCGCACAGTGCTTGCCTCGCCTGTGTGAGGGCCCCTGCTGGGAGTCTAAATGACACAGTGCAGGAGGAGTAGTCCGTTTCTGGTCACGGACAGGCAGCGGGCCAGTGAGGTAAATCCTCCAGACTGTCGTGCCTCTATGTGGGTGGCTAATGGCCGCCCGGCGTCCTGCTCCAGGTACTAAGAGTGAGCCGGCGTGCGTCTCACAGTGCGCTCCGCCGGCGCTGACGTCACTTCCGGTTTCGTATAGCCAATGGGCATTGAATCCTCCCCTCTGCTCTGATTTGTGGCTTTCAGTGGGGAGGGAGATTTAAGGCTGCAGTCGGTGTATAGCTCTGGTCATTCTGTTGAGAAGGCCAGAGCAGATGGACGCTGTGAGAGCACATTATTCAGGAATGGAGGATTCAGAAGGTAGGGGATCATCTTCTGCTGAGGCTCACTCAGTTAGTCAGGGATAGGTATTCATGGAATGCTAAAGCTATATTTATTTATTTTCTGCGGCAGGCGCTGACAGTGCGGAGCGGGAAGTGCCATTAGATGATCAGGTGCAGGTTATAAGGTAGGCTTACTTGGCAGCCATCATTAGGTAGGTAATTTTTCTTTTTTTTTTAGGAAGAGGCGAAGATGATATATGTTCTTCTCTCATTTCAGCCCCAATGAAGAAAGAGAGAAGAGGAAATCGAGTAAAGCCGGCCCTTCACAGCCAAGTGCAGAATCTCAACCTCGCAGGCAGACCGGACAATCACGGTCTAGGAGCAGATCTCGATCGAGATCGCGGAGACGCTCCTCTTACAAAAGAAGAAGATACAGCAGATCACCAAGTAGGGATCGCTATTCTTATCATAGCTCGTCAAGGAAGAGATGCTGGGCTTGTGGAGATCGGGTGATGCCCGGGAAACTGGTGTGTCAAGCATGCTTTACCTCTATGGCAAAAGAGCCTGAACAACCGAGGGACATTGCCGAGATGATCAGAGAAGCGGTACAGGATTCAATGAGTTCCTACATAGCTGCATTGCCCTCATCCCAGCCAAGACAGGAGGAACCATTGCCAGAACAACCAGGCCCTTCTCAACCTATGGAGTCGGAGCCAGAACCGGAGGTTGGCTTTAATTTTAATTTAGTCCAACCATATATACAGGCAGTCAGAGAAGCAATTAATTGGCAAGAGGATCAGCCACAGGAAGCAACGACATCGGCTCAAAGGGAGTTCTATACGCATCTAAAGAAATCGGTGAAGCCTTTCCCGTTAATTGAGGCCATACAGGAACTTATCTGGGAGGAGTTCAAGAAAGTAGATAAGAAAACAATCCCGACAAATAGATTTGGTAAACTTTACCCCATGGAAGAGGGTAAGTTAACGGTCCTGGAAGAGCCTCCAAAGGTGGACGCAGCAGTGGTAGGTCTAGCGAAACACGTCACCCTACCCAGAGACGACTCAGCATCATTCAATGATCCACTTGAACGTAAGATAGACTCTGAATTCAAGAAATCATACCTTTCTTCTGGTAGCGCCTGTAAACCGGCCATCGCACTGACGTCGGTGGCTGAAGCACTAAGATCATGGACTGACAATATTGAGGAAGCACTCAGAGCAGATACCGATAAGGAGGCCATTATCGCGGCCCTGGACGACTTCAGACTTACAGCAGATTTTATCGGAGAAGCATCCGTAGATGTAATCAGAAGTTCTGCTCGGTCAATGATGCATGCAGTGATTGCCAAGAGGGCCTTATGGCTTAAGTCATGGTCAGCAGACGCTACATCAAAGAAGGATTGGTGCACAATCCCTTATGATGGAAAGAATCTTTTCGGCAGTGAATTAGAGACGGCCATACGACGCGTCACTGGTGGCAAATCGGGACTTATCCCACAAGAAAAGAAGACAAGAAGGAACACTTTCCAGAGAACTTCTTACTCTAACAGGTTCAGGAACACGGGCTCATATCGCCCCGGCAGAGACTTTAAAAAACCATGGCAGAGTTCTCAAGCTTCCCTTATGAGACTCAACAAACAGAAGAAAACTATTCAGGTCCCTACGTCTCAGAAATCGTTTTGATGCTCAGACCGTCCATGCATCACCAGTGGGGGGAAGATTGCTACTCTTCAGAGATGTATGGACAGAAGCAGTCAAAGACAAGTGGGTGATACAGACTATCACAAGGGGCCATCATTGGAAGTTTTCAAGACTGCCCCCCAACATTTTCAGACGAACAAAGATTCCAGCCTCTCAGGAAAAGAGAGAGATTCTAAACCGATATGTGCAGGAGTTATTAATAAAACGAGCCGTGATACAAGTACCACAGAGAGAGGAAGGATTGGGAGTATATTCATGCCTCTTCTTTGTCAGGAAGAAAACTGGAGAGTTCAGACCGGTCATGGATTTAAGGAGACTCAATTCCTTTATAGACCTCGAACGCTTCAAGATGGAGACATTGCACACAATCTTGAAGGTGATACTAGTAGGAGACTGGGCACTTTCAGTAGACCTGGAGGATGCATATCTGCATGTACCAATAGACCCAGCCTTTCAGAAATATCTAAGGTTCACTGTGGGAGAACTACACTTTCAATTCCAGTGCCTCCCATTTGGGATCTGCACGGCCCCAAGGACTTTTTCCAAAATACTCCTAGCATTAGTAGAGACACTAAGACTCAAGGATCTCAGACTGTACCATTATCTGGACGATTTGCTCTTACTACATCAGGACAGAGACACCATCGTTCAACACAGACAGATTCTACTTTCAGAATTACAGAGGTTCGGCTGGAAAATCAACTTCCTAAAAAGCCAGTTGATGCCAACCACGGACATTACATTTCTAGGGGCACGTCTACAGACAACACTAAACACAGTCAGCCTGCCCGAGAACAAACAGGAGAGGATACAGAACCTGGCAAGAAGCATGATTTGTTCCTCAAGAGTATCGGCGAGACAATGTCTCAGCCTATTAGGAACTATGACCTCCACCATAACCATGACAAGATGGGCACAATGGCATATGAGGCCTTGGCAGCTGGGCTTCCTGTCTCAGTGGTCCAGCAGACACATGAACCAGTCGATAATAATAACAAGGTTAATGAGAGACAGCTTACACTGGTGGACAGACAAGCGAAATTTAGCAACACCATTGCAGATTCAGCAGTTCTCCACGATCACACTTACCACGGACGCCAGCCAGGCGGGTTGGGGGGCGTGCCTAGGCCCACAGACGACGCAGGGGCGGTGGCAGCGACAGAACGTTCATGTACCAGCAAACATTCTGGAGATCAGAGCGGCATTCCTAGCACTGTCCACATTCAAGAATCAGCTAATGAACAAGGATGTAATCCTGCGGATGGACAACCGGACTGCGGTCGCCTATGTGAGGAGGCAGGGTGGTACCAGGTCAAGGACACTGCTGCAGGAGGTGGCGCCAATATTCCACATGGCAGAGACCTGTTTCAACAGTCTAACAGCAATATACTTACCAGGCCGGGAGAATATCACAGCGGACTTTCTGAGCAGAACCGTATTAGACAACAACGAGTGGTCCCTCAATCCACAAATATTCCACAACATCTGCAGGGAAATGGGAAATCCTCAGATAGATTTAATGGCGACTCCGCAGAACAAGAAGTGCGAGATATTCATGGCCCGACGGCAGACACCAACAGCAGTGGCAACAGACGCGTTGATAGCCCCTTGGAACTTCTCGGTGGCTTACGTGTTTCCACCCGTTCCTCTAATCCACCGCTTACTGATGAGATTAATTCGAGAGGACGTGACCTTAATAGCGGTGATTCCGTTCTGGCCAAGGAGGCCATGGTTCCCGCTCCTGTGGAGTCTCAAGGACCGTCAGCCATTACTGCTCCCGATATCACCGGATCTACTGACACAGGGCCCGGTCGCTCATCCAAATCCAGCTACATTAAAACTGGCAGTATGGAGATTGAAAGGAGGAAACTGGAGGCGATGGGCTGCTCAAGCAACGTCATCAACACAATATTGAAAGCAAGAAGACCAACCACCAACTCTTCATATCAGAGGGTATGGGCAAGGTTCGAGGACTTTGCAGTCCAACTAGGATTTAACCCTTTACAACCAGGAATAACAGAGATCCTTCAATTCTTGCAGACTGGTCTGGAAAAGGGCTTAGGCTACCACTCATTGAAGGTCCAAGTCTCGGCCTTATCAGCTCTTACGGATCACAGATGGGCCTTGCAGCCACTGGTGGTTCAGTTCTTGAGAGGTGTGATGAAGGAGAAGCCTCCGATCAGAGCAGTATTCCCGAAATGGAATCTACCTATGGTTCTGGAAACCCTTTCAAAAACACCGTACTTTCCACTTGAACAGACAACACTGGTACAGTTGACATACAAAGCGGTGTTCCTGGTAGCTATGGCTTCGGCAAGAAGGATATCAGAGATACAGGCATTAGGGTGGGAGGAACCCTCACTGACCTTCTTTGTGGATAGGGTCGTCCTGCGCCCCATCCAACATTTCATTCCGAAGGTATCTTCAATTTACCATTTTAACCAAGAGTGGACCTTGCCAACATTATATGAACAGACTAACTCAAACCCACATCCACTGGATATCGGAAACGTCCTGAGGGCATATGTTGAGAAAACAAGAGATCTAAGGAAGACAGAGAGACTCTTTGTGATTCCTTCAGGCTACAGAGCGGGTCAGGCAGCTACGACAAGAACCATTGGACAATGGTTGGTCAACACTATCCAGATGGCATATAGGGCTAATAACCTAGCACCTCCAGAGCAGATAACGGCACACTCCACGAGGGGTTTGGCGGCATCGTGGGCCGCTTTCAACAAGGTTTCTCCAGAGAAGATCTGCCAGGCGGCCAATTGGTCCTCAATCAACACGTTCATGAGGCACTATAGAGTTGATCCGGCTGTCAATACTACCCGACAGTTTGGCTCTGCTGTGTTAAATGCTGTATAATAAGCAATAAATTGTGTGTTAGCATTACACCTCATCCCTCCCTGTGTTTATTCTAGTTAACTCCCAGCCGTTGCTGCCATGGAGACATATGGAAAGCGGAAAATTGGATACTTACCTGACGGTAATTTTCCTTTCCAGATGTGTCCATGGCAGCACAAGGCTCCCTCCCAAAGATTCGGTGATTCGAGTCACATAGACGGAGGGGGGGAGTCTGAAGGGGGAATTTATAATATGGGTCCTATAGGGGTCAAGTGGGTGGGACTTAACCCAGCCGTTGCTGCCATGGACACATCTGGAAAGGAAAATTACCGTCAGGTAAGTATCCAATTTTCCGCTTTGTATTATAGCGATTTCCCAAGTACTTTCATGAATAAATACATTGTATTTATTAATTTCCGGGTAGTTCACTTCCTGACTGATGTCAGGAAGTGAAAAAAAAATCCCCCTGTAAAAGCTCTTAAAAAAGTGCTTTATACAGCGCAGCGAAAGGAGATTTAAAAAAAAAAAATCACTAAAAATTGCTCATTGGTTGAAAAAGCACTGGCGATTTATAGTGTGAACATAGCATAAGGGTTAACACTAACTATTTAATGCATATCTATAGGTGTTTATTACCAGTATAGCACCAATGAAAAGCTAATAAGATAGGTGAAGGAGGGCCTCTAATGGGCCCCTCTGGTCCAGGGCCCCGGTGCGGTTGTGACCTCTGCATCCCCCTTGCTAAGCCACTGGAATAATAGTCTTCAGGGGCGTAGCAATAGGGGTTGCAGAGGTAGCCACCACATTGGGGCCCTTGGGACAGAGGGGCCCCAAGGGGCCCTTCCTCAACCAAAGTATTAGCTTTCTATTGGTCCTGTGCTCATAATAATCACTTCTATAGATACTTTGAATAGTGGTAATCATTAACTAGCTGTTCCTCATCCTCTTCTTGCACCTCTGACACTGTAGTTGCCATTTGCAGGTTCTGGTGCACCTTATCAATTGTTATGTATAGAGTGCTTAGGGGGCCCCAATGTAAAACTTGCATCGGGGCCCACAGCTCCTTAGCTATGCCACTGGTAGTCTTTATAAATTGTCTCCTGTATTGCCCTCAGTGAGCAGCACCCCAGTCACACAAGCCCTGCAGGAAAGGCATAGCTGAAAGTTTCCAGTTATGAGGACTGGTGAAGTGGCAGCTACCCATGTCAGTGGTCACCACCTGTGCTGTACACACAATAAAGTCTACCGTGTGTACGTAGCTTTCATAACATCTTCCATCTTCAGCGCACAGATAATTAGTCCTTATAACTAGATTATCAGCAGCTGTACAGTATTAATGCACTTGGCGATAAGTATGAGGGAGATGCCACCTCAGAGAGCGCTGCAGCTCTTGTCTACATCATCTACATATCTCTGCCTGCAGCTGCCCATACCATTTCCTAGCCACCATATGAGGAGCCGGGAAGGCAGGAGGGTATATTATAATGCTGGTGTATAAGCCGGTCTCTGCACCCCCAGCCTGACCGGCCGCCCGCACTGGTGACAGACAGTGCTGTATCCCCGCCTCCCCCGCCGCTGCTCGCCCTGCTGGTGACCCCGCCGCCCCGCTGCATTATGGGATGGGGGCTCGGAGGAGGCGGCTCGGCATCTGATGGCGGCGGATCCCGCCCGGTTAAACTGGAGGCGGGTGACCTCGTCCAGCGGTCCGGTCCCTCATGCAAGGCATGGGCACCGCGCTGTGGCCATTCGGGAGCTGATGATCGTGTTTGGGGGCGGTAACGAGGGCATAGCGGAGGAGCTGCACGTCTATAACACGGGTGAGGACGAGGAGGAAGCGGAGGAGCCCCTGGCCGGGTGGGAGGCCTCGCAGCCTGCATAGAGCCCTGCTCTGTGACCCGATGGCTGGGGAGGAGCACGGGGAAAGTTACAGTGTGACATAAAGTTGCCTGAAGCAGCAGAAGGTGACAGCAGAGAGAAGACAACATGAGAGCACTTGTTGTCAGCTCACCATATTAAGCTGTGATAAAAGACTATGGATGGAATGTCACATCACTTTCTATGCTACTGATTTACTGTCACTCAGTGCAGGCAGTCCATCATGTGCACAGCCTTGGCTGTCTATAGTGACTGAATTGGAGGAAGCTGTGGATTTCCATCCAAGATGTACTGGAAGCTGAAATCGACTTTTTTTGATGGCCCTTTACATCAGCTCTGATGCATAGCATTCCTAGAAAGAGTCTAATGCAGGGAATACACGGTGCGTTTATGCTCTGGAATCGAGCCGCTGGTTCGATACCGGTGCGTCCCCGTGGACGTGTGGATCAATTCCCGCTCGTCCCCCGCGGGCATTTCCTAATCTTCTGTGCGTTTCTTCTTTTGTTCTCCTCGCCGGTATCGCGCGCGCAATCGATTCGGCGGGGTATCGGACAGGTCGGAAATGATCAATCGAGCCATCAGCGGCTCGATTGATAATTTCAAATGAACCGTGTATTCCCAGCATTATGTTGAGAATACACGGCTCGATTCTAAGCTGATAAGATGGTTCGATAGATAATTTCCGACATGTTTGATCACAGTTTGATTGTTTTGCCGCTCGATTTGTCATTGAAGTGAGTTGAAAAAAGATAAGAAAAATGAGTGGAAGATAAGAGAATCAAGCGGGCAAAACACTTGAGCTCCAGAATTGACCCATGCATTATTCCCAGCATAAAGTCAGAAACTTTGCAGCATGATGAAAGTACTTTTGTCTATCTATACAGTAGTGTTTATAATATGCAATTTTTGCTAGTCTACTTTAGGGGACTCAGCAGGAAACCTCATAGGGAACGGTCAGCAGCTAAGGAGTTTTGGGCCCCAGTGCAAGTTTTACATTGGGCCCCCAAGCACTCTATACATATCAATTCATATAGCACACCAAGGGCTTGATTAGCACGCTTGTGAAAAGCCCTGTATCACGCCCAAAATTGCTCTGCGCGTGATTTACGGTGCGCCGTAAAGATAGTGCGATGTTAACGTCACACCCTTCGCGTGAAACGTGACCTCCGGTGCCCTGGAAACGTGGCACCCGACGATAACGTTGCATGCGAAGTTGTCATTGCACCCTATGCGCCATTATGGTTGCACCGGGTGCGGCGTTTCCAGGGCATCGGGGGTCACTTTTTATGCGAAGGGTGCGACGTTAACATCGCACCTTGCGATCTTTTTGGCGCACCGCAAACCAAACTTTTTAGGTGTGCTAACTAGATTAGCACCAGTTAGTGAATCAAGCCCCAAAACCTGTCAAGGACATCCACGGTATTAATGGTGCAAGCAAGGGATGGGGAACAGTTTAATAATTACCACCATTCAAAGCATCTATGGAAGTGATTATTACCAGCAGAGGACCAATAAAGAGCTAATACGGCCATTGAGGGAGGGCCCCTCTGCGGACACAAACTCTGCATCCCCTATTGCTACGCCACTGGGAACAGTTCTCCAATAATACCACCCTCTGAGTCTACAGCACAAAACGTGATTGACCAAATAGTGTGAGTGGTATTTGCTACAACCTAATGGAAACCTAGCGGTGTGAGAGGTGTGTGTGGTGGCTGGATGGTTAAGGGTTCTGCCTCTGACACAGGAGACCAGGGTAAGAATCTCGTCTCTGCCTGTTCAGTAAGTTTCCCTAACACTGCTACTGCCTATAGAGCGCGCCCTAGTTGCTGCAGCTCTGGCGCTTTGAGTGCGCCAGGAGAAAAGCGCTATATAAATGTTATTTGTCTTGGCTTGAGAGGGTGCCATTCACGTTAGCTGATTTTCCCCATGAGGTTTCCTGCTGGGTTCCTTAAAGGGAACCTAAACTGATAGGGATATGGATGTTATCTTTTAAACAATACCAGTTGTCTGGCAGTCCTGCTGATCTCTTTGGCTGCAGTGGTGGCTGAATCACAGACCTGAAACAGGCATGCACCTAATCCAGTCTGAGGCCCAGTGCACACCAAAACCGCTAGCAGATCCGCAATACGCTAGCGGTTTTGGGAGCTGATTTCAGAGCGATTCTAGGTATGTTTAGAGAGGTTTTCTAAACATACCTAGCGGTTTTGGGTGCGTTTTTGTGTAGCAGATTACACATATTGTTACAGTAAAAGCTGTTACTGAACAGCTACTGTAACAAAAATGCCTGGCAAACCGCTCTGAAGTATCGTTTTTCAGAGCGGTTTGCGTTTTTCCTATACTTTACATTGAGGACGAAACGCTTCCGAAATCCACAAACGCGCAGCAGGGGGCGCGTTTGCGGCTTGGCGAAAACCGCCGGTGTGCACCATCCCATTGCAATACATTAGACAAGCGTTTTTATAGGCGGATGCGGCCGGCGGATCGCTCCAAAAACCGCTCGGTGTGCACTGGGCCTGACTTCAGTCAGAGCACCTGATCTGCATGCTTGTTTAGGGGCTGTGGCTGAAAGTATTAGGGACACAGGATCAGCAGGAGAGTCAGGCAACTGGTATTATTTTAAAAGGAAAAATCCATAACCTTAAGTTTAGGTTCCCTTTAAAGGAGTTGTCAGGGCAAAGCTAGTAAAATGAGTGGTACTTACTGGGGGCTTCCTCCAGCCCCAAGCTCCCAGGACCTCCCTCGCCGCAGCTCTGTCTGCAGCCGTTCGCCGGAGCTCCGACCCGGTCCCCGGCGATGACATCAGTCCGCTCCGGCCCACGTGGCGTTGATTGACAGCGCTGATCGCGCAGGTGCAGTACAGAGCGACCTCCAGGTCGCTCTGATGTCATCGCCGGGGACCGGGTCGGAGCTCCAGCGAACGGCTGCGGGCAGAGCTGCGGGGAGGGAGGTCCTGGGAGCTTGGGACTGGAGGAAGCCCCCTGTAAGTACCACTCATTTTACTAGATTTGCCCTGACAACTCATTTAAAGGGAACCAGAGAGGAATGTTAATAAAAAATAGAACAAGGTTTTATACATACCTGGGGTTTCTTCCAGCCTCATGAGCCTCGATCGCTCCCACGCCGCCATCCTCCGCTTCCTGTATCGGCGGGTACCGTCACTTCCGGCGGACGCGGCCAATTGTCCGCATCACAGGGGCTCCCTCCATACCCGTACGCATGAGGCTGCGCAGTAGGCAGCCTCATGCGTACGTATAAGGAGGGAGCCCCGTGTGATGCGGACAGTTGGCCGCGTCTGCTGGCCGACTCGCGGCAATGACGAGACCCGGTACCGGCAGATCCAGGCAGCAGAGGACGGCGCCGTGGGAGCGATCCGTGCGTATGGGGCTGGAAGCCCCAGGTATGTATAAGAGCTCCCCCCCAACTTCTCTGGTTCCCTTTAAAGTAGAATACTGCCCAGTGCCAGTTCACTTGGAGTTTGCCTATTTGTTGAGATTTTTTTTAATTGCTGGTAATAACCATTGCCATAAATAGATGCACTTCTGATGTGAACTAACCTAATGGTACGTACACACTTGCGACTATGGTCGTTTGAAACAGCAGCTTAACGATCGGTCTGCCGACAATCGGGTAAAGAACTTTACCAAATGATCATTAAGTACAACGACGAACTAATGATATCGCCACGATGAGAAAATCCAACAGGACGGATCATATTGAACGACAATTGTTACAAAACTATAGTGTGTACAGTTATCTGCCGAGAACGATCGTTACAAGGGCCAATGCGCCTGCGTTGGATTGTGCCCAGCTTCCTTACTTCCTGTGTAGCGCGGCCCATAACGATTGTTAGATTATAAATTTCAAACAAACTTTGTTTTCAAGTTAACTATCATATATTCTTATCTATTGTATCCCCATGTTTGATTGTTTTGTTTTTTTTATTTGATATAAATATGTACGCAACATTTCCCTCTGATCGTTCTTTTCTGCGACAACGATCGTTAATGTGTATGATGATTGCTGCATCCCATTGTTGCATTCCAATCGTTCCCATATTGTTCATCTGGTAACTATCGTTCCTTGTAAAAGATTGTTATCGCAAGTGTGTACGTACCATTAGGTTTGCTAAAATTCTCTGTATGTTAATTCTTCTGTGTATTTTTTTTCCCTGACAGTTACAAATCAGTGGTTTCTCCCAGCTGTGAGAGGGGACATTCCCCCAGGTTGTGCTGCTCATGGATTTGTATGTGATGGAACAAGGATCCTGGTATTTGGGGGAATGGTGGAATATGGAAGATACAGCAATGACCTTTATGAGTTGCAGGTATAATATGTGTTTTTACCTATGCTGCATATTTTATTTAAGTAGCAGTCGAGTATTGTACCCTGTACCGTAATCTCTTGGTAAACAAGAACACAAAGTACTACTGCACCCACAGAATGTTAAAAGTACAACCACAGTAATGGTGCAGATAAGTGCTTTCTCCTGTTCAGGAGGTCTGATTAGGGACTGTATGTGGCTGTTAATGCCCATCTGCATACACCGAGAAATCTCGTCTATAGCGTTTGTAAATTTTACAGTGAAAATTCATGAAAACCAACGTCTGCAGGGAGACCCCTTTGGAGAGGGGACCTCACGTCATTATTTTTAACTGTGATTTGCCAATTAAAAAGTTTAATATAAAAATGTGTGTGGGATCCCCCCTCCTGATCCATTTTAACCCCTGTCATTTATGCAGGATGAGATAGCCAGTTTGTGGAGCCCAGACCGTGTGGGGACTCCAGAGCCTGAGCTATACCAGACCACATGGTCCATGGTATGGGGAGACTCTGGAAGAGTTCTTGCCCAATCCATGCTCTTAACCTCCTGGGCAATGGAGGTAGGGGCTTTGACACCCTAGGGTGGGTTAATGGTAGCATCTGGGAGCCCCCTACAAAAAGGAGACCCCCCAAATACCTGCCCCCTCCCCAGGTGAAATGAATGTACACACGCGTTGATCCCTGCCCCGATGACCGATAAACAGTGCCGCACACGTCAATCTCCTTTCCAGCTTTAGACTTGCTATACTAAGTATAGCAAGCTCCAGAGCAATGACATTCTGAATTCTGCTGCAGAATGTCATTTTGCTGACTTTAAAAAAAACATTTTTTTATTTGAAGTATTCAAAATCCATTTTCTCAAAAAAAAAAAAAAAGTACTGGGTCAGAGATCTTCCTGGGAAAACTCTGCCAGAGGCATTCTCCCCCACCCTTCATTATGGACTTCTAGCTGGTAGAGAATCACTGTAAGGACAGAAACCCACTAGGAGCGATTTCTAATTGCTAGTGATTTCAAAATGCTCTTGTTAATGCAATGCTATGGGAGATTTGTATAAAATCACATCGCTCAACTGGGATCACACCCATAGCATTACATTAACAAGAGTTTTCAAAGCGCTCAGAAAATCGATCCTAGTGGGTTTCTGGCCTTGCTTGTTCACACCTAGGGCAGTTTTTGTTTTTTTTGAGCATCAGTGATTTTTAAAAACACCCTGAAATCGCTAGTGCAATGAAACCTTATGGGATAGTTCAGTGGTGCTCAACCTTTTTTGGCCCGAGGGCCGAACTTCAAATCAAGAAAAATCTCGAGGGCCGGAACACATGCATACAAAATTTCGATGTAAAACATTCAACGTTTTTCTAGTAACAGTTAACATGGTGTTGGAAATGGAAAGAAAACGACAATATAAGAATTGTTGTACTCACCATGTGATGCACATTTTCTTAATGAGAAGTTTGTGGCTGTTTGGGTGTATGCACAGGGCAGATCAATGCAGCAATGGTATGAGAGTGGCCTGTAGTGTGCTGGCTGAGGAGGCTGTCAGCTCTGCTGAGGAGGAACAGAGGCCTAATTACCCGCACGTGGCCTGTAGTGTGGGGCTGAGGAGGCTGTCGGCTCTGTGTGGAGCTAAGGAGGCTGTCACAGCGTGTGCCCCGGTGTCTGCCTGCGGAGGAGGAGAGGATCGGGTGGTATTGCGTAGTATGGCACTCGGCGGGACGCGCATACACCAGCGTGTGCTTGTTTTCAGCCCCGGGTAGTGCTGGGATAGTTAGAAAGCCTCTCTCATTGGTTACTGCAGGAACCTTCCTCCAATAGGAATTAGGCTGATTCCTATTGGAGGAAGGTTCCTGCAGTAACCAATGAGCGAGGCTTTCTGACTATCCCAGCGCTACCCAGGGCTGAATACGAGCACACGCTGGTGTATGCGCGTCCCGCTGAGTGCTGATACTACGCAATACCACCCGATCCTCTCCCTCTCTGCAGGCAGACACCGCGCGGGCCACAGAAATTGGCTTCACGGGCAACAAATGGCCCGCGGGCCGTAGGTTGGGCACGGCTGCGATAGTTTATATCAGCGCGTTGCGTCCACTTTCCGTTCAGCAAAGCGCTGCATGTACAATTTTCTGGGCGATTTTGCTACAATGGTAGGTATAGGAAATGTGCAAAATGCTCACAAATCGCTTTATCCTGCGTTTGCGCTGTTATGAATAAATACATTGTATTTATCCATTTCCGGGTGAAAGAGTTCACTTCCTGACTGCTGTCAGGAAGTGAAAAAACAGAATGGCTCTGCAAAAGTGCTTACAAAGCGCTTTGTACAAAATTGTAACGCGCAGTGGAGCGCCGGGAAAAAAGCGCAAAACGCGGCCATCAGCAATTTTAATTTTAGATGTGAACAAAGCCTTTAAGTAGGAAGTTAAAACCTGTTGTTTTGCTCCTCGGTCAAAGACTGCAACCTGTTGATGATGAAGGGCCACTGCTAGACACATTACAAATTGCAGTGCTACCTCTATGCAGAGTTATCTTTTAAAGTGGTCTGAAAGCCAGCATTTTGTACATTGTTCTAAAAGATTCCTCACAGCTTGAAATCCGCATCCAAACTGGAGATAACAGTGTGTGTGTGTATATATGTGTGTGTATATATATATATATATATATATATATATATATATATATATATATATATATATATATATATATATATATATTTTTTTTTTTTTCTTGTTAAACACACATGTATCAACACTGGAATGTAAACAAACACTCTCTGAGAAACTGTCTCTGCTTCAGGCACACAGTGTTCTGAATAGCACATTCGAAGATTTTAATATATAATAAAAAGCAGTTATAATAGAAAAATAATAAAATGCAATGCCAGCTTTCAGGGCAAGAAAAACTACACTTTGGAAACTTGTAATTTGTAAACAGGCAATATTACATGTGCACAAAACAAATATAACTGTATGAGTAATAAAAAGTAGGAAAACACCTTTTTAGTTTCAGACCACTTTAAAGCGTACCTGAAGTTAGATAGTTACCTCTGGGACCCTTTGAAAATGTTTTACAATAAGGTCAGATATGCTCGGTTGCTTTGGCCGCTGTCTGTGTCCAGTTAGTTTTATGTTTGTTTTATTTGGACCATTTTGTGGGTCTTTTCTATGCTTACCCCTGTTTCTACTCTTCTCTTTATACCATATAAATGGTGAGAGCTGTGATAAGCGTTGCTTGCTAGAACAGGTCCAGACGCATGGTGTATGGGCTCTCTGTCTAGGTTAAGAGCATGGATGCATGCTTCCAGTAACGGCATGACGCAGAATATGTTTGGTTGCAGGGTTATGTGTGGTGCAAGGTTAGTGTAGGAATACATCAGGTGAAACGCTTTGCTAAGGTTGACCACCTGAACCAAATTACTGCAATTTTTGTGAATTGAGATTTCTCACGTCAAACAATAGTAGCAGCACTTTTGTAACTGCAAAAAAGAAAAACAAAACTGTGTATGTACACAGCCAGCTTTTAGGTCTATTTTAGCTTCATTGATCATATCAGACTATATAACTAAAAAGTTAGTAACCTGCCAGTGGTTCCTAGATGTATTAAGACATTAGTGGCTATGTACATGTGCATGTTACAACAGTGATATACCTGCTGAATTTCTACCCTTTCAGCAACTGGTCTGATATGATCCAGATCTGAAGCAAGAGTAATCAGTCTGTTTGTTTTCAAGGCGAGTCGCTGGCTGTGGAAGAAGATGAAACCTCAACCTGCCTCCAATGGATCTCCACCTTGTCCTCGGTTGGGCCACAGTTTTACCCTCCATGGCAATAAATGTTACTTGTTTGGCGGTCTAGCCAATGAGAGTGAAGACACCAACAACAACATTCCCAGGTAGTCAGACATTTCTGATGAGCAGTGCTGTAGGCAGAGTACTGTACTGTGTAATGTGGAGTATACTTTGTGAAGAGTTTTGCCTCCAACTCCTCATTGTGCAGTACTCATGAGGATCTTGCTTCAATGTGCACATGGGGAAAGGCTGTGATTAATTCAAGCCATTGAGGTTGTCTCCTGGTTACTAGGGGTGGTCAATAAGATGCAAATAATTGATGCAAGATTATGCAAATTAATGCAGCTTGACAATGGACCAAGCAAATCCTGCCGATGGAGGATTTCATTGGGCCATTTTTACGTTGTAAAAAATAGAAATAATTCCAAGTTGATTAATATCTCATTGACCTTTCCTACTGGTTACTGCTTGGATCACTGCAGAACTTTGCCAAAATACACATCTTAAAATATGTTCTCCACATGTTTAGCTTCTGCATTGATATGAAGGAGGGAAAGGTTTTTGTATAATTGACTCTGTAAGGGGGATTTTCAAACACCTTTATTTCCTGTAGAAAAAAAATGCTACATGCCTGGCTGTCCTGCTGATCTAGAGTCTTTGATTTAGTGCCCTAGGACTCATTTGCAGATCAGATGTGTGTCTAAGTACCACCTAAAGCCAAAAGGTCAGCATAGCAGCCAGGCAATAAGCATTATTTGACAGTTAATAAAGAATGCAACCTTCATCTTCTTCTATATCCTGTAAAGATGATTTGTAATGTGCAAAGGCAAATAAATACCTCATCTTGATTCCACTCTGATTTTCATTGAGAAGGGTCGATTCTATTGTATGGACTTCAGAATTTTGAAACCGCAGATTTTTTATTTTTTTTAAAAAAAATTTTGTGTGTACTAATGCTCATTCAGAGTGAAGCATTTTTTTATGTACAGCATCAGTCCTTGCACATTCCATATGCAGATATTCTTGTCTGAAATTAATACAGCTCCATAATTACCTCCCTCCTACTCCATGCTGCTCGACGTTGATTAAAGGAGATTGGCCTGTTTTCATGCCTTTTCCACTTGCTGTGTTGCAATCCAATAATCGTATTGCCTGCGATTTTGCTGATCTATATGCTATTGACTATGAATCACATGCAAAACCACTTTGCAACTGAAGATACATTTTATATTTATCACATACCAGGTATCTGAATGATTTTTATGAACTTGAGTTGCGTCCAGGAAGTGGAGTCGTTGGCTGGAATATACTACCCACCAAGGGAACCCCTCCTTCTCCGCGCGAGTCCCATTCAGCTGTCATATTCAGCAGCAGAAAAGATCATAGGAAATCAAAGTTGTATATCTTTGGAGGAATGTCTGGGTGTCGGCTTGGCGACCTGTGGGAACTAGACATTGGTGAGCTGTGTTGACGTTATTCCATTATTATGAAGAATGGTGTGTGGGTTCGTTAAACTGAACATATATGCATTTTTTTCCCTATTTTGTTCTGCACAGTTCTGTTACTCAATAAAGTTATGTGCACTCAGTAAACTTTTGGTTTGAAATTATCATTCATGATCTGTGAGTTTGTACAAGCATTTATCAGTGCTCAGCAAAGAATGGGGCACAAGTACTTAGTTACATAGTTACATAGTTACATAGTTATTTTGGTTGAAAAAAGACATACGTCCATCGAGTTCAACCAGTATAAAGTACAACACCAGCCTGCTCCCTCACATATCCCTGTTGATCCAGAGGAAGGCGAAAAAACACTTACAAGGCATGGTCCAATTAGCCCCTAAAGGGAAAAATTCCTTCCCGACTCCAGATGGCAATCAGATAAAATCCCTGGATCAACATCATTAGGCATTACCTAGTAATTGTAGCCATGGATGTCTTTCAACGCAAGGAAAGCATCTAAGCCCCCTTTAAATGCAGGTATAGAGTTTGCCATAACGACTTCCTGTGGCAATGCATTCCACATCTTAATCACTCTTACTGTAAAGAACCCTTTCCTAAATAAATGGCTAAAACATTTTTCCTCCATGCGCAGATCATGTCCTCTAGTCCTTTGAGAAGGCCTAGGGACAAAAAGCTCATCCGCCAAGGTATTATATTGCCCTCTGATGTATTTATACATGTTAATTAGATCCCCTCTAAGGCGTCTTTTCTCTAGACTAAATAAACCCAGTTTATCTAACCTTTCTTGGTAAGTGAGACCTTCCATCCCACGCATCAATTTTGTTGCTCGTCTTTGCACCTGCTCTAAAACTGCAATATCTTCTTTGTAATGTGGTGCCCAGAACTGAATTCCATGTTCCAGATGTGGCCTTACTAGAGAGTTAAACAGGGGCAATATTATGCTAGCATCTCGAGTTTTTATTTCCCTTTTAATGCATCCCAAAATTTTGTTAGCTTTAGCTGCAGCTGCTTGGCATTGAGTACTTGGCATTGAGTACGAGTACTTGATTATGGCAGATTCTTTGTACACAATTGCTTTGCGCTTGGGCACTGTGAGGGTTCCTCCTACTTCTGCACAGGGCAGCACATGCAGCTTGAGAAAACCAAACATGTGTAACTGTCACAAGGGCCTTGATTCATGAACCATCGGTAAATATACCATGTGCACGCAGCACGGGTAAATATTAAGGCGCACACACAGTGGTACTCAAAGTAGTGCGACCGCTACTATGTTAATGTGTGCTACAAGCGCATTGCGCGCATGCTATGCTAACATAATATTAACCCGCGGTGTGTGTGTGTGTGCGGTATATTTACTGTTGGTTCATGAATCAAGCTGATGGTTACCAGCAGGCTGTCAGCAGAAATTATTATAATAATCATTAAATAGTTAAAGTCTATACAGAGCTTAATTTTAGGTTTTATCCTATTAATGGGGTAATGTATTTTCTCACATTTATGGGTCTTATCCAGTTCACTTTTTATCCTGGGTGATATTTCACATCCTATCAATAAAATCAGTAGAATCTTGACAGTACTTTGTTCACCTACTTTGCGGTACTTTTTCAATTGCGGAGTGCTGGAAAGTTATTTTAAACAGAAGGTGAAAAATTATCTTCTAGGAGAAAACTCAGGAGAAAAGGTGAATAGGATCGGCCCCTATATATTTTGAAATACATAATTAAAATACCTCTTTTTGTATCTCTAATGTGCTGAGTGTATTCTAGTATACAATGTTATGTAGCATATTATTATGCAGATTTTAAAGATGTAGGGCTAAAAGTTTTTTACCATAACAATGTTGAAATTATTCTTAATTCTATGAATTGTTTTTTTGGTGCCTCTTTATTATCAACTTTGTTCAGCAATCTATCACATTGACAGGATGCAACATTTCAGGATCCTGCAATAAGTAATGTGATTCTATTGAAATCTGGTGACAGTTCTGACCAGTAAGTGCTGCTCTAAGTATATTCCTCTGCTTTTCAGAATAATCTGTTATCTTTTCTGTATTTCTGTTGTTGTAGAAACCATGACATGGAGTAGTCCTGAAGCCAGAGGAGTGGGTCCTCTGCCTAGAAGCCTTCACACAGCTAATGTAATAGGGGACAGGTAAGTTCTTGGCTTACTATTACACTATCAAGATATTGGTTTGAAAAAGAGACTTTGTTCAGCATTTAGACCCCCCCCCCCCACCCCCATTTTTTTTGTCTCTGGTTTCTCTTGTTCCCACTGGAAGTTAGAAAATGTTTGTTTTCAATGTCCTTTTTGATTTGCACGGAATGAGGGCCCTTTTCCACTGAAAAGCGTGATCGGGTGCTGTGATGCAATGGCGATTTTCCTAGTGATTTAGCACTGCTTACGATTGGCTGCCATAGCAGGCAATATTGAAAATAAGCAGTAGGAGTTACTGCTCTGCTAGTTACTTCTGCTGAATGATGAGAAGTTCTGGGTAGTCTGTGTGCCAGAGAGTACAGACTCCATGTTTGCAAAGAAGTGCAATTTGAAATCTAGTTTCTTTTTATTTTTTTTTAATCGCCTAACAGTTGTACAACACTGATATGTCTAGCAAATTGTTTAAAAAACAACAAAAAAAAAACCTTGCATTTTTGTTTGAATATAGGATGACAAAACAGTGATACTGTCCATTTTATCTAGTTTACTGGACTTTTCTGATCATTCTTAATACTTAAAACACCAGTAGATTACATTTTTTCAAAAAAGAGTCATTTTCTTTTCTTAATAGTATATTACCTGTCTGTTTTAGAATGTATGTATTTGGCGGCTGGGTTCCACAAACATCCAATGGGGGTAGCTCACCGGCTCAAGAGAACCAGTGGAAGTGCAGCAACTCCCTTTTCTACTTGGATTTGGGTTCGTATGATTTCTTATCACATTGCTATGGTAACCAGCCACGCAGATTCACTAGACTGAGTGTCACGATTCATTCACAGGGGTGTGCCTGCCTTGGAACCAGCACTGATTCAGTAAGTTGTACAGCAGTAGTATGCAGGTCTAGAAAGGTGCTTGGCTGTGACTGAGAACAGTTTTATTGACAAATTGCTTTTAGGAAGCTTGAGCATTGATGTCACCATTTACATCTTATCTTGTTGTGCAGACTCCATGGAGTGGACCGCCTTAATGGCAGAAAATTCAGAAGAGAAGGACAATCTTCCAAGACCCAGAGCGGGGCATAGCGCAGTCACAATTGGGAAACGTCTTTACATTTGGAGTGGAAGAGATGGTTACAAAAAAGCGTGGAATTTCCAAGTGTGTTGTAGAGACCTTTGGTACATTGACACAGGTAGCTAGAGAACTGGTAAATGCTCTGCCCATTTACAATAATGTAACTCAAAACATTGTTTGGCGGGTCATTCAATAAATCAGTGCTGGGGAATAAAGTTGTACATTTAGTCTTATGTGCTACTACTACTTGAGCAATGCTAACAGATTTTCTTTGCCTCTGGGATCCATCTGTGTAGAGTTTAATGCAGAAAGATGCACATATGGGAGAGATTAGCTTAATAAAAGTGAGTGTTAATGTCCTGAAAACTGTACTCACAAGGCCTTTTATTTTGTGGTGTCTAACAGAGCACAGTGCTCATGCATTTTGGTCTGAATAAAGACAGTTGTACCACAGAACACGCTTATTAAGTTCCCTCCAGAGTCCTGCACAAAATGTCATTGGCAGTCTTTGTGTGGGATGCTGCCCTGCTCTTCCTAAGGGATTCTGTGTGTTGCCTCTAATCAGAGGCATGGTGGTTTAGTGGTAACTTGGGGATAACTCCTTAAAAAATCATGCTAACATGCCCATTGAGCTATCTGCATATTCTTACTTTACCAGATTGCTCTTCTCAGCACGAACCAGTGATCAATCATGAATTGGGCACTTTGATTGGCTTTGGGAACAAATGCTCCCATTCATTAATTGGTGGTCTAGGGTGGCACGCTCATAGGATACAGAAGACCAGTATCCATGCACCTAGGATTTTAGATAAAGTCTTAGGGGGCGTAGATATACTGCTGCTTGTGCGGCTAGTGGTTAAAATGACTGACATCCTTTTAGACACCTTTTCCAAGTGTGTACACATGTCCCCAGATGTCCACCAACAGCTTGTTAGTAAGCGCCCATGCTTGAAAACTATACCCCATTTCTGCTCTGTAACACCCTGCAGGCACCGTTAGCTGGCCTGTGCATGTCTTTCATCTTCTCCGTGCTGAACGGTGTGATTGTCAGGGAGCTGAACTGTATGTCTGTGTAATTAATATCATTTGGAAATGATATAAGCAGTAGAATAAACGTAAAGTAAAATATAAATTCATTCTTTTTTTATCTTGTAGACCTTTGAATATACGCATGTATTATGTTATGTAAAAGCATAGGGTTTGCAGCAGTAGATCCCTTTTGTAAATCTATTTGTATTTCCTTTTCAGAGAAGCCATCGGCACCTTCACAAGTTCAGCTGATTTTAGCCACTACAAACAGTTTCCATGTGAAATGGGATGAGCTGCCCACTGTTGAAAGATACCTTCTGCAGCTCAGCCCAGAAGTGCCAGTGTCACCATGTACCGGAAAACTTGCCCACCTCAATGAACTGTCAGCACAGAGTGCTTGTGTTCCTCCTCCAGCAAACGCTGCTCCATTGCATTCACTTCACAGTGGACTTACAGGCTCCCAAGAGGAAAGTAAGTTATGGTGGCAAAACATAATGGGGTTGATTTCCAAACACGGAACCAAAGAAAACTGGAGCAAAAACGGCATGACTGAACAAAGCAACTACTCAGATTTTGTCTAAGATGGCTTCATGTAGGGTTTTCTGGGCAGTGCTATCACTTTGATGAAATCTGCAAGTGATTGACTGACCCCAGAAAGCCAGACTGATGAACTTTAGACTGTTCATCAAAAGAAATCATGTCAAATTTAAATTTAGGGGGTGTAAGGGAGGAGCCCTGGGGTATTGAGGACTATACTGCTTTGTACTACGTTGAGCAAACAGCTTGTGGAGGCAGAAGTTTTATCAGTTCTTGATCTGAATGAGAGGTGCACAGAAGTAGATCGATCACTACTCCCTGATTGATTTCCAATCTGGAGTGATCGATTGAGCCACTTAGAACCCAAGCATTACTAGAATTAAATTAAAGGATATCATTTGGATATTTGGTTGCTCTTGGCTTTTTCGGTTTAGGTTATTGGGCCCTTATAAACAGCAGATGTAGAGTGACCAATCACCTTTCATCTGTCATTGAACATATGGAAAATAATGTAAATGTCAGTTATGTTAAGATGTGAGATTTGGTGGCTTTTGTGTATGAATTGTGATCACTATAGATGTTCCTTTACTTGTTATGTTCAAGTTACTGTTACAAAGTAGCTCAGTATGATCATTTGTTACAACAATCTGATGGCACAAGGGCAGTGCAGCTCATTTGCAGGACACTTTGTATATGGATCTCATTACCATTTATAGAGGCTATTTTATCAAGGCAACTCCAGATCAACCAGTCAGAATCCATTTACTTTAACTATGTAAACACAGGTTAAGGGCCCTTTTCCACTAGGGCGTTTGCGCTAGCTGAATCACAAAATCGCAAACCGCTAGCGATTTTACAATCGCTAGGGTTTGCTAAATAACATAGGAATCGCAGTAGGTTATTTCCACTACCGCGATTCGTTTTTGCCTCAAACGCGATTCCGCCACGGAGCGATATTTGCCGCGATTTTGCTGTGCACTACAGCATAGCAAAATCGTCAACGCAATCGCCGGAACTTTCCTGCACTTTTTTTCATATTCAGCAATTGCTAGCGGTCAGCGTGAACGCTAGCGATTGCTAGTGGAAAAGGGCCCTTATGGACTCTAAACTGTTGTGGAATATATCAGTGCTATATATAAACATAAAAATAATAGCGCTAAATGGGTGTGTCAGCAAACAAACCTGCTAAGGCATGCTGTTTTTTTGCTAACCATATATAACCATGGTTTTCTCATGTATTTTAGATGCAGTTAGTCCAACGTCTCCTTCAAGCTGTGTTTCTTCTGTAGAACACAAAGCAGAGGTGTGTCACAGCAATAGCAGCAGTGCTGGGCCAGGTATCCAGGTAAATTGTGTGTGTGTGTGGTGTTGGGCCAGGTATCCAGGTAAATGGTGTGTGTGGTGTGCTGGGCTAGGTATCCAGGTAAATGGTGTGTGTGGTGCTGGGCCAGGTATCCAGGTAAATTGTGTGTGTGTGTGTGTGTGTGTGTGGTGCTGGGCCAGTAAATGGTGTGTGTGGTGCTGGGCCAGGTATCCAGGTAAATGGTGTGTGTGTGTGTGTGTGTGTGTGTGTGTGTGTGTGTGTGTGTGTGTGTGTGTGTTGCTGGGCCAGTAAATGGTGTGTGTGTGGTGCTGGGCCAGGTATCCAGGTAAATTGTGTGTGTGTGTGTGTGTGTGTGTGTGTGTGTGTGTTGCTGGGCCAGTAAATGGTGTGTGTGTGGTGCTGGGCCAGGTATCCAGGTAAATGGTGTGTGTGTGTGTGTGTGTGTGTGTGTGTGTGTGTGTGTTGCTGGGCCAGTAAATGGTGTGTGTGTGGTGCTGGGCCAGGTATCCAGGTAAATGGTGTGTGTGTGTGTGTGTGTGTGTGTGTGTGTGTGTGTGTGTGTGTGTGTGTGTGTGTGTGTGTGTGTGTGTGTGTGTGTTGCTGGGCTAGGTATCCAGGTAAATTGTGTGTGTGTGTGTGTGTGTAGGGACACAATATAGAATGAGCTCCTCCTGTATAAACAACATATTCAATTCAGGCATCAGCAAACATTCCAATTATTATTAAAGCAGGACTCTGTCCAGGACCATACGAGGGGGAAGGGAGGTTAGTGAGGATATGATAGCGAGTTGGTGGATTGCGCCTTCAGATATTTCTGCTGGACTTTCCTTTCTGAGCTCCTAGGTCCATTAGTTAACTGATTACAGCCTGCCATAGGAGTCTATAGCCAAGGAACCAGAAGGACTAGCAGATGCACGGAAAAAGGAAGTGTGTTAAAACAGTGCAGAATGGCTGCATGTGCACGAGTCCAGTGTCTTCCTACTTGTACACAGTATGACATTAATACCTGCATTACTTTCCACCTATGCCATTTTATGGCACTAAGTATATTTCCCTTTAATACAGATAGTACATAGTACAGTACAATGTGTAGTCATCCTAAAGTTGGATGAAAGCATTCAATGGCTACTGGACATAAGCAGCTGACTGCTATCGATGTTTCTTATCAAGGATGCAGATGTACAGGTTCAGCTCAGCAGACCCAGCACATTATTTCTTGTGGAGAGGAAAAGGGAGAGAAAATCAGTGCCTCCCACTGCAGCTGAAGATTGGGCAGGGAAACCCAACCAAGCCTATTCCCCAAAGATTGTCTGATCTGGTTGTCAGCTGGGACAACTAAGGATATCCAGCTTCCACCTATCCTGACTGTTTTATCAAGGGTAGGAGTGAGTGGGAGGCCTTTAGAGCATCACCAGATATGACGTTACTAATACATTATTGATTGAATGCCTATAGCTAGTTTAGTTTCCTGTGTAAGTGACCTAAGGTCTCTCTTCCAACTGTTCATTGCAGTCCACTTCTGACCACAACATTGTGGGAGTGAAGATAACCTTAACAGAAAAACAACCTCTTACCAGTGCCACTGTACAGCTAAATGGCAAAATACAAGAGCCATCTGGGCCTAACACCCCAGGTAAGAATGACGTAGTCTACCTTTTACTCTCTTATCTTTAAAGTGAAATTCCACTCCTCTGTAAAAAACAAAATAAAACAAACAAAACGTATTTTAGCTCTTTAAATCACAAGGATTTTTGCAAACATTATTATATGCAATCAATATATAACATTGGTTTTATCCTGAAAGCAAAATGTCTAATGGGTATGTCAGGGTATGCTGATTACTGTTCCAGGTGTATAGGAAGAGTTGCAATTCTTCCAGCTTTGTGTAGCCAATTGCAGGATGATCGGAGTTACTGAGCAGTTCATTCTTTTAACCCAGGAAGGACGGATTTAATTGTTGGAAACATTTCAATGTATTTCCAGATATACTGAGTCATATAAGATGATTTCACTAGATTTTTTTTTTGCTATGTCATAGCTATTATTACCGTAATATTTTTGTTTTTTTTTTACAAAAGTGGAATTTCAGTGAAGGGTTTCCATTGCGTACCAGATATAATTTGTTTTATGCTGCTTGTGCTGTGTCAGTTTGCATTACTCAATCAAATGGCATAAATCTAACAGCTAAGAGGAGCCTGTGCCATTCTTACGTGGCCATGGTTTGCATTGTAATCCACAGACATAGAGATTTCACATTGCTTTGTATAAGTATCATTTTGATAGATGAGTGGAGCAAAAGCCACGTTTAATGGACTGTCGTTTACTTTGCGCCCTAGGTCCTCATACATCATCTAATTTGAATGATGTGCATGCTTTGGACATCCTGCTTTGTCTCCAGTGCACAATCTATGGTAACCCAGCAGAACATTAAAACTGAGTCATCATGTACAAATGGGGCACTTGTTAGAGAGGAAACTTCACAAACTGCACTCAGTACACAACATGAAGGTTTGAAATGAGTTTCCCATCCTGTATCCTCAGCCTTTTGTCAGGACAGTTAAGGTGCCCATTAACGGTAACAATATTTTCACCACATGCAATCTTTTGATGTGATTTTTACGATCAAATTGTATTGGAATTTCGCAGTTTATGAAGGCAATCGATGGTGAACGATACTTTGGTCGATTGCTTTATAGGATAAAATCGATCCAAAAGTTGGAAAATATGATTGCATTTGAAGAAAGAATCGTTCAGTAAATGTGAACATTCTATAATTTCCTTCAGATTATTTACGATCATTCATATCGCATTTAGAGAAAAAGTGCACCATTAATGGGCACCTTTAAACTACAGGGTGGACATTAAAATTGCATGTTTTATTAGATCTACATATTTCTACTATGTGAAATGTTTGCATGCCATGTATATTTTCTGGATAACTGTAGCTCAGCCAGTCAGGGCTTGCACAAAGAACCAACACTGCTGTGTATTTGCCATCTTATGCAGTCTGTTAAACAACCACATACTAGGAAATCCACCAGTGAGGTGTTCTATGCATAGTTGTTGAGCGACTGCAATGCTGAAGGGACCAATTCTGCCATTCTTGTCTCTTACATTATCAGATTATTTTCATGTGTCAAATGATATGTTGCAAACTAATATTTTTTTTTTATTTATTAAAGTGAATTTTAACAAGTATTATTAATTGCCCTACCCAGATTTGTGAGGTGACATGAAAGGAATACTACAGTGAAAAAGGTAAGCAGTTAAAACCTGACAGGACTTACAGGTTTTGGACTTGTCCATGTCCTTATGGGGTATTCTCAGGGTTTTCTTTGTTTTCAAAAGCATTTCCTGAAGGCAGTTGCTAAGGCTAAGTCAAAATATCATCCCGATTTAAATTTTTTTTTTTTTTTTTTTTTTTTTTACTGATGGCTAACACGGTACAATACCCTATTGCTACTACTAAGTCAAAATAGTAAGATATCAGCCAGCCTCCCTAACGACAGACTTGGCATCAGCCATTCAGGGAATGTTTTTGAAAACAAAGAAAACCATGAGAAGCCCCCAAGAGGAGATGGACTAGTCCAAAACCTGGCATTAAGATTTTAACTGCTTACTTTTTTCGCTATAGAGCTCCTTTAAAGAAAAACAGCCACTTCATGGCCTTACTGACAACACATTGCCTGATTGGTGTGTTCGTGTGATTACTGCAGATGATGAATTCTTCAACACTGTGGCTAGCAATGTGAATGGTTCAGATAATGATAGAACCAAGGCGTGGACCAATGGCAGACCTCTGTGTGCTTGTGACCATATCTGACAAAGGTGTGGGCACGCCAAAACACCACTGACTCGCATACAGTGAATTTACATGTTGTGACATCACCGACACATAGAAAGCACTTTTCTCCTTTGTAATTCTATTCTTACATCACAGAAAGAAGAAAGTACTAGAAAAGGTATACGTTTAATTGGGAGTAGGTGGATGACTCCACTGTGTGTGTGTCTTCTGCTGAATGTGATATTGTGCTGCCCTGAGGGCATGTAACATCTTACTGGGAATTGATGCTACATTTTTCGAATTGTAGTGTATAACATTAGGTGTTATGTTCCCAGTGTTGGGCTCATTGTTAAAATGAATTACAATGTACAAATATGTTGGAGCACTTTTGTCTTCTCTTTTGACATGTCCCTGACATTGCCTTAGTGTTATGAGTTTTGTTTATCTGTAGTCCGTTGTTTTTATTTTTGTACAGTTCGGGTTACATTAAAACACCCCTGTAGTGATGAAAAAAAATAAATGAATTAAGCCCATGTTAGGCTAGATGACCCTAACCTGAGTCTACTCGTGCTGCGTGTTGTCTTTGGTGTCCCTCCCTTCCTGTTCCTCTTTTACCCCACGGCCTAACCAAAGCGGTGATGAGCGATTCTGAACTGCGCATGTGCAACTTCCGAACCACACATACGCAGTGAGAGAACAAGTGCAGTTTTGAATTGCTTGTCATCTGCTCAGGGTAACTTCTGGGAGGCTATTTGACAATGGAATCCATTTGAATATTTAGAGGATCGAGAACAGGAGGGACCCTTAAGACAAGAAACAGCATGAGGAGATTCAGGATTAGGTAACCTAGCCCACCATGGGCTTAGTTCAATTGTATTTTTTCCCCGCTTCAAGGGATGATTAAGGCTAAACCCACACTAGAGGCCAAATTGGACCATTTTATGTAACAAACATGTGGACGGATCCTTTGTAACCTGAAGGATCATGACCTTTGTGTCTGGGTCCTTTGCAGTAGCAAAACACAGCAAAGCAAAAGTCTCATTTTTAAACAACTTTTTTTTTTTCTAATATTTTAAAAAAAAAGTTTTTATTTTAGAGAATTTAGTCATTTTGGAGAAGGGAAACCCTTATTATTTTAGCAAATGTACAGTGGTCTAAATAGTATGTTTGGTAACCGATGCCTTATTTGCCTTACTTCAACATCATAGATTGTAAAAGAAAAAATGGTGCCATACACCATGTCAGATGGCAAAGGACATCAAACCTTTGGGGGTTCTCATAGTAGAAACTACTTACCATTGGAAGACAACTGATGTAAACCGTATTATATGTTTTATTATACCAGTAAGTTGGGTTGTTATCTCAATATCTAAAACCTGTTTCTTTCTAGCTGCAGGCTCCACACTGCCTTCACATACAAGTGAAAAATGTACATCTCAGTCAAAGACCAAACTAGTAAGTTTTGTCTAATAACAATTAAGTGATAGTATAACTCAGTTTATTGATGTACCTGAGGTGAGAGGAATATGGAGGCTGCCATATTTAGTTCCTTTAAGGCTGGCTGCACACTAAGGCAGTTCAATCATCCAGCATTAGCTGTACAACTGCATTACAACGGCCACGGAAAGTCGCACCACGTGGGGAGATAATTGAAAAAAATTAACACTTCTAGTTTACTTCCGGGAATCGCAGGGTAATGCACTGCAGCTGCTGTGTTACCCAACAGCAGTGGTCCTCAAACTAAGGGCCGCGGGCCAAATGCGGCCCCCTGAGGCTTTTTCACCGGCCCCCCTTCAAAATGTATTACTTATAAATGCAGTCCACTGCATCTTTAAATAGTGGTGTCTCGCTTATAGAATAGCAGTGCTGATACCATCAATCCACAGGGAAGCCAGCGAGCAGTCATTTGCTGGCTTCCAATCCAATTCCGCATCAGGCGACACTGCTGTCCAATTGGACAACAGGTTGCTCCAAGTATGCTTCACTGTCTTGTGAAAAGCGTTTTTTTTTTTTAGTATCTACACATGCTGTATTGGGGGCATAATATCTGCTTTGGTTAAATGGGAGACAAAAGGACTGTACATGTAAACAGGTAATAGTTAACACTACCTAGGTTCAATGTAATGTTTTCTACATATTATGTATACTCCGGCCCCCCATTAGTTTGAAGTATGTTGGCCCGGCCCTTGACCAAAAAAGTTTGTATACCCCTGCCCTACGGCAACCAGAGCACTTCCGTCACACCGTAGGTACTGTGGCCTGTCTCATAGAGACTAATGGCCACTGCAACAAGCTGTGGCGGGGGAGAGTATCATGACCCGATGTGTGAAAGGGGCCTAAAACAATACCAGTAACCTGGCTGTCCTGCTGATCCTCTGCCTCTAATCCTTTTAGAACCTGAACAAGCATATGCATATATATGTCTTGACTAACCACATGCTTGTTCCAATGTGTGATTCAGACACTACTGCAGCTAAAGAGATCAGCAGGGCTGCCAGGCAACTGGTATTATTCAAAATGAAATATCTTGACAGCCTCTATATCCCTCTCACTTTTGGTGTACTTTAATTATGGATATTAATCCTACATATCCTATGTAATAAAACTGTCCCTTCCTCATCCTCCTGTCTCTCGTGTGTTTTGGCTACTGCGCATGTGTAGCCGTTAGGATAGGAGGAGGACAGGGTGCGGGGGGAGGGCGAAGTGGGGGTGCACATGTGTGCGCACTGACATGCGGCGGTGAGAGAGACCTAGAGCCCATTTTTAAACAGGCTTAGGTCTACTACCGTAGTAGTATAATAATTTATTATCTAAAAAAAAAAAAACTGGAAAAACAAGGATTTATACAAAAAAATGGATTGATTTGTGCTTCCTGCCTTTAGCACCTTATGAAGAATTGTTTATTAGTTGCATACCCTACCTCTCAGAAATGCAACAGAAAATGTTTTATTTTGCCCTTATACTTATTGTGGTTTTGTGTCCTGTCAGTCAAACGGACATATTGCAGAGAAATCTTCAGTGAAGAGCGGGCAGAGGCAATGGTGTGATGTTGGAATCTACCAAACCAATAGTGCTGTAGTCAGCCACTTCTTTGTGCTTCCAGAGGGAAGGCCAGGCATATCGGAAAAGGTAACATGTCTACCCAAACAAGCTTGGTGTTGTCACGTATGTTTGTCTTTACTTTTTTTATTTTCGCATGAAATGGTTGGGAGGACCAGAAAGTTTAGCTAGGTCACTTACTAATTCACATGAAAGTAAAGTGTAACAAGGTCAGACTCAGAAATACCTGGGCATAAAAACTGAACAATGCAGGTAAACAACACCACTTCCAGTTTCTTATAGATGCCCAAAGAAAATTATCACAAAGTATTTGTGCACTTGGCAATTGATGATAAAAACTGCCAGAGTACGTCTTTTTAAATGTAGGATGTAACTCCACTTCTGCTGAGTCCTCACTCTGCAGTCAAAGCCATCAGCTTCGCTGCTAATCTGGACCACCATTTTAGCAATGAAGATTGGGATTCAGCTGCAGGGAGCGGAACCAGAAGACAATGGGGCCAGGACCTAGAGGAAACAAGACAGGTGGTGGGTAGTAGATGAAACCAGCATCTGAGAATTAACTATAGAAAACGTTCCTTGATTCCTCCACTGCATATACTCTACATATTAGGTAGGGGAACGAACGACTGCATAGAGGGGACAGCAGGGGGAATGGAAGGATAGGGTAGACCCACCACTGTGCACAGGGAAACAGTGGCTCAAGATAGGCTGAGGAGCGACACTCCACTTTGTACACTCTGCATGGACTTGAAGATAAAAATGACATTTGATATCAAAGGCTGTATTTTGGCAAACATTTTTTTCAGTTGAGTTTGTATGTATCTGGTACGGCTTGAGCTAGTGTAGGCTGCAAGCCTAAGCCCCAGTTCCTGCACAGAATTGGGGAAACTTCTCTTTGTGGTTTCTCATGGCATCTCTGTTGGGAATGCCTTTCCTGTCTGTACCATCCACCTCTACCTGTTCCTCTACGTTCACTGCTGATGTCTAATGTTCCTGGCCTTTCTCTATCTTCTGCTGCTGGTGTTCTAAACCCATACTGATATCTGGTTGCAGGAACAACCTGTTGTTTCCAAGGTGCTGAAAGCAGACATGTAAAGAAAGGAACCATAAGTCACACAATTAATCATTAACTCCATTGTGAATTATCATCTGGTGCCACAATGCAACACTGGGCCATCTGTATGATTTAAATATAAACCTTGTGCAGGTATATGTAAAAGAGAGAACCGAGAGCCCAATATAGTGTAGTAAGTATTGATAAATGGGTTAATGAAACGAGTACAGAATAATACTCACAAACCAGGGTTACCTCCAGGCAACCACTGTATAAGCAGGTGAGGGGATTAACCTGTCCCCACTCAGGATTAAGAAGTCACTCTCTGTAGACAGGAAGAAGAAAGGGGTATCCCCCTCCACCCGGGGTGGATATCAATAATAACGTAATGTAGAACAGAGGCGCCAAAAGGATAAAAACAGTTATTAAAAAGTTTAAAAATGCTTTGGAGGCAGTGGTGGGCTTACCTCCTGCAAGCAGACACAAGAAACTGTGTATTAGAGACAAATCTAATTTATTGGTACACTCCAGGATAAACCTGTTCTTAATGGCATAAATATCTAATATAATACCATGTGTTTGATTCTTCTGATTGGCAGTATCTGCTCTGCATTATATAATATAAGCAGGAGACCACATTTTATTTTAATTCCAGCTTTGAGTGGCCTGGCCCTACAAAGCTACATTTTTCCAAACCTTTTACATTTGCATTTTTGTCTGCTTCTAGGATGCTGGTGCACATGTGTCTGATTACACTGTGCTGAAGAAGCATGAACTAAGTCCAGGCAGTGCGTACCGATTCAGGGTGGCAGCAATTAATGGATGTGGAGTTGGTTCCTTCAGTAAAATCAGTGAGTTTAAGACCTGCAGTCCCGGATTTCCTGGAGCTCCATCCGCCGTAAAGATTACAAAGGTGAGATTCTAGGGAGTTGCCGTATGAATGTAAGAAAAAGCAAAGAGCATGTTCCACCGCATTATGCTAAATGTTTTTAAGCTTTTGGGGTAATGGGATTAATTGGTTTCCAGTCATCGTCTGCAGCATATTGCTTCATTTCTGTTGATTTTTAATGTACTAGCTGCCTTGCTGCAACTGTTTCCTGTTACAGGAGGCTGCAGTGCAGAGCTCATTTTAGCAAAAATAAAGCTGGCAATAGGCAGAGGAAGTCTCAGGACAGTGAAGGGTTAGACATCGATTTGTCATACTAATGGGGCAGCAGGATACACAGCAGTAAATGGCACTTGCATAGAAATTCTCTATTAACTTGGAAGATGTCTATGGATTTGATTCACAGTAACAAATAATGAGCGTTACCTGCTGTAATGCTCGCTATCTTCTTTTGCTCCCCTTACTGCCTTGTCAGTTAACATGCCCTATCAGTGTTAGCATGCCTTATCAGAGTAGCATAGCAAGCACTACGAACTTATGCCTGCTAATTGGCAATGACGATGGCTCCACTTGTCCTGCCCTGAGCCCCTGCGGGTCCAATCACTTTAAAGGATATTATCCCCGCACTTTGATTGGCCCAGTAGGCTGCCTGTCAAGTTTCCTGTCAAGCGACAGGCAATTGTGATCATCATACACGATTTCTAGTGGGCTCCATCCTTGAGGCTAGGTTCACAATGGTGTGTTGTGGCGAAATGGGCGCTTTGTAACGTGTCTTGCCACACTGCAATGCACCACTGTGAGGTTTAAAGTGCAGCAGGTGCGTTGCGGTGTAACGTGTGCGGCATCATAATGCAGTGCATTACCGCAAATTGTGTATGGTAACATTTACAGTGAAGCATACTTTTTGACTGTATGCTTCACTGTATGCAATGCAATCCACGGGGAACATGCAGCACTGCTTTCATGTTGTGTTCCTGCTACAGGGAATGCAACACCTACTGTAAACCTAGCCTTCTTTTGCAAGACAGAAAAGAAAGCCAATGTTTCTGGGGAACAACATGGAAAAGAACAATTTCCCAGAGACAATTTGGAAAAAGAGGTGCCAGTAAACAGTGGGTTTATGTAGTGATATTAGGGCCATGGAGTCATAGATCTAAGTGACAGTATTATGTTACATCAGCAGTGTTTGTAGAGGTCACACATTAGAAGCTTCCGCGTATTTCTGTATAAGGAAATCCTTGCTAGCTGTCCAGTTCCATTCATCTTTACAGGCCAGAGAGCAGATAGCCCTTCCCCATTTTGTGATCAGATGTTCTAATATGCTTGTATTTTCTGTTTGTTCCACAGAGTGCAGACTGTGTCCACCTTTCATGGCAAAATCCTTGTTCGCCAACAGGAAATATATTGGAATATTCTGCCTTCTTGGCCATACGCACGTCACAGACTGAAGCTCAGAGCCAGCTGGCATTCATGAAGATATATAGTGGGGTAAAAACATCCTGTACTGTAACTGCTGCTCAGCTGGCAAATGCTCATGTTGACTGCAGTTCCCGGCCTGCCGTTGTGTTTAGGATATCTGCAAAGAATGAGAAGGGTTATGGACCAGCCATACAAGTTCGATGGCTTCAAGGTGAGCAGGAAGGAGTGAGCAGCTGTAAGCTTTTTTGTTTGTCAGAGGAGTTCACATGACACTATTTACATTTGAAGCTGAAGAACTTTGTCAGGAAAAAGAAAAAAACAGTGTGATTACTGTAGGCGTTTCTGGATTAGAATATTCTCAAGACTGGTACACGAGGTATTATTATTTTATGCTTGATTGACTAACAGTCTGATCAGAATGATGACTGTTGATGAGAAGAAAATGCTTCTACCAAGCAATGAGAAACACTCAGATGTGGTAGTAATTATGGATCAGTCCTTGCGCAAATTACCTATCGATATAGCAGAGTAACCAAGCAGCTCAGGGTGACACAAACTACTAGGAATGTATAGGGGGATAAAAGGGACCAAAAAGCCCTCCTACTAAAAAAGCAAAGCTTGGTGTAATTACCTTCTTAAAACAGAAGGAAATTTGCAATAATTCAGTTATAAATAAACATTTGTGGTTACCCACAATGCACTACCACTAAATATGCTAATTATAATTTGCATATTTAGTGGTAGTGCATTGTGGGTAACCACAAATGTTCATTTATAACTGAATTATTGCAAATTTCCTTCTGTTTTGAGAAGGTAATTACACCAAGCTTTGCTTTTTTAGTAGGAGGGCTTTTTGGTCCCTTTTAACCCCCTATACATTCCTAGTAGTTTGTGTCACCCTGAGCTGCTTGGTTACTCTGTTGTGCTCGTCCAAGCCCTATTTCATACAGCCTTATCAATCCCTGCCATGTACTGATGAGGACCAAAAGTCTGAAACAGGCTGTCTACATGTGGGTTTGATATGGTTGTGTAAAACTTAAAGGGGAACTGAAGAGAGAGGTATATGGAGGCTGTCATGTTTATTTCCTTTTAAGCAATACCAGTTGCCTGGCAGCCCTGCTGATCCTCTGCCTCTAATACTATTAGCCATAGCCCCTGAACAAGCATGCAGCAGATCAGGTGTTTCAGTGGTTCAGACTTATAAGTCTGATCTGACAAGACTAGCTGCATGCTTGTTTCTGGTTTTAATCAGATACTACTGCAGAGAAATAGACCAGCAGGGCTGCCAGGCAACTGGTATTGATTAAAAGGAAATAAACAGGACAGCCTCCATATACCTCTCTCTCTTCAGTTCCCCTTTAAAGCTATAAGCTTGCTATACACCAGCGGTTCTGGATAGTTGCTTGGCTTAACAAGGGCGAAAAGGGATAATTTGCATATTTAGTGGTAGTGCATCGTGGGTAACCACAAATGTTAATTTATAACTGAATTATTGCAAATGTCCTTCTGTTTTAAGAAGGTAATTACACCAAGCTATCGATATAGCTGAAAACCCGGCAAAACTTGTTTGAGTCAACAGACTAGACCGGTGAGCCAATTTACACATGTGCACATTAGCTTGATATTCCTGTTAAGTTATTCACAGATCTCAAAGATCAATTGGTCAATAGACTGGCTGCAGACCCCCTTGTGTATATCTGCTGGAATCTATTAAAAATTGATCAAAGTGCAGTATTGCACTGTTTGATGCGGTGCAACCCTACAAGCTGTTAATCGACAGCCGTGCCTGCCCTGCCACCAATCAACTTAGATCTTCTGTCCTGTCTGATACTTTAGATCAATTTTTGGTTGTAAAGGAAGCGGATGTTTTTTTGGGGTAATCTATTCCCTGTAGAATGGGAAAATTGATAAGTGTATGGGCACCTTAACTCTACAGCAATTATGTAGCAGCACAGATTTCCTAAAACTGTTCTGCTTGAGGACACAATTAAATAACTTCACTGTGGTATTATTATTTATCTGATTTATATAGTGCCAACATATTACGCAGTGCCGTACTATACAGTAGATAACAGACAATGATAACAGGGGTGACCGACAACACAATACAAGTAATAAGAAATAAGATACAACAACACAATACAGGTAGTAATACAATGCCAAATCATACACTGGAGTGGTAGTCCCAACATTACAACTTCACCAGTGGCATAGCAATAGTGGTTGCAGAGGTTGCCACCACATCGGGGCCCTTAGGCAAGAGGGGCCCCAAGGGGCCCTCCCTCAACAGCAGTATTAGCTCTTTATTGGTCCTGTGCTGGTAATAATCACTTCTATAGATGCTTTGAATAGTAGTAATCATTAACAAGCTGTTCCCCATTCCCTTCTTGCACCTCTGACACTGTTGCTGTCTTTGGCAGGTTTTAGGGCGCCGCATCAGTTGTTATGTATAGAGTGCTTGGGGGGCCCCATGCAAGTCTTGCACTGGGGCTCATAGCTCCTTAGCTACGCCACTGAACTTCACATAATTCTGGGTAGAGTGCGCAATCAAGTATGATACACAAGGGGAGAGGGCCCTGCCAAAGGCTTACAATCTAGAGGGAGGGGGTGGTGACATGAAAGAAGGGGGATAGGGAGATTACATTTATTGTTGATAAATGTGAACTGGATATGCATTTGTTCAAAACTTAAATTATTTAACTTTTTAAATCTATAGAAAGTGTACCCTACTGTACATTATATACACTGCTGTGCATAATGTATGTTCTTACTAAATTGTATATGCTGTACATATATTGCAAATAAACATTTTCTTTATGAACTTTTACTGTTTAGTGAGAGAATATGAGAGAGTAACAGACCCTGTTAAAGAGAGTAAAATATAAAAAATACACAATAGAAATTCACCACTCCAAAAAGATTTGTGCACACTATACATTTTAAAATCTACTATAAAAAAAAATAGAAATCGCATTGTAAGTTATGTCTGTTTTTGGGAGTCTAGTCAGTGGTGCTGTGCAGATAACTGATACAAAAATTACACATGCCATCTGTAGTGCATGTTCAAAAACTGACACCACACTGATATTCTTTCAGTCTGGAAAACTGACATAAAAAGCATAGTGTGCACAGCACCTGGGACTGGAGTGCCAGTGTATCTGTATGGTATGGATACTCTGCCTGTGCAAAGTGGGCCACGTAAATTTGGGTGCCGTGATAGGCACCCATGTAAAAAGTCACGGTCTGAATCCCCTATCTGCATGGAGTTTGCATGTTCTCCCCATGCCTGTGTGGGCTTCCTCCAGGCTCCTCCCTACATCTCAAAAAGTACAGATAAGTTAATTGGCTTCCCTCTAATTTGGCCCTAGACTACAATACATACACTACACGATACACACATAGACATGACTATGGTGGGGATAAGATTGTGAGCTCCTCCGAGGGACAGTTAAGTGACAAGACAATATACTCTGTATAGTGCTGTAGAAGATGTCGGTACTAAATAAATAATAGTGAGCGGTCCCCATGCCCGCCCGTTAATGTTAGGAGCAGGTGAGGGGGTGGTTTGTATTAGACATAGATGGGGACGGTTAGTCTTAGGAGTGTGTGTGTAGGGGGTGGGGGGTTAGGTATAGATGGGGGAGGGTAAGTGTTAGGAGTAGGGGAGGGGTGGTTATTGTTAGGCATAGATAGAGTACAATTCATGTGAGAATTAGGATACAGAGGCCTCAATTCACGGAGCATTATCAAACGTTTATCAAACACTTTATCAAACGTTTGATAATTTACCTCATGGGTAAAATCTCATTTTGAATTCACTAAGGTGTTATATATTTATTGAATGTTTTACCGATAAAACATTCGATAAATATATAGCACCTTAGTGAATTTAAAATGAGATTTTACCTATGAGGTAAATTATCAAACGTTTGATAAAGTGTTTGATAAACGTTTGATAATGCTCCGTGAATTGAGGCCAGATTGTAATAGAATATTGGTAAAATACCAATATTCTGCTATAGTGGATAATTGAATATTAGTAACATTACTAATATTCTCCTATGGCTATGTTGTTATTTTACATTAGTTGAAAGTCTTGTTCTATTTCTAGTGGAATGTCTCTTTATTCATTTGTATTTTACTATGTGTTTCGTTGCAGCAGAGAAAACCTGAATGTGGGCTGAAAGCTCCTGGACGAGATGCAACAGAAAAGTGCCACTTCCAGCGGATGTTCGCCACTGACTGAACTGGAAGGAATCATTTTTCAGTGTACTGAGTATAGCTATATGTTTCACTTTTTGTAATATTTTGTAAATCTCAGAATGTTTATTTTTACATTGTGCTACTTGTAAAGATATACATATGATATAAATATATACTTTTAATCATGTTCCTTGGAAAAGGATTAGCGATATACTCAGGTGGGATTACACAATACAGTTTCTATCTCTTGGAAACTGGCTGATTGCTTCCATTTCTTACCACTCCGGTGTATTTGTGAGCATCTAGTTTAAGCAATAAAATAGATGACAGGGACAGGTGGAATGTTACAGTGCAATATGCAAGGCACATAGCACTTCCCTTACAGCAAGGGGCCTGCCTGTACTCCAGCATGGATCGCTGTTGCTGCAGGCCTGGCATTTTCTTTCATTTGTTGAATGGCTTGCACTTTTTTAAGCAAAAATTTTTATTTATTTATTTTTTTAAAGGCGCATATATTCATCTGATTGCAACTTTTTTTTTTTTTTTTTTAAAGTCTGATATCAACTTGCAACACCTTAAAGTGGAACCTCAGTCAAAACTTTCATACTACTTAGCAACACACTCATAATGCAGCTTACATGACTTATTGGTCATACCAATCCAGTGCAACTTGGGGGGGGGGGGGGGGTAGCAAAATATGGAAAAAGTGTCATATAGGCTGTTCAGCTGAAAAGGGAGAGTATTACTCAACACAGTGCTATGCACAACTATGCTGCTTTCAGTCATAAGTCTGGTCTAAGAGCTGCAGCACATGGGGCAGGTTGTCTTTCACACATTTTACGGATGAGTTTCTGCTTTAGTCTCCTTTAATTACAGCCCATGGTGACCTGAGAAACTGGCATCTTATTGCTCCATTGCAAATCACTGTTGGGAGAATTACATCCTCTTGTAAAGCAAATCTACCCAAATTGGGACAGAAATGTGTATGGCTGGTTACGTTGCAACCTGGAGTTCCTCTGTAAGCTTTAGCAAGATATACCAATTTAGTTAAATAGAAAAAGTTCTTCCTATAATTGTTTGACTTTAATCTGGTCTTTATTGTACTGTGGTCACCCAAGGCCCGGGCCTTTTTTGGCCTTTCCAGAAATCTGGCCCTGTAAGCACGTCTTTCTTTCTGCTTTCCTTTGTGTAAGTGAAGCTGTCTTTTCAGTTTTGCTTTCAGAACATTAGGCAAAGAGAATTTCCAGGTAAAGAACAGAATAGGACTTTTTCTTTTTTATGACCGTTTACATATACTGCGTTGTACTGTTTAGCCCCACTGCCTGGTCCATTGGTGTGCGGTGCAGACCCATTCTGTATACATAATCAGGACTACTTGTCCTCCTGATTAAAATGTGGCTAGGAATTTTCTTTCTATGTACTGCTCTGTGTAAATGAGAGCATTATTTGGTGGGGGCGCACCGGAGAAGTGGCTGTGAGGAATAACTGGGGGTGTTGACATGATGACCTGTGCCTTTACAGAGGCAGGAAGGCAGCTTCTGATCCATGCTGGGTGTATAGGTAATAGCTGCCTTAATTATATATGGTATATATGGGCTTATTAGAGGATGCAGTGTGCATTCCTGTATTCACTATGGTGTATTGAAGCAAGGAATTATTCTGTGCATATACTATATTGTAGTATAGGATAATTGCATTTTTATGCCTGTTTACAACTGTCATAGTTTCCGAAGCCATGGCATTAGTGGCAAGTAAAAGCTAATGCGCTACAGACTAGGTCGCATTTGTGGGAAGTCAACGGGGTGAGAGCAGATTGGAGTGCCCACAGGAAATTCATGCAAACGCAGTGCAAACACACAAACTCCATGCAGATGGTGTACTGGCCAGAAAATGATCCTTAGAGCAGTGCATGGACACGTTTCATTGTACCTGGTGAACACAAGAATGCTGTGCCCTATGGGAGGGTAGGTGTTACTGATAGGGCCATGTTCAGGTTAGTGTATGTGAGTGGAGATGGGAATGGGTGTGTAAGCTATACTGAGCTACACATATATCCACAATAAGGTTAGGAAGCCATGTGTAAGCTATACTGAGCTACACATATATCCACAATAAGGTTAGGAAGCCATGTGTAAGCTATACTGAGCTACACATATATCCACAATAAGGTTAGGAAGCCATTATCTATGCACAGGGAACCTTTATACACAGTGTACTGTGTACTGCATGCGAGACAAAGCAGCTTATAAGTACGCTCTGAATGGTCCTTGTACTTGACATTATTAGCAGTATTTCCAGCTTGCAGACTATACTCTTGCCATCCTTCTACCCCTTCCCCCCACATACTGTTTTCAGTATTATAATATATCTGATGGCTGGTAAAGTAGGATGTAGACAGTTCTAAGTAATAAGCTGTAAAACTGTATAGCAATATGTACGTAATTGTGACAGTACAAGTGCATTACATTTGTGGCTTTGTGGAATTGTATATTTTTATTTAAAAGTAAGTTCTTATAAATACATTCTTATCTCTATAAAATGTTTTCTACAAGCAAAGATATCGCATAGTTTTATGATAAACAGAGAACAGAGAAATGTATAAAGAAATACAGGCCAAGCAAAATAGTGGATTTCTATTCCAGTGTTTAAGAGAAAATGTTTATCTTTCAAATGCCATGGCTGGATTCACTTTTTTTAAAAAAAATTGTTTAAACAATGACATTAACACAGGTAAGATGTCTGTGATCTGCAGCACTTGGATTTGGGGGTTTAATGTGATATGACATGTAACATAATGAGATGAGCATGTGCCGGTAGGGTAACTGTTAAGTCTTGTACACCCGTGCAACTTTTCCACCCAACTATTATCCAAACTTGGTGCTTTGGATGATCATTGGGCGTGTAAACATGTAACAAACAACATGACGAGCGACTGATAACAGGCGGTTTGCCTGATCTAACAGGTGGATCGACTCCCGAGACTGTTGGGCTGATATCATGCAGTCGTTTGCAAGACTTTTACTTGTTTTGACTGCAGCCATATCGTGCAGTCAGTAGCTCCGCTTGCATGCGCAGTATGCAAATGAGTTGGCGTTCGGTTGATGTACAGAAAAAGTCGTTCCACCATTGGTCCACCATGAACCAATGAGAATTCTCTCTGTTGCTGAGGATTCCCATTGATCTTTTTCAGCCCAATGAGACACAGCCTCAGTAGTAACTACACAAGTCTGTCCTGGATTGCTTATCCATCCAACATTACAAAACAAAACTGTGGTGTGTGCAAAGGTAGCTATAGACCAGGTGACTTCGCGGTTGATCGACCATCAGATTCAATTATTATAATTGAATCTAATGAAAATCGGTCCCGCCAAGTGCATGCCCGACCGACAATGCGACCAATTTCAGGACTAAATTGGTCACATTACTCAATTGCACATGCTGCAAGATGTTGGTCCGACTTGCTCGGTTGGGTGCGTGGCGGTAACAGCGTGCAATTTCGGGACGATCAGCGAACACGTCGAATCCCCGGCACTGTCCCCCTTAATGTTAAGTGCCCCCCACCCCCAGTGCATGTTGTGCATTACCTGTCCATGGCCTCCACTTGATTTCCACTGCCTCCTGGATTCCTCCATTCTGCAAACATGCTAGCCACACGTGGTTGTCTAGTAAGGGCGCACGTATGATGTCAGATGTCATACACACGGCCACGTTACTAGGCAACCACGTGGCATGCATGTATGAAGAACAAAGTGCACCCGGAGACAGTGGGGACAAGCGTAGGTCGCGGACAGGTAGTGTATACCTTGCACTGGAAACCGGTGGGGAGGGGGGCACTTAACATTAGTGGAAAAGAGTCGGGATGGCAAGGTGGTCAGATGCGGCGTCACAAGGCCGATTTCAGCATGAAATTGAGCGGTGTATGGGCAACGGACAGATCTCTCTCTAATCAGATTCGAGAGATTTGTCTCTTGGTCGAATCTGCCCATCATCGCTAGATGTATGGCTAGCTTACCAATGTCTGAGAAAGCTGCAATCACATTGTACAATCAGAGGGACATACCTGAAACTTTATTAAACAAGCCGCCCCAAACCACACTTTCAATTTTCCTGTAGAATTATATAAAATATCAGCCCATACTGAGGTGTAAATGGAACATCTTGGCTAACAGTCTGTGAATTTCTGAACAGTTTAGTAATGCTCATAGGAAGTGAGAGAAAATCTCCTTCATGGAAACACTAAAAACCTGCCAGACGTTCTAATGCTTCCCCACTCTATGGAAAATGAAAAATGGGTATCCTACTGCATGGTCTTCTTTTGTCACAGATCACCCAGTGTTCGTGTAGAATTGGTGTGAAAAAGTCATTTGAAGTGTTAAATGTTCAATTACTATGTGAGGCTTGCAATTGAAGAGCTGTCCTATATTATGCATACAATCCAGAGTCCGTTTTGAGAGATTCTATCTCCTAAACACTGTGTATGAGAAATCCACTCTGCAATAAGCTAGCTGTGAAGTCTGTAGTGTATATTTTATATTTCTGCACAAGTGGTATTGTCTTCAAGTGCTTACAAGGTGGCATTTTTATTGCCTGCTGAAAGTGTATTTTTGCAGGATTTTTCAGCATTTCTAAAGTGTGTGTCAGCAATATTGTTTGCTGTAATGAGAATATTTACTGAAAGCAAGTGTTGGCTTTAAAGAGAAGGTTACAAGTCTGTGTGGTTGTCTTGGGAAATCTGGCCAGCTTAAAGGACCTGTGGAGAGTCATTGGATTGGGCATTGAATAGAAAGAACATTTGTAACTATATGCTTTTGAATAATGTTTTATCTTTCGGAGTTGTCTAAACCATGGTATTTATAGAGGACAGATCATTCATACCCAGAGCTTTCTTTTAAAGGAAACAAAGGGAGAGAATTATGCAGGTAGCAATTACAGACTTTAGAATACGCTGAGTGCCTGGCTGTTGTGCCCTTCATGTTTACCCTGTCACTAGGCCAGAATGAGTATACTGACAAGGTGTCCTGCCATAGGCTGCCTGCATGTTGCAAGAGAGTGGTCCTGGCACATATCCTGCTATAAGCTGCCTGCATGTTGCAGGGGTGTGGTCCAGGCAGGTGTCTTGCTATCTGCTGCCTCCTTGTTGCAGGGGTGTGGTCCAAGCACTACTGAAATGAAACAAAAACGTTGTAAGATCTGCCTCTGTATTGCTTTTTTCCTTTGACACTTTCTGTCTTGATTTCAGAGATGATTGGCAAGAAAAAGGGAATCAATCCACAAGGTCAAATGGGGCTATTTATAAACTAACAATTGGCTAAAGTGGTCACTACATTGAGAAGGAATTGGCACTTCTGCCAATCGCCAATACCTGTCAATCGCCACATTAATAGTGTCAGTAAGTCTGATCGTCAAATGGCATTACCCACTCTAAAAGTAAAGAATAGCATATATGCAAGGAACTTCACTTACGATTCAACAAAAGTGTCTACCTTGTCTGTGGTGCTGACAGCTGCCACCTGTTCCTCAATAATTGAACAGTAGAACAGGTGCCTACACATAGAAATCCATCCAAGGCAAATGTATTTACAAATCACCAAGGAAACAGCAGGTTCTGGACCACCCTCAAAATATGGTTAAGGACCAGAGTGGTCTGACTCTAAAACATGTCACTTGCTTTTTCCTTATCTAAATACATTGGCCTCTGATAGATTCCTGGATGTGCATGCCTTCTCTGCCATTTAAGAAACTTATAGTCTTTCATTCAGAAAAAGAGTGTTTGTTTTAAACACCTACCGGTATTTGCCATAGCTGTTCACAGCCAGTCAGTGGGCTTTATGCAGTCAGGCCCCACTTGCACTCTGTTAAGTGAATAAGACCACTGTACACACACTAGATTCTCAGCAGAGGCGGTTATTATTGGCCTCCTTGGCTGGGTTTAATCTAGCGTGTGCACACAGCTCTACAATGAGGTTCAGGAGAAGCTAGAGAAATTCTCCACAATGAGGACACAGACTGCTAGAACAATCTGATTCTTCTAAGCCTTTTCTAATCCTATCCAATGCTAAATAAAATAAAAAAAACTAAATGTGTATTTCTTCAAATCCAATTCCAGAAATTGTAATTAGAAAACTAGGTACCCTCATAATAAAGGTCCTCTTTTCATTTACCATAACAGTGTTCAGGACCTTTTTAATGTCAGATTTCATATGCAGCATCTCCCACAGGTGAAATTGTGTATTGCATATCATTGATTTAGAGAATGTCACATTAGTGGCCTGTTTCAGTGACCAGGATCCACCATGATTAAACCTTGAGATGAAGGTAGACTACAAGAAGGCAATTCCGTTACTTCCAACTGCCTATAAACCATTGTTTTCATTTCGTTTCAAGTAAAGTCCTCTTATAATATGCACTTTTTGCTGCTGTTTATTGCCAGGAGATTGCATTGCTGTTAGCGCTACATTTGAAGTTGTTTCGTGTTAGCAGTACATGTTCCTGTTACTTTATATTGGTGCTTATTTTGTGATGTGTGATGCCGTTTCTTTATATAGTCATGACTGCAAGCCTTGCTGGTGAGCCTTACTTGTCAGTGTTTACAAAAGCCATCCTACTCATTATCCATAGGGAATATGTGGTTGCCTGCTAGATTAGCTTTGAGCTTGCTTTGCACTTCTACAAATGCTATTGACCTCATGCATGTGGGCTTTGTTTTGCCGCACTTAACAGTCGTCATGAACTGTGGTGGTGTTAGGCCCCTTTTACCGCATCATGTTGCAGTACTCTCCACAGCTTGTCGCAGTGGCCATTAAAGTCTATGAGACAAGACACTGCTTGTGGTGTGATGGAAGTGATCCAGGCACTGCAGTAGACTGCACAACTACGTTACCCTGCAGCCTCACGAAGCGCACCAGAAGTCACTTGTTGTTTTTCTTTTTTTACATCAGTGCAATTTTCAGCTGCGGAGCGACCAAATCGCACCGCTGCCGCAGCCCAGCAGTGTGAACGGACCCTTATTTCAGCCACATATACGGTGTCGGTGGTGTAAAAGCCCAAACAATAAATGTGGTAATGGCTGTTTTGCACTAACATACAACTTATCTAAAAGCATGTACCGTATATTGCAAAACTGAGCTGTAGAAACCTGAGGATATTTTATGGTATAACTTGCAATTTCAATCATATGCTCATCAGGGTTAGATGTTTCTCTCATGTGTGCTCCATGCTGTGATGGCAAAAGTAGTCATTGCTGATAAATATGCTTGTGGTCTTCTGTTTGTGATGTGGACAATCAATGGACTTTCAAGGGAAAAAATAAATTGATGTGTGAATGTCAACATTGTGTGTGTGTGTGTGTGAGGTGTGATATATTCTAATGTATTCAGATAATTAGCCACAATGCAGTTTTAGGCATTGTTACAAGCTAGCCTTTTAGGCATAAGACTTTCTTTGTGTGACTGGATGCTGATTCCTTGGTCAAATGATGCTCAGTACAACAGAGTGTTCCATAAGTGGTTACAATGTTCTATAACAAAATGTGTTTCTTGAAATAGACTTTACTGGGAAAGTGGTAGGTAAAGTGATTCTTTGTAGAACAGGACGTGTGATTGTTTGCTTGTCCTCAAAGACCTGAACTCTGAAGAAGGTTGCAGGTCCTTTTTGGTTACATAAAGCATGTACACATAGATAGGAAGGTCCTACATGTGATGTAGCCCCCTTCCCTAAATATTCAATACATAATAACCCTAAAACAGACCATTTTTTTACAGAGATAGTACATCTAACTCTTTAATAGTAAAACATTTTTTGAGATGCAGTATATGAGTATAAAATGTTTTCCCTATAACTTTGAAGCATGAGCAGTATAGAACAGGATTATGCAAAGGCCTATCCCTGTTATAAATTAGAACAGAGTAACCAAGCAGCTCAGGATTTCCCTGGTGTCTACCATGGTAACACACACCCGAAAGAGACTTCAGAACCTCCTATCGTATAGAACTTTCTAATTACCCCTAATTATAAAAGCGTTGGCTGCAATATCTTTTTTTTTTTTTTTTTTTCCCTGCAGTGTTGCTACCACAATGCGTGAACCAGTTTGTTCATATTTGAGCACTGTGACCAGCCATCTTCATTGAGCGCTCAGTCTTCAGAATTTGTGTCTCTACTTTTTCCTGTTGGCTTGTGGTCAGCTGGACCCATTTGAGGCTGGTGGTGGTAGTATGGCAGTTCAACACTGCTCATTTTAATCTGAGCAAAGAGCAGCTCTTTTTCAATCACCTGCACCAAAACCATGTAGACACTCTCTCATTTGGTTGCATCATGCTGCACTGGAATGACTGGAGACTGGATGTCTAGCTGAAGGACAGCTGAACTGCATGATTCAACCACCCATGTGAACTAGGCCAAAGTGCCCACCCACAATATGTGGAATAAGTTCTCTCCCCCCCCCCCCCCCCCCCCCCCAAAATGATTAACACACAGCTCTACTTTACCCATACTTTTGCATGAAGTGCTGCTACTCTACCCCCCCCCCCCCCCACACACACACACACGCCTTGCATATTACAGTGCAAGTGATTGTAGATATGGCAGAACGTGCATATTATATAATACGAGGCCTTGGCCGCTACACCCCTCACAATGCCGCCGCAACATTGGCAAGCATACACATACACACCCGCACAACACAATGGCCGAGAGGCACACGCATGTCGCAATGTGCGAGCACACTCCCGCCCCCTGCGTTCTGTGTTGTCTAAAGTCCACCCACGTGCCACGCATGCGCGCTGGCCGAAACGCAGGGACAAAGGAGGACTCAGGGACACAGGCAGATTATTATATAGGATGCATGTAATAATGTGTGCATTACACACAGAGCTCCAGTTGTCAGGGCTGTTTGCTTATCGGAATCAGCCTCCAGTGAAACAGGAAATGTGATTTTCTTTTACAAATTGGTCTCCACGCTTGAATTATGTTATTTTATTGGTATTTAGTAACATACATATTGCATATGATGCCTTTTATTCACTTTTATTTTTAAACAGGGTATATATAGTTTGCATTTATTGGCACTTTCAACAAACCTTTTAGTGAAAAGCCTTTCTTTAACCAAACTGACATTTTATGTACTGTGATTATTTTCATTTGTATAGTCTCTGTATGATCAATGTTTTATGATTATTTTTATTTGTTTGCTATAAAATTTTAAAAAAATCTGCTTGAAATATTATGCCATGATTGTATTAAATAAACTTGCTTTATATTGTTTACTTGAATAGTGTGGTGCTGTTTTTAAATTCTCATAAGCAAGAGCTGTACCTTATCCTTATTGCATGTTGATACTCAGGGTCAGCCCTACCATGAAGCAGACAGAATCATGTGATTCAGACAGCAGACTGTAGGGGACAGCATCAGCTCTTCGCTCAGCTGATTTTTTTCAGTCTCCCCCTCAGCTCTGCTGCTACTGCCTGACTCAGTTTGTCTGATGTGAGTCTGTGTGTGCTGGCACACCCCTTAACTAAATATGCACTGCTCTTTGCTAGCCTCCTCCCCATGTGCCAGTCTGCCCTCTGGATTTCCTGTGCAGGTAAGCTGAAACTTATTGATGTGCACATGAATGTCCTCACAAGTTTTCTTCAGGCAGAAAAAAGTCTAGAACCTGCTCTGTGATACTGTATCACTCTGTGGTCCTTTGCAGGGTCTCTGCCACTCCTGGGCAGATGCATGCTATTCATCAGATACAGTAATTGACTGTAATGGTAGATTACAGTACAATGGAATTCAGTAACTACAAGGGCCTTGAATAAGCACATATACCAACAATATTAAAGTGAAAAACCTCAAACAGAAATCAGTTAAGCAGCTGTCCCACAACCGTTGCACATAAACTGATGGGGCAGATAAGATGACCTGTGATAAACACTACTGTATAGATAGTCAAAATTACTTTCATCGTGCTGCCAAGTTTCTGACTTTCTAATGCTGGGAATATTGGTATTACATGGGAATACATTAGATGGCTCGATTGATAATTTCCGACGTCCGATCACCCGCCGGATCGATTCCGTGCTCGATACCGGGGGCAGGACAATGGAAAAAGATAAGGAAAACAAGCAAAAGATAAGAGAATTGCCTGCAGGGACGAGCGGGAATCGATCCGGCAGCATAATCGAGAGGTACAAATGTAACGTGTATTCCTGGCATAATGCCTAGTACACACCATACAATTTTCTGTAAGATTTTGTGTTAGATTTACCTGCCAGATAGATAATTTCCAACATGTTGGAAATTGTCTATCTAACCATCTATCTGCCTAGCAATTAGGCATTTTTCTACTCAGCAGGAGATCACCAGAAGACAATGCACCAGAGATAATACAATACAATACAATAACATTTCTATAGCGCTTTTCTCCCATAGGACTCAAAGCGCTTAGGCTCTCTCAGATTCAGTAATTAGTAGGATGAAGTATTCACACAAGTGTGTCCAGTCTATACCAGTACTTTACAGAAAATAATCTAATTACAGAACATCTTATGCTGGGATACACTGTACGTTTTTCTTGCTCGATTTTGCGCCCGATCGATTTTCATGCTCAATTCGCTTATCTTTCGCTAATTTTTCATATTTTTTCCCATTATTCCCTATGTGAAATCAAGCGCGGAATCAATCCGGCGGGAGATTGGACATGTCAGAAATTATCAATTGAGCCATCTTAATGGCTCAAAAACGTACCGTGTATTCCCAGGATTACAGAAAAATCTAATAGAAAATTGTACGGTGTGTACTAGGCATGAGATTCAGATGTGCATCTAAAACTACATTTCTGCTTATATCAGGGGGCTAGTGTGTTGTGCACAATCATATCGGTGAGCATGATCAGTTGATTGCTGTGTGCAAAGGTAGACACTCCCACTCAGCTGCCAGCTCTGTGCACATATCTCCAGGTCATGTGACTGACTTTCTCAAAATAAATTACCATATTCACCTTTGCCAACAATGACAAATCCAGGAGGGTGAATTAAGCCCCATCTACACCATACAATTTTTTTGTTCGATTCATTCGATTTAATCCAACCTGTCTGATTGGGATTCGATTCGATTTGCCATTGTTTTGCAATGGCAAATTGAATCCTGATCGGACATGCCGGATCAAATCAATGAATCAAATCGGACGAAAATTGTATGGTGTAGATGGGGCTTTAGAGTTGAGCAGTATCTGAAATGCATTGTCACAGTCTAAAACCAGTCTGTTTTTTAATGAATGACCATACATATAACTTAAGGGGCCCATACACTCAGCCGATTTTCTGGTCGACCGATCGATCGATTGCAAATCGGTTGGCCGATCGATGGCCGATTTCGATGGATTTCCATCGAACTGGCTGGGTGGAAAATTTAGGTCGATCTGATGAGATTGCTTATCAGTTTGCATTGGCTTTAATGGAAATCTGATGGCAAAAAATGCCATCAGATCGAATTTCAATAGATTTCAAACTGAAATCTATTGGAATTCTATCCTGGTAAAAAATGTTCTAAAAACGCATCAGATAGATTATCAGATGCATTTCTTATCTATCTGCTGCCAATCTGACGAGTGTATGGGCACCTTTACATATGCTAAATCATTCACTCTGATCAATAATGTAATGTATAAATGTAATTTATAATCCATTACTGATTTACTCTTCTGCAGAAATTTACCAACATGGGATCTGTACAATATCTTTAGGAGCACAATGCTTTCTTTTTGTCAGAATGGAGTGGCCAAGATAGCGGGAAAATTGTTACTTACCTATCCATAATTTTCCTTTCCCGATGCCTTCATGACATCACATACATATGGGTAGATGCCCCGCCCACTCTACCCCATAGGACGTTTAATTATTAAACCCCCCCCAGTCTTGTCAACCTCGGACTCACCGAAGCTAACAAGAAGGGTGGGCTGTTGTGTGATGACATGAAGGCATCGGGAAAGGAAAAATACGGATAGGTAAGTAATTTTCCGCTTTCCAAATGCCTATGTCATCACACACACATATGGGATTTAACTAGGAAATTGTAACGATGGGTGTCGACACGCAGAGAGAATCTGATTACTGGTGATCTGCAGAATCACCCGCAATGCAGATATACACCAGATTATGGATGATCTGCAGTATCGCCAATAATCCGGGTATGTCTAACCTCTGGACACCAGTATAATGTGAGTGTTTGGTGTAACAGTACAACTCTGAGCATAGACCACCAGGGACCCCAGTGGCCTGAGTGACTTGAGGAATACTCCCCTGACTGTGGGGAATATTCCTGTAGCCTGAGGACTCCCTAGAAGAGGAACCCAGGCTGGGTTGCAGGAAGCCCTGCTGCTAATATGAACAGACTTGCCCTAACTAGGTGTGAGGGCCTATTCTCTATGCCCTGGAACCGGGCTAAGGTATAACATAGAACTGACACAGTATCCTAGTCTTTGGTGTGAGGTCCATAGTCACAACACCCTGGAACTGGTCTAGAGCATAACATAGGAATGACACAGTATCCTAGTCTTGGGTGTGAGGTCTGTAGTCACAACACCCTGGAACTGGTCTAAAGCATAACAGTAAAGCCACAAGAGTAATCTAGCTCAGTGTGAATCCCCAGGTCCACCTGGCTCTTAACACACAGTAGGATCTGATTGTGGTCTGTGTGCCAACACATAAGCATTCGCAACGGCAGACAACGTGAGACTGAAGGACAAGCCGCTATATAGTGCAGCGCAGATCAGCGCCGCCCAGTCCCCTTCAGCCAACCGCTGTTCGCTCTGGGATCAGCTGACCAGTAGAGTCAGCTGACCCCTTTCTGCTTCCCATAAAGCTTCTGCCTATCGGCGCGCGCATATTCCTCAGCCTATGTGCACAGGAAGGCTGAACCACATCAGACACATGTCGCCGCGCAGAAACCGCCGGGCTGAACGCGGAACTAGCCGCCGCGCCGTCAGCACGCGGCGGCTTTTCCGCAATCCTTCACAGAAATGAAGGGAGGAAATATAATGCTGTCATAATGCAGTGCTTAATACAGATCTTCCAAAGATTGCAGAAGACTGAGCGGTCAAATCAAGGTGATAATGTTTCATAAATGTATTTATACTTGACCAATTAGCGGCCTGGTGGATTTTATGAGTAGAGTGTGCAACAATCTGCTCAGGTGGCTTTAGTCCCACAGTTCTATAGGCGATCTGAATTTTTAACTAGCCATGAGGCCACATTTCTGGTTGAGGCTGATTGGCCTTTCCTGTAACCTGATGGGATTACTGATAGTCTTTTCGGATTTAAGAAGGTCTTTGGTGGCTTCCAGATAATTCTTTAATGAGTCTGCAATGTCCAGAGGGTGCGTGGACTGGGAATCTACCTGAAGGAAAAACGGTAACATACAGTCCTGATTCAGATGATAAACCTTTGAATTGGTCTCAGCACCACTCTGTCTGGAAAGAATACGAGGTATGGTTCCTCATGACCTAACGCCTGAATTTCAGACACTCTCCGGGCCGATGCTATGGCTACAAGAAATACTGTTCTCAAGGTTAAATTCCAATAATGAACATTTTTCTAGGGGGAAAATGGCTCTAGTTAAGGCTTGTAGCACTAGTGGCAGGTCCCATTTAGGAAATATTTTTCTTAGGAGGTTTTAGTTTTAATACGCCTCTTACAAACTGTTTGAGTAACGGATGAGTTGCCCAGGAGGTTCCGGATACTGAAGAGATTGGTGAGATGTGGCTTTTAATAGTGTGGTAACCCAGGCCCTTTTCCAATCCCTTTTGAAGAAAAGATACAATTTTGATGAGGTTGTGGGGTCAAAGCAAAGGGTCAAATCTCTCAATTTGTGCAAACTCATCAAACTTATCCCAAACGCTCTTATAAGTACAAAAGAGGAGGATGATCCGCACAAATGTCTCTAGAGAATCAACATTTGTTTGGGACAAATTCCAGTACAAAAAACGAAGCACAAGACTGACATGTTTCGGACCCTTGGTCCTTAATCATAGTCAATTCCTACAGCACAGTACACAATTTAAAAGGAGTGACAATCAAAATGGGGTGTGGGTCCACCCCAAAAGGGGGAGGGCACAAGGCCCCACAGGCTACCCACCCCATCTGATTGACTCCTCTTCAGTGAACCTTATCTTACATAATTACTAAAAAGGATATAAATCTAGCAAACCGATAAAATAATGTGAAAGAAAATGCATACTTAATAGTAAGAAAATAGTAAACCATGTCTAGTTATGCACACCCTAAAAAATACCACAAGGAGGGACACTTCATGTACAGAAAATATATGTATGACCAATAAGTCCATAACTTCAAATAAGGGTAGGATTAAATTCGTCAGTAGCAAGGGCCAAGTCCCACCGTGCATTAAATCCATTGGGAATTCTAGTTTCCAAGCGAAAAATCCAGAAAGCTTCCCTTTTGCGTATGAGGGCCTGTAGGTCACCACCCCTTCTTGGCAAACAGACTTTTTCAATGCCCTGAAACAAAAAAACGGACATATCACCACCGTGTACGGTGCGGAAATGCCTAGCCACAATATATATGTTGGTGGTAGACCAACCCGCTCCAAGGTAGTGCTCAGAGATCCTGGCTCTGAGGGGCCTTGTGTTACAGCCTACATACTGAAGAGAGCATTTAACACATGTCACCATATAGATTACATTCTTAGAACCACAGTTGACATAATGCCTCATTGGGGACTCATGCCCATTCACAAGAGACTTCATCTTCTGCGTTTTATTGTGAAATATACAGTAATTACAAGTTTGTACTCCACATCTATAAGAGCCTTTCACAGAAAGCCATGTAGAATGCTCGAGGTCTGAGTGGAACAAACTTGGTGACAACATGCTACCCAGTGTGGGGGCCCGCCTACTGGCGAAGCCCACACCCCTGCGAAGAAAGGCCTGCAAGTCACCATCACGCTCAAGAACAGGTAAATACTTCTCAATGATGCGTCTCACATCCTGAAACTGAGCTATATGTGGTGACAAAAACAGGTCGCGGGGACGCCTCGCAGGGGCTCCCCACACAAAGTTATCTCTGGAAGCTGAGAGAGCCAGACGTCTACCTTTTTCTATGATCCACCCGGAATACCTCCTTTCCACCAAACGTTCCACTATGGAACACTCCAGGTCAAACTCGGGTGCATCCGAGCATTTCCGGCGCGCCCTGATGAATTCGCCCACCGGAATTGCCCGGATGGTATGCCGTGGATGACAACTGTTAGCCCGCAGGGTTGAATTGCCCACACATATTTTCCTATATGTTTTTGTGTGGATGACACCATGGCTATTGTCTCCCATTAAGGTAAGATCCAAGTAATCAATAGAACTATGTTGCCAAGTATGGGTGAACTGAAGGTTACACTTGTTGTTCAGGCCTTCCATGAAAGTTGTAACCGGACTCGGATCACCACTCCAAATAATAAGTATATCATCATGATCCAAATAGCCCCCCCCCCCCCCCCCCAAAGATGTGGAACTCCTCCCACCACCCCGTGTAGAGGTTGGCCAATGACTGGGAGAATTTGGCCCCCATTGAGGCACCACATCTCTGGAGGTAGAAGACGCCATCGAACATGAAGTAATTCCAGGTTAAAAGATATTCCACAGCAGCAGAAACGAAAATACGAAGGTCAGAGGAGTAATCCGAGTACTTCTCCAGGTGGTACTGGAGAGCGGTCAAAGCCAAAAAGTGTGGTATACAAGAGCACAGGGCTTTAACGTCAATAGTAAGCCAACTGTACTCAGGCTCCCACCTCAAACCATTCATACTGGCCAGCAAGTGCTTAGAATCCTTCAGGTACCCGGGCAATCTCCGAACCAAAGGCTGGAGCATCGAGTCCACCCAGTCGCTCCTCCAGAGAGCCAATGCCCGCAACAATGGGCCTGCCCTCCGGAGGGGCGCCCGGCTTATGGATCTTAGGAAGATGGTGAAAAACCAGGATGGTAGGACACTCGACACCCAAATAATCTTTCATCTTTTTATCCAGAACTCGAAGGCTCTCTCCAAAACTGAGGAGAGCCTGAGGTTGTCTCTGGAAATCCTGGGTCGGATTGCACGGGAGCTTCTTGTATGTCACTGGATCTTGAACCTGTCTCATAGCCTCAGCCCTATAATCTGACTTGTTAAGGACGACAACAGCCTCCCCCCCCCCCCTTGTCAGCATTCCTTATGATGATGTCAGTGTTGTTCTGGAGACACTTGATGGCCACTGATTCGGTTTTGGTAAGATTAGATTTCCATCGCTCCATACACACATCAGCCAAACCCACCAGGTCCCTTTCCACCAACTCCTGGAAGATCTCAACAGGTGATGTCCTGGCAGTCAGTGGATAAAAATCCAGATTCCTGACCCTCACCGGCTGTACATCATCTATGGAAACCAGACTTGCGCAATCAGAGGCCAAAGAGTCAAGTGCCCATCTAGCGCGTCTTTAAAGTTTCCAATATCAGGTACCTCTACCTTGGTGTGCTCGCCATCTGGACAAAGCCCTCTGTCGGATCTAAAATACTTTTTTAATAAAATGGACCTGATGAATTTGTGGACGTCAAGCAAGGTATTAAAAACGTCAAAATGATGAGTGGGGGAGAATGATAAACCCTTAGATAGAACCCTCAACTCTGCTTCTGTCAAAACATGACTAGATAAATTAACAACATTAACTGTCGTCTGATCTAACCGTGATGTAATATTACCTCTCCTATGATGTTTCACACCTGCCCTCCGGGTTCTCCTCTCTTCACCTTCAGTGTCCCCTTTTTGTGTTTTTTTGTAGTAAGTGGCCCGACTGTGCCCATTTTTTGATGGTTGAGGATGGACAATCTCACCTGTCAACATAACATGAGGGGTTGAGTTCAAGCTGTTCTCTGGCGCTCTGTCAGAGCTAACTGAAACCTGTCTAGGTGGATTAAATTTCTCAGAGAAACTGACCCTCCTCCTGTTCCTAGAACGGGACCTGCGTGTATTGCTACCATGGGACCTCGGGGGGGCCTCCCACCTGCCCCATTCATATACCAAATTCTGTTTGTAATCATTGGTATCTCGTATATATTTAAAGAGACACTGAAGCGAGACTAAATCTTCCTAGAGGCAGGGCTAACGGCTGCAGCCCTGCCTCACAGCGCGTCTATCAGACGCGCATCACCGCCTCTCCCCCGCCCCTCTCAGTGAAGGAAGACTGGGAGGGGCGGGGGAGAGGCGGAGATACGCGCTGACAGACGCGCGTGGGGCAGGGCTGCGGCGGTTAGCCCTGCCCCAATGCGGAAGCGCTCCCCCGCATTACGGAGGGGATTTGGGGGGACAGGGACCCCCGTTAAGCCGCGGGATAGCGGCGTTTTAGCAGGGGCACACATGCCCCTTCTAGCTATGTGGTCTGAAGCGAGATCTATTCTCGCTTCAGACGCTCTTTAACTCTCTTATTCTCAGTAATCAGTTCCTCCAATTTAGTTAATCTGCTGGGCGTTTTGATTATGCGCAGCCGCACGGCTGCGCATGGTTTTTTTATACCTAATTTTTTTTTAATCTTTTTTTTTTTATCTGGACGAGCCTAGCTCGTCCAGAACGCTAGGGAGGTTAAATTTTCCCGCATTTTGTCATGTAACTCTTCATACTGTTGTAACATGTTATACTTTTCCACATTCGAGGTTAGCTCTGTGACTTTAAGTCTAATATCAACCAGTTGATTTTCCTCATATTTGATAATTAACTTCATTAGCCCCAAGGAGCAGTCTGTAAGAATGGTATTCCACTCTACTACAAATTCATCGCTATAGACAGTGGTCGGGATCTTTTTAATACGAAGACCCCGTGGAATAATTTCCTCTGCCACATATTGTTTGAGGGTTGACAAGTCCCACCATATTTTAGTCTCTTTGCTCATGAGATCCTCCAGTTGTAAAAAAAAAGTGGTTCTAAGTCTCTCTTATAAGTAGTGTTTGTCGTAGCTTTCCTTGATCCAAGCATAGTGTTTATTACTGAGAGAGAGAGCATCCAAGTGATTCTAACCTCTTCCCCTCAATACCCAAGCCATGAGATTCAATCTCTGGGAGTCTGGATGATGGATTACACCCTGAAGTAGAAGGTCCATCCTGAGAGGAAGAGGAGATCGTAATTTCAAGTCCCACAGGAGGGGGAACCAGGGTGGACTCGGCCAGCAGGGAATTATTGTAATTAAAGTTACTTTCTCCTTCATAAGTCCTGTGAGTAATTGGGGAATCATCAGGATCGGTGGAAAGGCATAACCGATGTTGAACTGCCATGGAGCTGTGATTGCGTCTGTTGCTATGGCTTGCCTGCATGGGTATCTGCGCATAGAGGCCCAGCATTTCGTGTTGGTTTTCAAAGCCATTAAAGCGGATCCGAGATGAAAAACTAACTATAACAAGTAACTTGTCTATATATATATATATCTTATCTAAAGTTTAGATAGTTTACACAGCAAATCTAGCTGCGAACAGCTTTAATAGAAAATTATTATTTCTTCCTGTGATACAATGACAGCAGTCATGTTGTTTGTAAACATTACACAGAGGCAGGCTTATCTGTATCTTAAGCACTCAGCCTGTGAAAAAAACCTAATCCTCCCCTCTGCCTCTGAAATCAATGGCCAATATCACCTCCTCCTGCCAAGACTGAGCTCTCATGAGCCCTTGCTACTGCCAAGGCTCTCTGAAAACCTGTTGGCGTGGTTTATTTAGTTTATAGGGAATTAGAGTATTAAAACAAAAAAGTATTTAGCTTGAGGAATGCCCTATAAACAATAGGAAAGGAACACAATTATGCAATGAGTAAAAGTTCACCTCGGATCCACTTTAAGTCTATCTGAGGGTAACCTAGCTGGTTGTGAACCCAAAGAAAGGTATTCTTGCATAGACTCCACTCGCAGTTGTCTATCTTGTGCCAACTTAACCACTTCCCGACCGCCTAACGCACAGCGGCGGCCGGGAAGTGGAGCCCTGAAGGACCGGCTCACCCACAGAGGCGGCGGTCCTTCTAAGGGCATGGGCGGAGCGATCGCGTCATCCGTGACACGATCCTCCGCCGGCGCCTGTCACCGCTCGCCCGCCGCAACATCCCGCCGGCTATACGGAAGCGCCGGCGGGATGTTAACCCCGCGATCGCCGCATACAAAGTGTATAATACACTTTGTAATGTTTACAAAGTGTATTATACAGGCTGCCTCCTGCCCTGGTGGTCCCAGTGTCCGAGGGACCACCAGGGCAGGCTGCAGCCACCCTAGTCTGCACCAAGCACACTGATTTCTCCCCCCCCTGCCCCAGATCGCCCACAACACCCATCAGACCCCCCCCTGCCCACCCCCCAGACCCCTGTTTGCACCCAATCACCCCCCTAATCACCCATCAATCACTCCCTGTCACTATCTGTCAACGCTATTTTTTTTACCCCCCCCCCTGATCACCCCCCACCCCTCAGATTCTCCCCAGACCCCCCCCCCCCCCAGACTACTCCCCCCTGTTTACTGTATGCATCTATCCCCCTGATCACCTGTCAATCACCCGTCAATCACCCCCTGTCACTGCCACCCATCAATCAGCCCCTAACCTGCCCCTTGCGGGCAATCTGATCACCTCCCCGCACCAATAGATCGCCCACAGATCCGACATCAGATCACCTCCCAAATCCATTGTTTACATCTATTCTCTCCTCTAAACACCCACTAATTACCCATCAATCACCCCCTATCACCACCTGTCACTTTTACCTATCAGATCAGACCCTATTCTGCCCCTTGCGGGCACCCAATCACCCGCTCAGATTGCCCTCTGACCCCCCCTTATCAATTCACCAGTGCATTAATTACATCTGTTCTTCCCTGTAATAACCCACTGATCACCTGTCAATCACCTGCCAATCACCTATCACCCATCAATCACCCCCTGTCACCGCCACCCATCAATCAGCCCCTAACCTGCCCCTTGCGGGCAATCTGATCACCCACCCACACCATTAGATCGCCCGCAAACCCGCCGTCAGATTACCTCCCAAATGTATCGTTTACATCTGTTATCTTCTCTAAACACCCACTAATTACCCATCAATCACCCCCTATCACCACCTGTCACTGTTACCTATCAGATCAGACCCTAATCTGCCCCTTGCGGGCACCCAATCACCCGCCCACATTGCCCTCAGACACCCCCCCCCCTTATCAATTCGCCAGTGCATTAATTACATCTGTCCTTCCCTGTAATAACCCACTGATCACCTGTCAATCACCTGCCAATCACCTATCACCCATCAATCACCCCCTGTCACTGCCACCCAACAATCAGCCCCTAACCTGCCCCTTGCGGGCAATCTGATCACCCACCCACACCAATAGATCGCCCGCAGATCCGACATCAGATAACCACCCAAGTGCAGCGTTTACATCTATTCTCTCCTCTAAACACCCACTAATTACCCATCAATCACCCCCTATCACCACCTGTCACTGTTACCCATCAGATCAGACCCTAATCTGCCCCTTGCGGGCACCCAATCACCCGCCTACACGCTCAGATTGCCCTCAGACCCCCCCTTATCAATTCGCCAGTGCATTATTTACATCTGTCCTTCCCTGTAATAACCCACTGATCACCTGTCAATCACCTGCCAATCACCTATCACCCATCAATCACCCCCTGTCACTGCCACCCATCAATCACCCCCTGTCACTGCCACCCATCAATCACCCGCTGTCACTGCCACCCATCAATCAGCCCCTAACCTGCCCCTTGCGGGCAAACTGATCACCCACCCACACCAATAGATCGCCCGTAGATCCGACATCAGATCACCACCCAAGCGCAGTGTTTCCATCTATTCTCTACCCTAAACACCCACTAATTACCCATCAATCACCCCCTGTCACTGCTACCTATCAGATTAGACCCCTATCTGCCCCTAGGGCACTCAATCACCCGCCCACACCCTCAGAATGCCCTCAGACCCCAGCCCTGATCACCTCGCCAGTGCATTGCTTGCATCTATTCCCCCCTCTAATCACACCTTGAGACACCCATCAATCACCTCCTGTCACCCCCTAGCACACCTACCTATCAGATCAGGCCCTAATTTGCCCCGTGTGGGCTCCTGATCACTCGGCCAAACCCTCAGATCCCCCTCAGACCCCCTTCCGATCACCTCCCCAGTGCATTGATTGCATCTATTTTCCCCTCTAACCACCCCCTGAGACACCCATCAATTACCTCCTGTCACCCCCCTAGCACTCCTATCCATCAGATCAGGCCCAATACAACCTGTCATCTAAAAGGCCACCCTGCTTATGACCGGTTCCACAAAATTCGCCCCCTCATAGACCACCTGTCATCAAAATTTGCAGATGCTTATACCCCTGAACAGTCATTTTGAGACATTTGGTTTCCAGACTACTCACGGTTTTGGGCCTGTAAAATGCCAGGGCGGTATAGGAACCCCACAAGTGACCCCATTTTCGAAAAAAAGACACCCCAAGCTATTTTGTTAGGTGTATGACGAGTTCATAGAAGATTTTATTTTTTGTCAAAAGTTTGTGAAAAAAAACCAATAAAAATTAATTTCCGCTAACTTTTGACAAAAAATAAAATCTTCTATGAACTCGTCATACACCTAACGGAATACCTTGGGGTGTCTTCTTTCTAAAATGGGGTCACTTGTGGGGTTCCTATACTGCCCTGGCATTTTAGGGGCCCTAAACCGCGAGGAGTAGTCTAGAAAACAAATGCTTCAAAATGATCTGTGAATAGGACGTTGGGCCCCTTAGCGCACCTAGGCTGCAAAAAAGTGTCACACATGTGGTACCGCCGTACTCAGGAAAAGTAGTATAATGTGTTTTGGGGTGTATTTTTACACATACCCATGCTGGGTGGGAGAAATTTCTATGTAAATGGACAATTGTGTGTAAAAAAATCAAACAATTGTCATTTACATAGATATTTCTCCCACTTAGCATGGGTATGTGTAAAAATACACCCCAAAACGCATTATACTACTTCTCCTGAGTACGGCGGTACCACATGTGTGGCACTTTTTTACACCCTAAGTACGCTAAGGGGCCCAAAGTCCAATGAGTACCTTTAGGATTTCACAGGTCATTTTGCGACATTTGGTTTCAAGACTACTCCTCACGGTTTAGGGCCCCTAAAATGCCAGGGCAGTATAGGAACCCCACAAATGACCCCATTCTAGAAAGAAGACACCCAAAGGTATTCCGTACGGAGTATGGTGAGTTCATAGAAGATTTTATTTTTTGTCACAAGTTAGCGGAAAATGACACTTTGTGAAAAAAAACTATTAAAATCAATTTCCGCTAACTTGTGACAAAAAAATAAAAACTTCTATGAACTCACCATACTCCTTACGGAATACCTTGGGGTGTCTTCTTTCTAAAATGGGGTCATTAGTGGGGTTCCTATACTGCCCTGGCATTTTAGGAGCCCTAAACCGCGAGGAGTAGTCTTGAAACAAAAATGACCTGTGAAATCCTAAAGGTACTCATTGGACTTTGGGCCCCTTAGTGCAGTTAGGGTGCAAAAAAGTGCCACACATGTGGTATCGCCGTACTCGGGAAAAGTAGTAGAATGTGTTTTGGGGTGTATTTTTACACATACCCATGCTGGGTGGGAGAAATACCTCTGTAAATGACAATCTTTTGATTTTTTTACACACAATTGTCCATTTACAGAGGTATTTCTCCCACCCAGCATGGGTATGTGTAAAAATACACCCCAAAACACATTGTACTACTTCTCCCGAGTATGGCGATACCACATGTGTGGCACTTTTTTGCACCCTAACTGCGCTAAAGGGCCCAAAGTCCAATGAGTACCTTTAGGATTTCACAGGTCATTTTGAGAAATTTCGTTTCAAGACTGCTCCTCACGGTTTAGGGCCCCTAAAATGCCAGGGCAGTATAGGAACCCCACAAATGACCCCATTTTAGAAAGAAGACACCCCAAGGTATTCCGTTAGTAGTATGGCGAGTTCATAGAAGATTTTATTTTTTGTCACAAGTTAGCGGAAATTGATTTTAATTGTGTTTTTTCACAAAGTGTCATTTTCCGCTAACTTTTGACAAAAAATAAAATCTTCTATGAACTCACCATACTCCTAACGGAATACCTTGGGGTGTCTTCTTTCTAAAATGGGGTCATTTGTGGGGTTCCTATACTGCCCTGGCATTTTAGGGGCCCTAAACCGTGAGGAGTAGTCTTGAAACGAAATTTCTCAAAATGACCTGTGAAATCCTAAAGGTACTCATTGGACTTTGGGCCCTTTAGCGCAGTTAGGGTGCAAAAAAGTGCCACACATGTGGTATCGCCGTACTCAGGAGAAGTAGTATAATGTGTTTTGTGGTGTATTTTTACACATACCCATGCTGAGTGGGAGAAAGATCTCTGTAAATGGACAATTGTGTGTTATAAAAATTAACAAATTGTCATTTACAGAGATATTTCTCCCACCCAGCATGGGTATGTGTAAAAATACACCCCAAAACACATTATACTACTTCTCCTGAGTACGGCAATACCACATGTGTGGCACTTTTTTGCAGCCTAACTGCGCTAAGGGGTCCAAAGTCCAATGAGCACCTTTAGGCTTTACAGGGGGGCTTACAATTTAGCACCCCCCAAAATGTCAGGACAGTAAACACACCCCACAAATGACCCCATTTTGGAAAGTAGACCCTTCAAGGTATTCAGAGAGGGGCATGGTGAGTCCGTGGCAGATTTAATTTTTTTTTGTCGCAAGTTAGAAGAAATGGAAACTTTTTTTTTTTTTTCCTCACAAAGTGTCATTTTCCGCTTACTTGTGACAAAAAATAATATCTTCTATGAACTCACTATGCCTCTCAGTGAATACTTTGGGATGTCTTCTTTCCAAAATGGGGTCATTTGGGGGGTATTTATACTATCCTGGAAATCTAGCCCCTCATGAAACATGACAGGGGGTCAGAAAAGTCAGAGATGCTTGAAAATGGGAAAATTCACTTTTTGCACCATAGTTTGTAAACGCTATAACTTTTACCCAAACCAATAAATATACACTGAATGGGTTTTTTTTTTTATCAAAAACATGTTTGTCCACATTTTTCGCGCTGCATGTATACAGAAATTTTACTTTATTTGAAAAATGTCAGCACAGAAAGTTAAAAAAATCATTTTTTTGCCAAAATTCATGTCTTTTTTGATGAATATAATAAAAAGTAAAAATCGCAGGAGCAATCAAATAGGACCAAAAGAAAGCTTTATTAGTGACAAGAAAAGGAGCCAAAATTCATTTAGGTGGTAGGTTGTATGAGCGAGCAATAAACCGTGAAAGCTGCAGTGGTCTGAATGGAAAAAAAGTGGCCGGTCCTTAAGGGGTAGAAAGCCCTAGGTCCTCAAGTGGTTAAATAATCTGCTTTCACATTCTGTGATCCTGGAATGTAGATTGCCTTGATGTCCCATAAGTTTTGTTCCGCAAATTGAAAGATCCTTTCCGTTTCCTGTAATAAACGCCGGCTCCTTGTTCCCCCTTGTCTTATATAAGATACTGCCATACGGTTGTCCATACTGACCACTACTGTGTTCCCGCGAATCAAGGTTTGAAAACTCAGCGCTTGGTGTGCCGCTCTCTACTCTAGGATGTTTGCCGGCGTTTGAGGTTGTGGGGTAGGCCATATCCCCTGGGTTGTGTTTTCCTGACAGTATGCTCCCCAGCCCTTCACTCTGGCATCGGACGTAATGATGATCTGTTGGTCTGGCTGGATGAAATGACCCTTCGTCAAGTTGGTAAGTATCGACCACCATTGTAGACTTTCCTTCAGGATAGGTGTTATCCAGATCATCTGATTCATATTCTTCTTGTTCCATTGTCTGAGGAATCCAAACTGGAACGGTCGGATGTGCCACTGCGCCCACCTGATCATAGGTATGGTTGAGGTGAGGTATCCAATTAGACTCAGACATTGTCTTGCTGAAATTGACCTTGCTGATTGTACCTGCCGGATCTTTGTAATCAGAACAGTTATCTTGTCTTCCGGGAGCATGAGTATGTTCTCTTAAGTTTTGAATAATGCCCCCAGAAAGATCATTTCCTGTGTTGGTTCCATATGACTCTTGATTAAGTTGATTTTCCAACCAAACTCTTGAAGTGTCTCCAGTAGAATCTGTCTGTGTAGCAGTAGAGTTTGTAGATGTTGTGATAGAAGAAGAAGGTCATCTAGATATTGATAAAGTCGAAGATCCTCAACAGGGTTACTACTGCTAGAAGAATCTTCGAGAAAGTCCAAAGCGCAGTACAAATTCCGAATGGGAGACACGTGACCTGGTAGTGGACTGGACCTATTGCGAACCAGAGGTATTTTTGGTAATCCTCGTGGATGGGGACTTGCAAATATGCGTCCTCCAAATCCACAGATAGCATCCAGTTTGATACCAGCACATATCTTGTAATGGTTTGAAGCGTCTTCATTTTGAATTTCCCGAGATGAATTTGTTTGTTCAGTCTTCTGAGATAGAGTACTGGTCGTCAATCCCGTTTTTTTGAGAACAAAAAATAATGGGGAATAAAACCCTTTTCCTTTTGAGGATTCTGGAATTTGGATTATAGCTTTCTTCAGTAACAGTGTCTCTATATATTGTGTCAGGATGAGCTTATTGTCTATTGCAAAAGGAACTTTCGTCCCCTGGAGGGCCATTCAGGAATTTCCATCAATGTCCTTGAGTTACAGTTCTTACCACCCAAGGATTTGGGATGTTGTCCGCCCAAACTTGTCCGAACTCCTTCAATCTTCCTCCCACCGGACAAGTTTGGGCGAAGACACCATCAAAAAGACTTCTGAGTCTGATTGGTGGGCACCGTACGTAGTCTGGTCGATCTTGGAAGAGTGGTTTGGGAACTTTGCCAATTTCTGCAATATTCTCGCCCAGGCCTATAGGCATGGCTACTTCTGTATCTTGATTGCTGGAATATCATTTGTTGGAAAGTTGGCTTTCTAATCTTTCGATCTTGTGGGATTAGCCCAGATTTACCCCCTGTAACTTTGAATTGCGGTGTCCATCTCTCTTCCAAACAAATTTTCTCCATCATATGTAATTTTGCACCAGTCCTGACACAACGTGGGGTCGCAGACCAGACTTTTAACCAAAGGGCCCCCTTGACTACTACTGAGTGCACCATCGATCTAGAGGAACACCTTATGATATATACCGCTGCTTCTCCCATAAAGTCAGCCGTAAGCTTGAGGTCATCAAGTGCTGCAATAATTGTTTCTCTATCCGTATCGCTCCGTAGAGCCTCCTCAATGTTCAGAGTCCAAGTCTTCAGGGCTTTGGCAATGGATGTCAATGCTACTGCCAGTCTAGTCGCTCCTCCGGAAGACGTATATATTTTCTTTAATTCAGCATCTATCTTGCAGTCTAACGCATCTTTGAAAGAAGCCGCGTTCACTCTGGGCAATGTTGTAGGTTTTGCTAATCTTATTACAGAAGCATCAACAATTGGTGGATTATCCAGTTGCTTCGATTTTTCTTCTTCCATCAGGTATAGTTTTGCTAAACGATTACTTAATGGAGGCTTCTTCTAGATTTTCTCCCATTCTTCCTTTATTACGTCGTCAATTTCGTCCATGAAAGGGAAGGGAGTAAACTTCTTCTTTAAATGAGAGTAGTACTCCTTATGTTTTTCTTTGGTTTCTCTCTGTTATCATTCTCCTCGATATCTTCCCACTGTATGGCTTCCCTTACAGAGCACACAAACTGTTCCACTAACGCAAAATCAAAACCCACAGCGGCCAGATCATCATCCACTGATATAGGTTGTTGCGAAGCTTCAGCAGAAGTTGATGGTTGTGCTGGAAGAGATGCAATATATTCCTTCATGGAATCTTGTACAGCTTGCTTGATTAATTCTGAAACATCTACAGGTGGTTGCTGAGGTTCTGTAGACATCTCAGAAAAACACTGGCTGCAGACCGTCTTTCCCGGCATAACTGGTCGGTTGCAAGCCCAGCATCCCCTCCTTTCTCTGCTGCGTGATCTTGATCTGTATCTTCTTAGTGACCTGCTTCTTTCACGATAGTAATAACGTGAAGGACTAAGTCTGCGTGATCTTGATCTGCTACGAGTCTTCTTCTTTTTGTGATGTTTCCTAGGACTGACCAAAAATAACATTGTCAGTACCATGCACTCAGCGTTGCGGGCAAGAACCTACCTGACTGTCCCCTACCTTTGAGCCCGAGGCTGGTTTGATGAATGTGCAGTGGGATCCATAGGTTCAGCAGAACAAGCTGAAAGAGAGAAAAGATAGAAAGCAGTGACCAGCTAATTGGTATAAGTGCACCAACTAGTTTAGCAGCATACCTGCATTTGCTTGCTGCGTGCTCATCTTAGGTTGTGCAGAAACTGCCCTGCGCTGCTCCATCATGCTGACAGCGTGAGACGTCACTCGGCAAAGTTAAATAATCATTAACTTCCCCCGACACCGCCTTCGCTCGCACTGGAGCCAATACATGCCGGCAGAGTAACGATACGTCACTTCCACCGGAATTAGTGGGGGACCCGAGCTGGAGTGCAAAAGCCGGAAGCAAAAGAGGAATAGCCCGGCATTTGGAGCGCACGCCACTGCCAGTAAGACATGCATTTAGCGTGTATATAGAGAAATGTCTTAGCGTTCATCCCAGACCATTAGCCTAAGGATATGAGCTAAGCCTGTCTAAACCAGCAAACTGACAGGCACCCAAAGCTACGTTATAGCATACAGGAAAGGCTGGCCAAGGCCACCAGCCACTTGCTGCAGAAAACAGCAGGTGGGGGGGGGGGGGGGAGGGAAAAAAAATTGCTAAAAATAGCCAAAACTCCCAGCACATCCCTGAGGTGAGCTTCCGAGGACAAAAGAGGTGAGCTTCGAGGACAAAAGATTGGGGTGGCGGGGGGGGGGGGGGAACAGTTACAAATGTATTTATTAATTAAACGTCCTATGGGGTAGAGTGGGCTGGGCATCTACCCATATGTGTGTGATGACATAGGCATTGGGAAAACTGGTTTGTCAGGATCTTTTAAATGACTGCCTTGATTGAATGGGGAGAATGTGTAAATGAAGATACCTTTCCGCATCTGAGATAGTGCCTCTGGGGATTCAGAGAACTGAACAATTGGGAATACTGTTTCTGTGAATAGATCCACAGTGATACTTCCCATGTAGACAAATCTGTTGAAATATATGGGGATTCAATCTGCTCTGCCTGAGGCTGGGTTTTGCAGCTCAGATATTTTGCTACTTCAGACTCTCCTTTAAAAGGGAATCTGAAGTGAAAATAATCTTATGAGATACTGATTTATATGTGTAACTAGGAGCGATTTTCTGAGCATTTTGCGATTTGAAAACTCTTGCTAATGTAAAGCTATGGGTGTGGATCCCACTTGAGCGACGTGATTTTATAAAAATCCCCCATAGCATTGCATTAGCAAGAGCTTTTTCAGATCACTAGCAATTAGAAATCGCTCCTAGTGGGTTTCTGGCCTGAAGGAGTGGTATACTGTATGTGAGGAGGGGGGCTTTTCTATCTTTTGTGCTTCCTGTCCCTATTAGCATCTGGTGCTCTTTCTCTCTCTATATTATCCCCTGCTATGAAGGATAACAAAAAAAAAAAAATTATCTTCCCAGTAATCTACAGTGAACTTATACTTGATTGCGAATTTCTAGTTTAAAATCTTAACTCCTAAATGTGTACCCACTTGAGGACCACAGTAATAAACCCCCCGTAATAAACCCCCCTAAAGACCAGGTTGGTTTTTTTCATAATTGGCCACTGCAGCTTTAAGGCCAAGCTGCAGGGCCGCACAACACAGCACACGAGTGATTCTCCCCCCCCCTTTTTCTCCCCACCAACAGAGCTCTCTGTTGGTGGGGTCTGATCGCCCTCCTTGTGTTTATTTTTAACAAATATTTATGTACTTGTTTTTGTAATTTTTTTTACTGTTTTTTTTTTTTTTTTTTTAGAAATCCCCTTCTTCCCCCCCCAGCCGGCCAATCACGTGGTCGGCTGTCATAGGCTTCTGCCTATGAGAGCCGATCGCTCTCTTGTCCCCCCAGGGGGACAGCCGTGTCACACACTGCTGCCGATCGCAGCGATGTACTGTGTAAATAGACGGTGATCATGCAGTCTAACAGTCTCCCGAGCGGCGATAGCTGAAGAGGGGGCGGGGCTCCACCCCCGAGAAGGAGATGTGCGCGCACCCTTCGCGTGACCTCTTTCAGTAGCCGGCTCCAGGACCTGACATCAATTGGCGTGAGGCGGTCTTAAAGGGAACCTAAACTGAGAAGGATATGGATTTTTCCTTTTAAAATAATACCAGTTGCCTGAATCGCCCGCTGATCCTGTGTCTCTAATACTTTTAGCCACAGCCCCTGAACAAGCATGCAGATCAGGTGCTCTGACTGAAGTCAGACTGGATTAGCTGCATGCTTGTTTCAGGGTGTGATTCAGCCACTATTGCAGTCACAGAGATCAGCTGGACTGCCAGGCAACTGGTATTGCTTAACAGGAAACATACATATCACTCTCAGTTAAGGTTCCCTTTATAGTAGTTAAAGGGCTCAAAAAAACCTCAGCATTAAAGAGACTCTGTAACAAATGTTTCAGCCTTAGTTCCTCCATCCTATAAGTTCCTATGCCTGTGCTAATGTGCTCAGGCTTACTGCAGCCTTTCCTAATTGCACTGTCTCTGTAATAAATCTTATATCCTTTCCTCTGTCGTGTCTGACGGGCTAAGGCTTGAATGTGTGGAATGTGCAGGGCTGCTTGTGATTGGATAGAAGCGATACACACCCTCTGCAGGCCCCCTGCACACTCTGTATGACTCACACACTCTGTTTATGTGAGTCTATCACAAGCTGGTTAGTTTGTTTGTAAACACTGCCTAAAACTGTTAATTAAAAGCCAGGATTGCAGCAGAGAGTGGCAGAAACAGCACAGAGGGGCACAGGAGAAAATAATGAATAGAGTGGTATTTTTTATTAGTGTATGAATATTAGAGTACAGATTCTCTTTAAAGCAAAACTTGAGTGATAATGAACGTCTGAAAAGTGAAAAATAACACATCACACTTCCAAGTCATTTTCTTTATTTTGATTTACAAAAAAAGTTACATGGTTCAATATGAAAATAAGAAACTGTCTAAAACCTCAGACAGTAATAAATCATTAATTTACACAATACATACAGGAGTCAGAAGATCAACTCTTGTACATAAACAAGAAAAAAAAACCTAACTTTAAAATCCAATGCTTAAAAGTGATGGAGGGAAAAAGAAACCACAGAAGGTGGAGGTTATTACCCTCTACAACAAACACCCGAGGAAGCTACATTACAGCAACTTAATATACAAAAAATTAAATTAAAAACAAAATAGAAAAAATAAACTTTCACTCCTTCGCAATCCAACATGGCATTCAAAAAGGTATAGCTTTCTTCCTGACTCATGTTTGCAAATAGAAGCAGCTCTTCAGGAGAACTGGATTTGCTGAACACCAACACCTTGTATCTGCAGATAAAAACAACATGTATTAACCACTTGAGGACCCACCCTTTACCCCCCCTTAAGGACCAGCGCTGTTTGTTTGGATCTGTGCTGGGTGGGCTCTGCAGCCCCCAGCACAGATCCGCGGCCACACAGAGCGATCAGATCGCCCCCCTTTTTTCCCCACTAGGGGGATGATGTGCAGGGGGGGTCTGATCGCTCCTCCTGTCTGGCATGTTGCGGGGGGGGCACCTCAAAGCCCCCCCCGCGGCGACATTCTCCCCCCTCCCTCTCCTACCTGCTCCCCCCGGAGATCTGGGCTGCACAGGACGCTATCCGTCCTGTGCAGCCAGTGACAGGCTGTCTTCTGTCACATGGCGGCGATCCCCGGCCGCTGATTGGCCGGGGATCGCCGATCTGCCTTACGGCGCTGCTGCGCAGCAGCGCCGTACAAATGTAAACAAAGCGGATTATTTCCGCTTGTGTTTACATCTAGCCTGCGAGCCGCCATCGGCGGCCCGCAGGCTATTCACGGAGCCCCCCGCCGTGATTTGACAAGAAGCAGCCGCTCGCGCGAGCGGCTGCTTCTTGATTAATTAAGCTGCAGCTGGCGACGCAGTACTGCGTCGCTGGTCCTGCAGCTGCCACTTTGCCGACGCACGGTATAAGCGTGCGGTCGGCAAGTGGTTAAAGAAAGAAATAACATACCACAAGGTACAAGTATATGCATATAAGGTTTGTTTCCAAAATGGGTCTGAGGCTGGGTGAACACATAACAGTGCGTTGGTTTTTTTCTCTGCGTTTCTATTTTTTACCGCAAATGCGTTTTGTCAAGCGTTTTACGTGTGTTTGCGGTTAACATATACAAAACGCATATGCGTTTTGTATGCATTTTCCATGCATTTTTAGATTGTGTATAATGCAAATCACTAGGAAGACAACAGGAAGCGGAAACATCAATTTAAAAAAAAAAAAATTGCATATCAAAACGCATGAAAAACACATACAAAACGTAATACATTGCTTTCCCATTGACTTTCATTATGTGTTTTTTGAACAATATGTAACAAAACCAGCGTTTTTAAAGACTCACGCATACAAAACGCATATGCGTTTTTTTATATGCAGTTTTTTCATGCGGCCCATAGACTTCCATTAGCGGCAGAAACACAATGTTTTCTGCAACGCATGCATTTCTGCTAAGTGAGCATCTAGCCTTCAGAGTTATTTTAAGGCTGCTTACACACAGGGACGTTAGTGCAGCCTGTAACGTTCCCCCAATGCACAGCAATGTAACACAAGTGGGCTGTTCACACTGCCCACGTTGCATTACATGTAACGCTGCACGTGCAGCATGCTACGGCGTTACAGCGGCTTAAAGAGACACTGAAGCGAAAAAAAAAATATGATATAGTGAATTGGTTGTGTACTATGAATAATTACTAGAAGATTAGCAGCAAAGAAAATATTGTCATATTTTTATTTTCAGGTATATAGTGTTTTTTCTAACATTGCATCATTCTATAATATGTGCAGATTACACAACATTCAGCATTCAAAATGAGTCTTTCAGAGCAGTCTGTGAACTAATGACCTCTCCTCTAGCAGAGGAAAAGAAAACAGTTGAGATAATAAAAGTCAGATAACAGCCCTCTCCACAGTCAGAGAGTTAAAGCGGAATATAACCCTGCATTTCAACTTTGCTCTAAAACATTATTTACAGTATATTATATGCAACCAGCATTTTTTTTTTTACTAGACCAGCATTGGAAGGGTTACACAGGGCTTTAAAGTCCCTAGAGATTTCTGCAACCGAATCCGAACTTGAGTTAGATACTTTTTGTTTACAAATATGTGTTTATTATGACTCATCTCTCTCACTGAAAAGGAGCTTGGAGGACAGCCAAAGAGATGTATCTATTGATAAACAGTTACACACTAACTAAATAGAATGTAACCATCTGAATGTCTGCACGGAACTTAAAACCTCTGTGTTTAACCCTTCCAATGCTGGTCTAGTAAAAAAAAATGCTTTTTGCATATAATATGCTGTAAATAATGTTTTAGAGCAAAGTTGAAATGCAGGGTTATATTCCGCTTTAATGGCTTGTTTGCATAGAGATAACAACTGGAGTTTCTTAACTCTTCCTGTACTGGAAACAATTAGACTGATGTATCTGATCTTAATGTTTTATTTCTTAAGGTCCGTACACACGCCGGACTTTAGGCAACGACGGGTCCGTCATTGCCTCCCGCTGGGTGGGCGTGCCAGCGACAGTCCGGCGTGTGTACGCTCTGTCGTCAGACTGATACGGCTGTTTCTGAGCGATCCGCCCGGCGGATCGCTCAGAAACAGCCGTATCAGTCTGACGACAGAGCGTACACACGCCGGACTGTCGCTGGCACGCCCACCCAGCGGGAGGCAACGACGGACCCGTCGTTGCCTAAAGTCCGGCGTGTGTACGCTGCTTTAGCTGTACTACACATACAAATCATAATATCATAATTTTTTTTTCGCTTCAGTGTCTCTTTAAGCTGCGTTAGACTGTTTGCACATGCTCAGTCATGTTGGGGAGGAGCGGAGAGCAGCCAGGCACATGGCTAATTAATATTCACTGCACGTTGTGACGTGCAGTGTTTACTTCCTGGTGCGGCCGCTCCGTGCAGCGATTGGCCGGCGGGACCACGTGATGCCGCATGCGTCCAAGAGTACGCATCACGGCATCATGGACGCCAGAGTGAGCTGCACAACGTGGCTCACTCTGACGTCCACATCGAAGAGCACCAGGCCTTGCGTTAGGTGCACGTTATGCGACCTTAACGTAGCACCTAACGTATTATATATATATATATATATATATATATATATATATATATATATATATATATATATATATATATATATATATATATATATATATATATATATATATATATATATATTTTTTATTTTTTTTTTTCTTAAGAGGTTTTGTCCTCTAGAACAGGGCTTTTTCAACCTTTTCAGAAATTGTACCACTTTAATCACATGAACATTTTCAAGTACCACCAGTGATTTCGCAAGATGTCAACAACATAAGTGGAAAAAAATAAATAAATATAAGTACACTTATTTATTGTATTTATAAAGCGCCAATATACATAGTATGCAGCGCTGGCCAATAATTAGGGATACATACAGTGTTAACCAATGCTACACTCAATGGGAAAGTTGCGCCTGTTTCTCAATCTTCGGCTCTCCCTGTGCCCAACTCACCGGCTGAGTACTAATACTTATGCAGAGAAGGGAGAAAAACAGTGAGGAGAGAGGGGAGAAAAGCTGAAAGGGAAGAAAATAGATTTTCTGTATGACAAGAAGACAGTCTCCCAGCATTAGGGGAAGAGGGAAACAAAGGTGAATGAGTGAGGGCTGGTGCACACCAAGAGTGCTTCTGAATGTTTTTCAAATCGCCATAATGTTACCCTATGAGAGTGTTCTCACAGCAGCTTTGCGATTTTTTTCAATATCGCAAACTTGCTGCATGTAGCAATTTTTGGAGAGATTCATTCAAAAATCACTCTGAAAATCACTGAAAAAAAAAACGGACTCGCTAATTGCTAGCGATTTGGTGTGCACTAGCCCAGAGAGAGGAAGAGCGGAGAGAGACTGAGAATAGCCGGAGATGAAGCAGAGAGGTTATGTGTATTCCAGTCCCACATCAGAGGCTACTTGCCTGTAATATGACTGTCCCTGCCAGTCTCTCACACAAGCTGCCAGCAGCCCTCCTGGAGTCTAGGGACTGTCAAAAACTTTTCAACCTGTTTACACCTTATCCACACATGAAGTCATTATAACAATGGGGAGAGACCAGACCGATGTTTTCCCACAGACCCTACAGGCAAGCTGCCCTGCATCATGCTGTGTATATTTACCAGATTGCCTGCCCTCTAATTGCTCTGTAATTGCTCTATCAGCCAGCCTAGTGCTTCACATAGTCTTATACCAAAACAAACCTGAAAACACCAGGCACTGGACCAGCCCTAAATCACTTTTACCTTTGATCTCCTCACAGCCCACAGACACTTTCTTTTCATCTCCCTAGAGTGTACCACCTGGCCAGAAGCAAAGTACCACAACTGGTACGAGTACCATGGGTTGAAAAGCACTGCTCTAAAGCGTAGGTGCATCTTATAGACCGAAGTTATAAAATTACGTTTGAGGCTTATTTTGAAAGTGAAGATCAAAACCATACCTGTTGATATGAGGTTGTGTAAACCATAACATTTTGCTGCTGTCCATCTGTAGTTGTTATCAAGCCTGCTGGCAGCTGACCTGCTTTAAAGGAAGCACAGAAGAAGAATTTGTATCTTGTTAGTCTATTGGTTGAAGCGGTAATGAATAGTCCATATTTGTTCCATCACACATTCAGTCATGCAGGAAAAAAAACAGAAGTTCCTTGGCACACAGTATTTGTAGCGAATGAAGCATTACTTCCACTATTGGTATGGATACTGTACCACCAACACTGTGTCTAGGATTCCTTTACTTCGACCAGCTCTGAGTGGAGGACAAGAAGACCCCTGTCACCTTCATTGACCTCTATGGGCAGTGTTATCATGGGGAGAAGACTTTCCTGGTTGTGTATTCCTAGTTCATTGGAAAGCATCTGAATAGAAGAGCTCGCACTCCCGCAATAGAGAGGGTCAATGAAATGTGAATAATTCAGAATGGATGCTTCATGCAGCTTCAAAATCAACTAATTAAGTCCAGCCACTGCTGCATTTTACTGGTTCATTTTTAAGCTGCATTAATTTGCAACTTAGAATTATTGATCTATTTGGCTGCAGTGGTGTTGGAATCACACATCAGAAACAAGCATGTAGCGTATCCAGTAGGATTTCAGTCAGAGCACCTGATCTGCATGCTTGTTCAGGGTCTATGGCTAAAAGTATTAGAGGCAAAGGATAATCAGGACAAAAAGGAAATAAATGGTAGCCTCCATATCCCTCTCACTTCAGGTGTCCTTTAACTTAAAGAGACTCTGTAACAATTTTTTCAGCCTTAGTTCTTCTATCCTATGAGTTCCTATGCCTGTTCTAATGTGCTGGGGCTTACTGCAGCTCTTCCTAATTACACTGTCTCTGTAATAAATCAATGTATCTTTCCTCTGTCCTGTTTGTCGGGCTAAGGCTTTGATTGTGTGGAATGTGCAGGGCTGCTTGTGATTGGTAGAAGCGATACACACCCTCTGCAGGCCCCCTGCATACTCACACACTATGCTTAGCTGAGCCTATTAGAAGCTGGTTAGTTTGTTTGTAAACATTGCCTAAAACTGTTAATTACAAGCCAGGATTGCAGCAGAGAGTGGCAGAAACAGCACAGAGGGGCACAGGAGAAAATAAGGAATAGAATGGTATGCTTTTTAGTGTAAGAATATTAGAGTACAGATTCTCTTTAAAGAGAGTCTGAAGCCATAATTAAAATGGCTTTTTTCCTTATATATAGCAGGGGCATGTGTGCCCCTGCTAAAACGCCGCTATCCCGGGGCTAAACGAGGGTCCTTTTCCCTCCAAATCCCCCCTGTCCGCCTCTCCCCGCCCCTCTCAGTCTTCCTTCACTGAGAGGGGAGGGGGGGAGGCGGAGATCAGCCGCTGATAGACGCGTGTGAGGCAGGGCTGCAGCTCATAGCCTTGCCTCACACGGAAGCGCACAGGGGTAGCAAAATCTACGACCAAGTTGGTCATGATTTTGCAGGGGGGAGGGGGGGATTTGGAGGGGAAAGGACCCTCGCTCAGCCGCGGGATAGCGGCGTTTTAGCAGGGGCACACATACCCCTGCTATATATAAGCAAAAAAGCAATTTTTATTATGGCTTCAGACTCTCTTTAAGAATTGAATAAATGAGGTAAAGAAAGGAAAGAAGCATAGCAAATTGAGGACACAATTTCAAATGTCAAAATTACCATTAGAGAGTGTTTATATTTTATTTTTTATTAAGAGTTCAGTAGAATTGTTGAGGTAAAATACAAAGTTTGGGTTAGAGCTATTGTGGGGCTGAAGTGAGAGGAAAGAGGGTTAGCGTTAGGGTATGACTTAGAAATAGGGTAGGAATGTGGGGAGGCCATCAACATGAATTTGAGATCGTTTCAGACCTCCCAATATGCTTCAAAACACAACACACACCATAATGTCTATTCTATTTCCATATACAGCAATTCACTTACTAAAGGCTTCTTCTGAAAGCTCCTCTCCAAGGCCATCTGCAGTTGCAACTGTGCCAGCAAGACCCTTTTCACCCTTCATTGCCTTTAATGAAGAAACAAAAAAGCAGAGTGCACAAGGCTTACTTTCTGTGTGTAATATGGGGAAAATGTATATTTAAATTTATCCGACAACCATCGACAATTTGTATCCTCATTTTATACCAACCTCTCTGAATTTCTGGAGGTACAACTTTAGTGGCTCCACATAGCTATCAAAGCCCAGAGTGGACATGGCAAACAAGATGTCTTCTCCATTGATGGTTTTTCGCTTCTCTTGATGACACCTCTCGCTGGCTTCTGATGTTATAAAACTGATAAATTCACTCACACATTCCTGTACACATTCCTTCGCATCTTTTGCTATCTGAAAACAAAACAGAAAGGTATATTTACTACACAAAAGTTCTAGTAAAGTTCTTTATGTAACTTCCATCATCATCTTCCACTGTAATGACTGGTATAACAAATACAGGAATACTGAACTATTTTCATATAACTGATCACAGACCTTAGTGGAAGAGAAGTGGCTCATTTTAGAGCCTCTGTTGGTCAGTTTAAAGCATTCTTTTGTTGCTAGCTAATTACTCCTATTAAAATGTATGTGAATATGCTTGGGCTAAGCAGATACAGAACAGTTTGCAGTGCAATTTCTCTATATGCTCATTTCTTTGGACGTGGGAGAGTTGCCAAGGCGCTCTGACCATAAGGAGACATGTTCTGTTATGATAGACAAGGTCACTGTGGGAACCCAGCCACAAGTATAAATATACAGTGGTTTGCAGAAGTATTTGGCCCCCTTAAAGTTTTCCACATTTTGTCATATTACTGCCACAAACATGAATCAATTTCACTGAATTTCCACGTGAAAGACCAATACAAAGTGGTGTACACGTGAGAAGTGGAACAAAAATCATACATGATTCCAAACATAAAAAAAAAAAATAATTGCAAAGTGGGGTGTGCGTAATTATTCAGCCCCGAGTCAATACTTTGTAAAACCACCTTTTGGTGCAATTACAGCTGCCAGTCTTTAGGGTATGTTGCTACCAGCTTTGCACATCTAGAGACTGAAATCCTTGCCCATTCTTCTTTGCAAAACAGCTCCAGCTCAGTCAAATTAGATGGACAGCGTTTGTGAACAGCAGTTTTCAGATCTTGCCACAGATTATCGATTGGATTTAGATCTGGACTTCGATTGGGCCATTCTAACACATGGATATGTTTTGTATTAAACCATTCCATTGTTGCCCTGGCTTTATGTTTAGGGTCGTTGCCCTGCTGGAAGGTGAACCTTCGCCCCAGTCTCAAGTCTTTTGCAGACTCCAAGAGGTTTTCTTCCAAGATTGCCCTGTATTTGGCTCCATCCATCTTCCCATCAACTCTGACCAGCTTTCCTGTCCCTGCTGAAGAGAAGCACCCCTAGAGCAAGATGCTGCCACCACCATATTTGACAGTGGGGATGGTGTGTTAAGAGTGATGTGCAGTGTTAGTTTTCCGCCACACATAGCATTTTGGCCAAAATTCTCCATTATGGTCTCATCTGACCAGAGCACCTTCTTCCACATGTTTGCTGTGTCCCCCACATGGCTTGTGGCAAACTGCAAAAGGGACTTCTTATGCTTTCTGTTAACAATGGTTTTCTTCTTGCCACTCTTCCATAAAGGCCAACTTTGTGCAGTGCACGACTAATAGTTGTCCTATGGACAGATTCCCCCACCTGAGCTGTAGATCTCTGCAGCTCGTCCAGAGTCATCATGGGCCTCTTGACTGCATTTCTGATCAGCGCTCTCCTTGTTCGGCCTGTGAGTTTAGGTGGACAGCCTTGTCTTGGTAGGTTTACAGTTGTGCCATACTCCTTCCATTTCTGAATGATCACTTGAACAGTGCTCAGTGGGATGTTCAAGGCTTTGGAAACCTTTTTGTAGCCTAAGCCTGCTTTAAATTTCTCAATAACTTTATCCCTGACCTGTCTGGTGTGTTCTTTGGACTTCATGGTGTTGTTGCTCCCAACATTCTCTTAGACAACCTCTGAGGCCGTCACAGAGCAGCTGTATTTGTACTGACATTAGATTACACACAGGTGCACTGTATTTAGTCATTAGCACTCATCAGGCAATGTCTATGGGCAACTGACTGCACTCAGACCGAAGGGGGCTGAATAATTATGCACACCCCACTTTGCAGTTATTTTTTGTAAAAAAATGTTTGGAATCATGTATGATTTTTGGTTCACTTCTCACGTGTACACCACTTTGTATTGGTCTTACATGTGGAATTCCAATAAAATTGATTCATGTTTGTGGCAGTAATATGACAAAATGTGGAAAACTTCAAGGGGGTCGAATACTTTTGCAAACCACTGTATATGGCAACAAAATCCCTGTCTGTCTGGAGCCAGATTTTATAAGTGAAGACAGGGTCACCACCCCTCAAGGTACAACAGCTCAATCAAGCCAGATTATGCTCCAACCGACAACAGACGTTATGCTAAAGAATAGCAGGACCATAGGTTTAGCCCCCAACGCCTACCGCTACTTCCCAGAAGAGGATGACTGGTAACATCACAAACTGTAATAAAAAACAGTTATTCATTCAATAAAAAAGAGTGAAACATGTGGCGTGGGTATTGTTTCTTCTGAATGCGAGGACAAGGTATTCAGTGCCGTAGCTAGGGAGCTGTGGCCCCAATGCTAGTTTTAAAATGGGGGCCCCCCCCCCCCCCCCCCCCCCAAGCACTCTATACATATAAATTGACATGGCGCACCAAAACCTGCCAATGGCAACTACAGTGTCAGAGATGCAAGAAGGGGATGGGAAACAGCTTGTTAATGATTACCACTATTCAAAGTATCTATAGAAGTGATTACTATGACCACAGGACCAATAGAGAGCTGATACTGTAGTTGAGGGAGGGCCCTTCGGAGCCCCTCTGGTCCAAGGGCCCTGATGCAGTCGTAACCTCTGCAACCCCTATTGCTACAGCCCTGGAGGTAATCATGTATGTGCTGTAGCATGCACATCTACTCTCAATCTCAACTGGACATACCTAAATGGCCAGGAGAATGAAAAACAGTCCAATTCCCTCAGCACTAAGCAAACTGCTTTGTTGGGAAGGGGAGGTCTACTACTGAAAGGAACAGGGGTTGGTGGACTATGCAGAAGTGATATAATGCACACTTAATGCCCAAGTCCAGGCATGCAAGAAAAGCTTCTTTATGCACCTTCAAAAATCTACTGCTACACATTTCAGTTACAGGTAGTCCCCTACGATCACCAATTTATGAATCTCGGGAGATATGCACAAACTGGGGGAGGATGTAGAGTAGGCAAAGAAGTTGCTGGAGACCTGTAGCTGTGCTATACAGCCATTCGGAAGCTGCTTGGGGCTCTACTGATGTCATGCTGGAGACCGGGAGCTCAGATTTGCAGTAGCTCGGGGCTTTATTAACGTCATCTTGCATGATCTTACTGTATGCAGCAGTGCCTGGGTAAACAAAATTAACCTGTGAGTAGCCAGAGCACAGTGAAAATTGAGTCTTTCTAGTGAGGCTCCCTCTGCTGGAGAGAATGTGAGCTGAGCTGTATGTAAATATACAAAGCTAAGTGTACAAAGCTTTTAATCGAGTGCTACAGCTGTTTACAGAAGCTTTTCCTCCATATTGCACATGTCCCAGTTGAAGCAGCAGGCAGGAAATCACTCTGACTCAACTTACAAGTCATATACTGGAAAGGATGTTATTCGTAAGTAGGGGACCACCTGTGTAATAAAGCATCTGCATACCTATATAGATAATCGCTCTGGTAACATGATCACAGTTCTGTTAATCTAATTCAAATGATGCCATCTAGACAGCAGGATTGCCTATTTAGCAAAAGAGCAGATCAGGCCTCCTATACATGGGCAGCTGCAGGCAGAACATACACTGCCTGTCAGCATAGGCAGGGTGAAGCATCTGTCCCATAGTGGCACATTAAGGGTGGCAGCCACACTCAAGATGTAGCAGGAGGCTTTTTTGTGCTGCCAACTAACCACACTGCATGTCAAATGCTGATAAGCATTTGGTTACTAATGCTGCCAATCGGCTGTATTAAATTGCAGCCAGAAGGTGCTCATTGGCCAGCAGACTGTGGACTGAACTGTGTTACCAGCAGCCAAGACTCTGTGCTCTGAGTGAAGGCAGCAGCTGAGACACTGGGGGAAACAATGATAAAATGATGACTTATTTAGAACTGTACAAGCTACAACATTACTTAATGAAGTGTGCATTTCCTACTTTTTTCTGCCTGGACTTGGGCTGTAAGCTAAATGAATTATGCATGCATGAAGATGCAGTATATATGGACAAACAGATGATCATGGTGTCACATCCTACACAAAAGTTCACAAGCCAACTAGTGTGCCCATGACTGCATACAGTTCATCCATCACTGTGAACAAGCAACGCTAAGGGGTTGGGATCCCTCCATGTTATCTCTGATAATGAGCAAACACAATTCTCCTAACACCCAAATCTCCAATGGAACCCTAAACTTCTAATTGGTAATTACCTGCCAGCTAATTCATTGCCAGTTACTGGTCACAATTTCTTTACCTTCCTGAGTCAGTGGAACTTGGCATGTTAGAATAATATTTTGCTGGTCTCTACTTGGAAAGGTCCCAGTGCCATAGAGTCCAATGTATATTGGAGTTCCCTTCAACAACAACAGTAACAATAAAATAGGTAATCAAGTGATTGTATGTGACCCTTTATATTTGAATGTCATTAATACATCCAACAGAATGCCAGGAAAGGGAGAATTCATCTACAATATTTACAAGTTGCACAACAAAGCAGACAAATAGCACACAGATGGTACTTCTTATCCATAGGCTTGGAATTTCTGGACCATTTTTCTGTTACCAGTGCTCATTACATGTGCATTACATGTACACGTGCATAGCAATCTGGTGCTGTCTGATAAGGGACTTGTTTTTCTACAATATTTCAAGGTAGCCTGAAGTAAGAGCGATATGGAGGCTGCCATATGTATTTCCTTTAAACAATACCAGTTGCCTGGCTCTCCTGCTGATCTTTCATGCATCAGCAGTGTCTGAATTACACACCTGAAACAAGTATGCGGCTATGAATATGAATAATTTTGGACTGGACACTTTTTGCTCAAATGTAAATAAAAGCTGAGAAATCTTTTTATCACAATAATGCCTCTTGTACATTGTCTTATCTTTTGGGAGACGCCTATGTCATTTCCCATCAAAAAATTACTTGCTGGTTGAATAAAAGTAACTTTATGTCAAAATTTGCCAGGGGTATGAATAATTATGGGCAGCACTGTATATGGCAGTGTACGAAATGGGGAAGACAAAAGACTGGCACCAGATGAACCAGAGGCAATGAGTACACCGGATCCTGTACCAGTAGCTAAGACGTGCTCTCAGAAGCATACATTGGCATGATAGAAAAAGAAAAATGGAGGCACTGTTAAAGCAGAAGAGTGGTACCTTTAATCCACGGTGAAGCAGACAACGGGGTTCACAGTGGGGGTGAAGGGGTGCCTGACAGCTGTTTCGCTAAGAAAGCTTCTTCAGAGGCAAATATTATTATTTGCCTCTGAAGAAGCTTTCTTAGGGAAACAGCTGTCAGGCACCCCTTCACCCCCACTGTGAACCCCGTTGTCTGTTTCACCGTGGATTAAAGGTACCACTCTTCTGCTTTAACAGTGCCTCCATTTTTCTTTTTCTATCATGCCAATGTATATGGCAGTGTATTTCACACCGACCTCTCATTGCTGCTGCTGCCAGCAGTTGCCTTTCACTAGTACAGCAGTGCACATATGGGTCATAAGCAGAACCACTGGAAAAGTGGGGGTGGAGGCGGGGGGGGGGGAGGGAGGGGAGTAGCATTTTGGCGCATTGCTCCCTTATATAAGCCTCGCCGTGCCACATAACTTGGCAGCCAGCAGCATCAGCACCGCTATATACCGGTACATGAATAGGCTGTTAGTAATCCAAACCTCTCAGGGTTCACTAGTAACTGTACAGAAGCCTACATCTGGAATGCATTAATGTTTCACTAAAGTGGTTTAAAATGTAACACAAATATATAATTGAATGTAAGACATTTTACACACACACACACACACACACACACACACACACACACACACACACACACACACACACACACACACACGGTCTTTTCTACAAGGTGCCCACAATAAAATAAACTAAATATCTTCACACCTCTTGTGCCTGAAGCATAGCATTGACTGAGGGTGCAAAATGAAGCTGTACGGTAGATAAGAAAAAGGGGAATCTGTAGACATTACTTTTCCTGTTTGTGGTATGGCATTTTTCATGATCCGTGCCACATTGGCGATTGGGAGATAAATATCTTGTTCTCTGAAGCTCTCTTTAGAGCCATTTGTGTCGTCAGGGTCATTTAAGCTGTCTTCTGTGTCTCCTAAAAATATTAAAAACAGAGAAAATGTTTTGTATTGCATTAGCCAAGGAGAATATCTGTGTAGGAAAAAAAATATTAATCCTTTTCACAGTCAACTCGGAAACCTTGATAATCAAGCAAGATCTATTTCCTTCAGGCACAAGCTTCAGTACAAATTATATACTCATCCTGCCATGCAGATGCACACGTATGTAATCAAAAGTGTAAAATTTATGTGACTGTAGTTACATTAGGACCACCAATTGCAAATTATGAGTATCTAGTGTGAAGATTGAGCTTCAGAACAAAATGGAAACATATTTCCTGCTAAGAAAACCAAGTTGTTGATTAATGAGAAGTATTGTAGCATCAGGGGACTTACAATTTTCTGTTTCACCTGCTGGTGGCACTGTGCTTCAGAAATATTCATGTGTGACCACAGGCTAGTGATAGTCAATTCCATACAAATAATTCAAAGTTGATGCAGGATTATGCAAATGTTGTATGCAAATCTATGCAGCTTGAAAACTGACTAATTGAATTCCAGCTAGGGGAGATTCCATTAGTCCACTTGATACATAAATTTGCTAACAAGATTTGCAAAATCATTCATCAACTCAGAATTATTTGCATCTCATTCACCACGAAGTAGCTAAAAAGGGTGTAGCTGTTAATTTGGGTGCCGCCACAGGCCAAAATATAACTACCAGCTATGGGGCATGTGCCAGCAGGAGGAGGAACTGGTGCTCCTGAAGATTAATAATGGGGTAGCAGCGTGAACCAACAGTAAGATAACAGTAAGATTACTTGTCGCTTATAGCTAGCAATCTGTAAGATGTGGGTAGCCTTAAAACAAGAGCATTTTTTTGGCTTCAAGACGTACCATCATGTGGCTGTATGACGTAATGGCTTCCTCCGATATAGTCTGCAGCAATTCCTAGCTGGGATGTGTCTGTTGTACCACTATCACCATCCATCTGTAAATGAAAATAGACCAATGGCAAATTAATGCAAGTTTTATATATTTACATAGCTAAAAATCTATAGTTAAAGGAGTCGTAAAATTTTACGTATTGAACCTCTTAACGCGTAAAAATGTATGCGTTAATGTTCCTGCACCAGCGGGAATGCTAAAAATGTACGCAATGCGGCCCGCCGACCCCGAGGTCGGCAAAAACTAAAACGAGCTGACAGAGGGGGACCAGAGCAGCAGTGAGTGACTACGAGGGCACAGGATGGCTGCATGGGGCTGGTAGAAGCCCCAGGTAAGTGAAACTTTTTTTTTTTTGCCTGATGACTCCTTTAAGACTGATTACATTTGGATGAGCCCCCTAAGCAAAATGAATGAAAAAGTGCAGGATACACCGCATAAAAGTATTCTCAAAAGTATAATAATTCATTTTTAAACATCTTTCTAGGCTTTTTTTCATGTTTGCCATGAGTTTAATTGAGCTTTCAGAAGGTATTTCGACAGTTTCCACTAATATCTTAGGAACAGTACATCTAGTCCTACCTAATAATATACAAGTGTTCCTGCGTCAGTGGTTTTGCGCTACTGCGCATGTCCTGCACTGACAGCCTTTTGGGGGGGGGGGGGGGGGGGGGGAGTGGAAGATGCACGCGACGGTGACAGACCTAGAGCCACTAGTTACTTATAATTCCTAACCATTAATAAGGACACTGATATTCAGGAAAATATTTACTGTAATTTTCACAAAAGTACAAAAATATAATAAAATTATTGGAATGCATGCAGTGCCAGTGGTACCTCCACAGTATGGCCTGGTGCGCAGGGCTGGATTTACACTTAAAGTGGACCTAAACTCTTGCACTGGACAAAAGGATAACGTGGAGAAATGCCTACCCTGTATGTACAGTGGGTTGCAAAAGTATTCGGCCCCCTTGAAGTTTTCCACATTTTGTCACATTACTGCCACAAACATGAATCAATTTTATTGGAATTCCACATGTAAGACCAATACAAAGTGCTGTACACGTGAGAAGTGGAACAAAAATCATCCATGATTCCAAACATTTTTTTTACAAATAAATAACTGCAAAGTGGTGTGTGCATAATTATTCAGCCCCCTTTGATCTGAGTGCAGTCAGTTGCCTATAGACATTGTGCATACACATTAGACATAAGTGCTAATGACTAAATAGAGTGCACCGGTGTGTAATCTAATGTCAGTACAAATACAGCTGCTCTGTGAGGGCCTCAGAGGTTGTCTAAGAGAATATTGGGAGCAACAACACCGTGAAGTCCAAAGAACACACCAGACAGGTCAGGGATAAAGTTACTGAGAAATTTAAAGCAGGCTTAGGCTACAAAAATATTTCCAAAGCCTTGAACATACCACGGAGCACTGTTCAAGCGATCATTCAGAAATGGAAGGAGTATGGCACAACTGTAAACCTACCAAGACAAGGCCGTCCACCTAAACTCACAGGCCGAACAAGGAGAGCGCTGATCAGAAATGCAGTCAAGAGGCCCATGGTGACTCTGGACGAGCTGCAGAGATCTACAGCTCAGGTGGGAGACTCTGTCCATAGGACAACTATTAGTAATGCACTGTACGAAGTTGGCCTTTATGGAAGAGTGGCAAGAAGAAAGGCATTGTTAACAGAAAGCATAAGAAGTCGCGTTTGCAGTTTGCCACAAGCCATGTGGGGAAGGTGCTCTAGTCAGATGAGACCAAAATGGAACTTTTTGGCCAAAAAGCAAAACTCTATGTGTGGCAGAAAACTAACACTGCACATCACTCTGAACATACCATCCCCACTGTCAAATATGGTGGTGGCAGCATCATGCTCAAGGGGTGCATCTCTTCAGCAAGGACAGGGAAGCTGGTCAGAGTTGATGGGAAGATGGATGGAGCCAAATACAGGGCAAACTTGGAAAAATACCTCTTGGAGACTGCAAAAGACTTGAGACTGGGGGTGGAGGTTCACCTTCCAGCAGGACAATGACCCTAAACATAAAGCCAGGGCAACAATGGAATGGTTTAAAACGAAACATATTTATGTGTTAGAATGGCCTAGTCAAAGTCCAGATCTAAATCCAATAGAGAATATGTGGCAAGATCTGAAAACTGCTGTTCACAAACGCTGTCCATCTAATCTGACTGAGCTGGAGCTGTTTTGCAAAGAAGAATGGTCAAGTATTTCAGTCTCTAGATGTGCAAAGCTGGTAGAGACATACCCTAAAAGACTGGCTGCTGTAATTGCAGCAAAAGGTGGTTCTACAAAGTATTGACTCAGGGGGCCGAATAATTACACACACCACACTTTGCAGTTATTTATTTGTAAAAAATGTTTGAAATGATGTATGATTTTCAAACGACTTCTCACATGTACACTACTTTGTATTGGTCTTTCACATGGAATTCCAATAAAATTGATGCATGTTTGTGGCAGTAATGTAACAAAATGTGGAAAACTTCAAGGGGGCCGAATACTTTTGCAAGCCACTGTATTTAGAGAGTTTAGCCTAATTCCTCTTCATTTGTGTCTAATCACTAGTTGTAATTTGATCCCTCCCTGTGTCACATGACTACCTATGGCAGGTAAGCAGATAAGCCCATTTGAAAGCACAGGCTGTAAACAATATGTCTGCTTCCATGAATCAGGAAGTAGAAACTGTGCAGATTTATTTGTATCAGCTGTAACAAAAGAAATGTTCGTTGTTTATTATTATTATTATTATTTAGTATTTATATAGCGCCGACATATTACGCAGCGCTGTACAGAGTATATATATATATATATATATATATATTGTCTTGTCACTAACTGTCCCTCAAAGGAGCTCACAATCTAATTCCTACCATTGCCATATGTCTATATTATGTAGTGTAAGTACTGTATTCTAGGGCCAATTTAGGGGCAGCCAATTAACTTATCCATATATGTTTTTGGAATGTGGGAGGAAACCGGAGTGCCCGGAGGAAACCCACGCAGACACGGAGAGAACATACAAACTCTTTGCAGATAGTGACCTGGCTGGGATTCGAACCAGGGACCCAGCGCTGCAAGGCGAGAGTGCTAACCACTACGCCACCGTGCTGCCCAAGGTTTAAAGGTTATTATGCTGTTGTGTATCTTTTAGGCTACTTTCCCACCAAGACGTTGCGTTTTAGGGGACGTTATGTTATGTTCGCATAACATGCCCCTAACGCAACGCATGGTGGTGTTGAAGTTGGACGTCAGATTAAGCTGCGTTATGCAGCTCTCAAAGCAGCCGCTCCAGGTTAGTGATAGGAAGTCCGGATCTTATTAGGATTCGGATCATTGAAAAGATCCGGATCTTTTTAACCGAATCATTTGAATCATTTTACTAGGGAAGCAGACTGGGTGAAATGACTAGCAGGACAGGACTTTCCCTGCACTGTACATTCTGTATGTTCCTGTTTCTTCCAGACAGACATCCACTGTGAACCGAATCTTTCATTGTGATGATCCGGATGATTCGACTCACAAAAAAGATCGGGATGAAATGAACGATTCGTTCATGATCCGGACAACACTACAGTCCTACCAAGAGTCTCTGCAGTGCAGTGAATATTAATTAGCCATGTGGCTGGCAGCTGAGGAGGAGGGAAGACCTCCTCCTCCAACACTACTGAGCATGTGCAAGCAGTCTAACGCTGCTTAGCCCAGTATAACGTACAGCATGCAGCACTTTGTTTAAACGTGCTGCGTTACTTTGTAACGCAACATGAGCACTGTGAACAGCACAACTGATTTTACAGTGCTGTGAGTTAGGCTGCATTACTGGCTGCTGTAACGTGGGACTTTAACGTCCCACTGTGAAACCAGCCTTAGAGAGGACATTCTGAGTTCAGGTTCGCTTTAAGGAGCTTGTAGGCACAGAGATTCTAGCGCCATAAACTCTGCCCCTCAACACAGGCCACACCCCCAATGCCAACCTTTATTTTCTTATGTCACACAAAGAGCTAAATGTATATGAACCTAGCAGTGGTGTAATTCAAAGGGAGGGCCTGCCCAGCAAAACCTATGGTCCTAGTTACCTTATAAAACAGGTTACACTCAATCGGGGATGGGGCTAAACACAACTAAGTCACCACCTTAAATTGCCTCAAGCCAACCAAGATGAGAAGAGCAGGCGGCAAATGGCAGTGTGTGTGGCCAGAGTGATTGCGGTACAGGGAGGATGCAATACCCACTCTGCCCACCACGCTACTCTCACTTTCACTGGAGATACTGATTAAGCCTCAAAACTCCGCCCCTAACTACGTGCCTGTGGCTGCCAGACTGGAGCCGGGTGGTGAGTAATATCAATCTCCAGCTCTGCTGAGAGAGGATACATTCGGGAAGAGAGGTGAGCCGCCCCTGCCATATAAGGCGCCCGTAGGCACGCGCCTACAGTGCCTTATGGTAAATTCGGCCCTGCTGGTGTGGGTACTGGTTTATATGCCCAGAAGTAGCTAAATTAGGGAACCTCAAGGCTCAGTTTGGCTTGAAGGAATAGTGCTGTTTGGCTAATGCAAACTCTGCTCTCTAGCTTAACATCTGTTTCCCATTTGTCACGGTAGCAACCAAGACAACTGGCTTTAATTGATGGAACTATGGATTCTGCATATTTACAGCAAATTCTGCAGGATTCTAGTGCCTTTTATTAATGTGTTCATTCGTATTCTAACCACCGATTTAGTGCATCTTTTAACAGTACCCCCTATTACAGTGTTCTTTCTCTCATACTTCCCCAACATCCAAGATGGGGAAGAATGCTAAGGAACCCCTGCAGAGTACTCAAGTAACTGGTTGAGGGATTCTACAGGATCAGGGCCTTGAGATCCAAGCAGCTTGTTTGTTTACCTGTACTCCGTGTCCTAGCCTGCCAATCTCACCACTGCAGAAAGTTGTCTGATTTAAAACTAAGTGGAAAAATGCAACAAATTGTGATTTCTGAGCGGGCCATTGATTTTAATGGCCTGTGGGGCAAACACACACACCCCTTAAAAATAAAAAAAAATTTGGGAAATCACTTTGCTCAATAGCTCTGTAGTTCCTGCTGCTCATTGATGAACTGAGTTTCTAAGGGCTGATTCGCACTACAAGCGCTTTTTAAGCGCTAGTGATTTTGAAAAGCCCTTGCTAATGCAATGCTATGGGGGATTTTTACAAAATCACATCGCTCCAGCGTGAACACACACATAGGATAACATTAGCAAGAGCTTTTAAAATCACAAAGTGATTATGAAAGCTGTAGCAAAAGACTGTTATATTGCAAATAGTCCCTCAAACTCCATTAGTTAGTATTGACCTGATATGCACATATGATTATTGACAGGCTGATTCAGATGTGCACTCCACCTTCAACAAATCTGTTTATCTTACACAAAATATATCCAACAGCCGCAGTTCACTTTTGCCAGGTCAGCAAAACACGCACCACTGTGGAGTCATAGAGGACAGGGTTGAGAAACACTGGTCTAGGCCAACACAGGAGATGATTGCTGTCCAAGTGTAACGACTGATCAAAGGAAAATTTAATATCTGGATTAGTACTACTGAAAATCCTTATCTCCTTACTATACAGATGATAAAATGGTTTCAGGGATGTTAGGATATCCCTGTTCAACGGTGGTTGGAGAAATGCTTGGCCCAACCAGGTGTTTCCACATGCAACAGCAGTACAGGTCCCCTGAGGGTGCTTGGATGAAATACCTCCAAGGTTAGGGCTCGTTTCCACTATCGCGAATCTGCATGCGTCCAACGCATGCAGATTCGCACATGTAATGCAAGTGGATGGGCCTGTTTCCACTGTAGCGTTGTTGAGGTGCGTTTTTTTCAGCGGTAAAAAAACGCACAAAAGAGCCAACGAATTCGCCTGCGAGTGGAATGCATGCGAATCGCCGCTAATGTATTTAATAGGAAATTCGCATGCGGCTATGGTATGCGAATTTTCATGCGAATTCGCATAGGTACCAATGTAATTCAAACAGGCAGTGACATGGTTAATTTCTCATATACCCTCACCTATGCGAATTCGCGGCAAAAAACGCGCAAAAATTCGCATCCGCATGCTAATTCATGGAATTTCAACAGCGGTGGAATCCAGGCGATTCTGCACCGCAATAGTGGAAACGAGCCCTTAGTAATGTTATCTCTAAAAAAAAAAAACAAAAAAAAAAACAAAAAAAAAACATAATGCCCCTTATTTTGATAAAAAACAGCTGCATGTTAAACATATGAAGGGCTTATTTCATAAGTTGGGCCCTAGGAACAGAGAAACCAAAACCATAAGCCCACTGTGTCAGTATCCACTTGTGCTGGCAGTAGAGCTGTAAATCATTGAGATGTGGACTCCACAAGACCCCTGATGGTGTTCTGTGATATTTGACACCATGACTTTAGCAGTAGATCTTTTAACCTCCTTGGCGTTCTGATTCTTTCCGGATTTTAGGGTCTAAAAGCGGTGCAATTTTTTTTGCACCCTTTCAGACGCTAAAACCTGGAAAAAAATCGTGCTGCCAGGGAGATCTGCAGCAGCCCAGCAATCATTCACCTCCCTGGCTCCAGCGCTGCAGTTAGGCCTCCATCCTCTGGGTGGCGCTGCAACTCTAAAGTGAAATTGCCGGCTGTCGTCATGGCGATCTCACCAGCAGGAAGCAGAGCCCCAGAGGAGAGGAAGAAGAATGCCAGCCGACATCGGGATCCCCGGGAGGTATGTAGAAACAATCCCGCTGCTCGCATTGCTCTGCATTCAGCCTCCGGCAGCTACCCCGAGCAGAGGTCGGGATCACCGCTCTTAGCTGCGGTTTTCCGCCCTAACCCTAGCTCGAGATAACCGCCAAGGAGGTTAAAGCAGTGTTCCCCAACAATGTCCTCAAGGCCCACCAACACTGCACGTTTTGTGGAAATCCACAAAAGGTAGATAATCAGCTCTGCTGAGACACTAATTACCTCACCTGTGCATGTTTGTGGTTTCCTGCAAAACATGTACTGTTGGTGGGCCTGTAGGACAGGGTTGGGGAACTCTGCTTTAAAAGACACCGGAACTGAGAGGGCTATGGAGGCTGCCATATGTACTTCCGTTCAAACAATACCAGTTGCCTGGCAGCCCTGCTGATCTCTTTGTCTGCAGTAGTGTCTGAATCACACCAGATACAAGCATGCATCTAATCTTGTCGGATCTGACAATGTCAGAGACACCTGATATGCTGCATGCTTGGTCAGGGTCTATGGCTAAATGTATTAGAGGCAGAGGATCAACAGGACAGCCAGGCAACTGGTATTGTTTAAAAGAAGATCAATATGGCAGCCTTTGTTTCAGTTGTCCTTTAATGTGAAATACCTTCTTTGGAGATAATAATTCTTATGACAAGTAAGTGGTACACTAGTCAATTTGTAATTGAAAGCACACCTGACCTGAGGGAAAGCTACCTAAGGTAAGCACAGAGGTGTGTTCATGCTGGATCCATATACCTTTGTGCGCTGTCCATTCCTCCGGACTACGTATCGTAATCACACCTTGAAAATGTGACTTTTGGCTAAAATCAGAATGTCAGGGAAAAAAAAAAAAAAAAAAAAAAAAAAAGAGGCAGGCTCGCGGTGATGTTCCTTCTTGTAACCCTGCTGATCCCCATTCACTCCCCTTAACCACCTTTTGATGAAATAAAAAGCAGCACACGCAGCCGGCACTTTGCCAGCCGCGTGTGCTGCCTGATCGCTGCCGCTCTGCGGCGATCCGCCGCGAGCAGCGGCGAAAGAGGGTCCCCCCAGGCGCCCGAGCCCTGTGCAGCCGGAACAAATAGTTCCGGCCAGCGCTAAAGGCTGGATCGGAGGCGGCTGACGTCAGGACGTCGGCTGACGTCACTCCGCTCGTCGCCATGGCGACGAGGAAAACTAAACAAGGAAGGCTGCTCATTGCAGCCTTCCTTGTTACTTCTGCTTGCCGGAGGCGATCGGAAAAAGAACGCCTCCAGAGCACCCTCTAGTGGGCTTTCATGCAGCCAACTTTCAGTTGGCTGCATGAAATAGTTTTTTTTTTAATTTAAAAAAAACCCTCCCGCAGCCGCCCTGGCGATCTCAATAGAACGCCAGGGTGGTTAAGAGGAGGAAATGCTTGGGTAATAGGAGGGAACATTACCACAAGTCTGCCTCTTCCTAATTTTACCAGTGTTCTCCCCAGGCTCTTTTAGCCGGGTGCTCCACCCGGCTAGATTTGGTGACCACCCGGCTGTCCTCGGCTCACCTCCTCCTATGCTGTAAGCACAGTTGTCCTGCATTGTCATCTTGCCCCACCCGGCTACTTTTTTATGCCACCCGGCTGGAAAAAAAATTCTGGGGAGAACACTGTTTACTTTAGCCAAAGGTCACATTTTTTCAAAAAATTATTACGAGGACAACAGGGAGAGGCACAAACAACACACAGAGGTATGTGGATCGAGCATGAACACACTTCAAGGGTTCATCCATGATTTCTGTGGTCTTCTCCCAAAATACCTTCAGAAATTCCCAAATAAAAGTAGAGCTAGAAGGGAAGCTGGCTTGGAGTCATTTATTGATGAAATCTGGAGGGACATTTTGAAGCTTATGCACGTTATTTCCTTTAGGCCGTTCACAGTGGGGTGTTTCCCAGATATAATGGAGCGCGGTATCTAATGTCTTGGAGACCACCGCAGCTGGCCGGAACCATCCTGAAGATTGCCGTGCTCCTCTTCATGCACAGGATTCAGAGACTTCCCCCATCTTCAGCAAGTATCTGTTTTTTACCCTTAGGTTTGCCTGATACAGAGGCTAGTGTAGGTAAACATTATCCATAGGACCTAACTTACTACGAAAAGGCTGCATACAATAGGCATATGTTCAGATCCACTATGTTCTAGACCAGGGGTCTCAAACTCAATTTACCTGGGGGGCCACAGGCCACAAATCTTTTGCAGATACAGATCTTTTGAATGTGTACAGCATCTTTGTGTGCAGCATCTTGCAAAGAGTTTTATCTGATGGGGAGTTCAGCTCCATAGAAAAGACTGTGTAGAGTATGGCTCTCATACTACATGGAAGGGGGTAAAATTGGTCTGATATCTTTCATTTATCTTTCAAGTGTGTACCCACCATAAGCCTGCAATTTCCATTTATGCAACATCTTAAAGATACACCCCTTCCTGACACTGCCAAATGCCTAACCGATGCCCTAATCATCTACTGCTAGGACTACTGCAACACTCTCCTGTCAGGCCAACCTCTGAACTGCATTGTCCTTTTACAATCCATCATGAACACAGCAGCCAAACTCATCTACTCCTCCCACTGCTCTGTCTCCATGACTTCACTATGCAAATCCATCCACTGGCTCCAGATCCACTTCTGAGTCAGCTTCAAGTCCTATGTCTGGCCTAAAAATCTATGCAAAAGTCCTACCCAATCTACATATCTGACCTAGTCAGCAGATACATACCTGGCCACCCACTCTGCTCCTCCAAACCACTCTATACATCTCACACTTCCTGCATGACTACAGGACTCTAGAGCAGCCCCCATCCTGTGGAACGCTCTCCCACTGCCCATCAGACTTGCCCCCTCTGTCAGCACCTTCAAACAAGCTCTCAAAACTCATCTCTTCAAGAAAGCCTACACTACCTTGTAAAATGTCCTAATTCTCTCTGCTGAAAACCTCTCAACGTAACCCCCCCTCCTATCATGCCCCCACCCCCTTGTGTATTTTGCCTGATTATGCATCCTGCTCATAGAATGTGAAATTTAATTACTTGGACTATGGCTCCAGCTTATGATCTGACATTGTGTGCTTTACTGCTTATTATCTGTATTGTGTTGTCTGTCACCCCTATTATTGTGAGTAACCTTATTTATTGTCCAGCGCTTTGTAATAAGTTGGCACTATATAAATCCAATTAATAACAATAGTCATAGGTCCTAATAGTAAACTGCTGTAATAATGCATGCATTATGCACACGTTTGAATGGGATCAGTAGTATAAACAAAAAAAAAATAAAACAAACGAGGGAACTGTCCGGCCCTAAGGTAGTCAGAGCAAATCTTCACCACTCCACTAAAGATAATGCTTTTAATTAAGTATAAACAAGCAAGCCTGTGTTTCAAGGCTATTCAGTACCTCAATTAATGCAATAAATGCCAACATAATGCACAAACAAATGTATAATGTTGATATTTATTGTGATGGCTTGACATAATGAATGGTCTAAGAACTTTTTTAATTTATGCTGGATTAAAAACGTTGTTCTTAGAGCCAAATATTTGTAAATACGCTACTAGTTATCACGGCAACGGTACCCGATTCAAGCATGAAACCCACTGCTTGGCAATAATGTTACTCAAAAAAATATACATAATACACATGGGTGGGTACAAGTGGCATCTGTAAAACACACAAAGTAATTGCTTAGAAGTTACTTTTTTGAAATAGGAGGGTATGTTTAGTTCTTTTTTTGCTTAGCTACAATATAATGCTACTTTGTAAAGCAGTGGTTCTCAACCTTTTTAGCACGTGTACCCCATTGAGTCTTCCATAGGCAAAACTACCCCCACTGGAAAAATCTCAAAGAAGGGGGCGTAGCCATTACATGATGTGGGTGGAGCCAAATACTAGTAAAATACAGGTACTCCCTGGTTAACAAATGAGATAAGGACCGTATCCATTTTTAACCTGAATCCATTCTCTTTTGTACCCCCGTGTCACCTCAGTTTGTGCATTTGTCTCCCTCTGTGTCACCTCATCTCCCCATAGCTCTGCTCCCCCGTGCCTGTTTTGTCCCCCTCTAGGTCCCAATGTCACCTCTTGACCCCGTCCTAAATAGGTATAGGTGCCCCCCCATATAGATATCCAGGTATAGGTTCCCCAGAATAGGTAGCAAGGTAGGGCTGAACGATGTATCGATTTAAAACCAAAATCGCGATCACGGAAACGCTAATTCCGTGATCGTGAATGCCACGATTTCTCACAATATCCCCCCCCCCCCCCCCGCCCTCCTGCAGTGTATCCGTTCAGCCAGGCAGAGGCAGGCAGTCCATCTTCCGCTTGCGCTCCGTGTAAGTAACTGTGGCTTAGCGGTTCTAACCAGCTCCTTCCTCCTTCCTAGTGCCGCCTCCACCTCTGACGTCATCACAGGGCTCAGCCTCTCACTTTCTCCCTCCGCCTAGCGCGACATTGGCTGGGCGGGCGGCCACGGCAGGGTCTCACACTTTTGCACCGCCCAGACTGGCACTTCATCAGCTGGGCGGGCAGTAGATTCCGCCCGCAGGCTCTCGGTTCTCTCTTCTCCCGCAGACTCTCGTGCTCTCTTGCTCCTAGCATAGCGCGCCACGGAAGGCCTGTCAGTCAAGCGTTTGGCCAGGCAGTGACAAACAGTACCACTACTAACTACGAGCCAGGCATCTAGGCTAAGATTTATCATGGCTCCGCCCCCTGCCTCCTTTGCAACTCTGCAGAATGCACATCAGATCACTCTGACACCCTGTGCGACTCATTCTGTGTGTGTGCGCGCAAGATGATGTGTGCTGTGGGCACTGTGCATTGGAGCTGAGGTGACTGTGCTGGACTGTGTGATATACTAAAGCTTGATTGAAAGAAAATCGTGAACGAAATCACAATTTCCAACAGAAATCGTGCAATTCAATCTTTTCCTAAAATCGTTCAGGCCTATAGCAAGGCATAGATGCCCCCAGTATAGGTATCCAGCCATAGGTGCCCACAGTATAAGTTAGCAAGGTACAGGTACCCCCAGTATAGGCAGCCAGGTACAGATGCCATAGTGGATAGCAGAGAGGTATAGGTGCTCCAGTATAGATAGCCAGTCATAGGTGTTGCTCCAGTGTAGTTAGCAAGCCTATAGGTGCTGCGGTATAGATAGCCAGGTAGTGCCCCAGTATAATCTTACATAGTCCCATTTCCGCGCTGACTCCTCTCGCTGGGCTCTCCTCCTCTCACCGCATCTTCCTGCTATGGTTACTTCTAGCAGCAACTCTGACGTCATGAGAGGCTACCAGGTAACCATGGCAACAGGATGCAAGGCAGCAACAGGCAGAGCTCGGCGATAGGAGTCCACACAAGAACGAGGCTAAGTAAGTTGCTGCATTCATGCCACTGAGACTGCCCTGCCTGACACTTCTGTCCTGGGGGCAAGATCCGCCATTTTGTCTGCGGCCCCCCGTGACAGCTGCCGATGTACCCTCAGGAGTCCGCGGACCCCAGGTTGAGAACTAAATGTTCTAAAGGGATACTGAAATTCAGAAGCTAATGTAATGATCTTGCAATTTGTTAACATCTGAATCTGGATTAGCTCTATCCAAAAGTTACATATCAGCTTCAGCTATTGTCATTTCCTGTGGCATTCGGTTGAAATAAATGCTCTTCTCTTCACAGTTGACATGCCAGTAATGTAAAATGAAGCCAGTATGTGTACTTATACTAACTAATAAGTATGTAAATTGATATGGTAGTTATTGATTCTCTACCAAACTGCTGAATTGATCCTCCTTTCACAGTACATCAGTTACGATGCAGAATAATTCTGCATGTCAACTCGCCTTTACAATTTTATAGGCCTTCTCAACTCTAACTCTCTGAATGCAGGCTTTGAATTAATGTGTATATCCAGTTTACATTTCTGTTCGTGTTATGGAACGTGCACTGTGTGAATCCAGCCTTAGGCCTCTTCCACAGGTTGAAGGCAGAGAATTTACCACCGGTCAGTTGCTCCCATGCAGTGACTGGGGTGCTTGATGGTGCTTGGTATGGGCAAAGCACCCCACCCAAGTTATAGTCTATCTCAGACACAACTTGACACTTTGTGTTTTTGCTGCCAGGTAACTCCACTGCATGTCAAACGCTGACACAAGTGGAGTTACAAATACTCTCATGTGGCTGCATTATTCTGCAGTAAGAAGGCACTTAATTCCAACAACTGGGTGGCAAAATGGTGCATTTAACATCTGTGTGAAAGAGTCCTTTAAATTTAACAAAAATCTAATGAGAATACAACAGCTGGTGCTTTACTGCTTGATGCATTACAAAGACAAAAAACCCAATCACTCATCCATTATCCAAATAGAAGATTTTCCAGCGTGCTAAAAAAAATCAGCTTTTGATAGTTTTTTTTTTTCATAAATTGTAGTGAAGGCAAATCCACTGCCAATAAAGGTGATCAAATCAGATTTTATATCAGTTAATCAAGGAGCTTTTACACAACATACCGTAATAGTCACCTACTATGCAAAGCTATAAATACGCAAGTGCCAAATATTTTTCTGACAAACCGCATTGTACAGGAGAGTTCCTATTTTTAATACACAGCAGGATTAAAGCGGAATATAACCCTGCATTTCAACTTTGCTCTAAAACATTATTTACAGTATATTATATGCAACCAGCATTTTTTTTTTTACTAGACCAGCATTGGAAGGGTTACACAGGGCTTTAAAGTCCCTAGAGATTTCTGCAACCGAATCCGAACTTAAGTTAGATACTTTTTGTTTACAAATATGTGTTTATTATGACTCATCTCTCTCACTGAGAAGGAGCTTGGAGGACAGCCAAAGAGATGTATCTATTGATAAACAGTTACACACTAACTAAATAGAATGTAACCATCTGAATGTCTGCACGGAACTTAAAACCTCTGTGTTTAACCCTTCCAATGCTGGTCTAGTAAAAAAAAAATGCTTTTTGCATATAATATGCTGTAAATAATGTTTTAGAGCAAAGTTGAAATGCAGGGTTATATTCCGCTTTAAGCTAAAAACAGATTCACATCAATTCAAATCTAGAGTTTAATACAGCCTAATGCTGTACTGAGTGCTATCCAATCTATTGTTGCAGTGGAAAAAAAAAAACAGTCTACCTTCCTTTGTACCTTCACCACAACACAAGTCTGATACACAACAATTCTCCCTCCCAATCATGCTGCATTTGTGATCGCATAACCTGCTATTTCCATTGCTGCGATTGGGCCGTAGAGCCGGGAACAAAGCGTGATTGCAGCAAAAATTGTGCAGGCTAGCAATTGCAACTCTGGCAAAAACAAATTGCACTAATGTAAAAGGAGCACCATGGTTTAGGCCAGGACACACTGGCACTGTACTGATCACTGGCAATTGGCAATCACCAAAGCACTGCAGCACATGTAATCCTATGGGATTACTCACACTATGGCGATTGTGATTTCCACCAAACGCAAAAAGCGATGCATGAAGCATTTTTCGGACTGTGTTGCGATTCTCATTCACTGGAATGAAGATCGCAAAATCAACAAAAACAACAATGCAAAATCATTTGCGATCTCATCTTGTGATTTTGAGTGTGAATGGGGATTTACATGTAAATCACAGTGCTGTTGTCATGGGCAGACCGGCTGCATCGCATCAAGTGGAAAAGCAGCCCCAGCACTATAGCCGAGGAAGGCAGCTGCACAGTGTGGGGACTGGCAGAGGCTCAGTCCCGGTGGCACTGGAGAGGCACAGGCTCATTGGAGAGTGGGGGAGGCACAGCACGGCTGGCAGGGAGCAGCAGGTGATCCGCTGCTGGCTACAGCCTCTCCCGAGGAGACAATAGAGGTGAGGCTGCCGGTGAAGCCGGTGCAGCAGCCCCCTCCCTTCCTCCCCGCATATCGCACTCATCCATCACAGCACACTAGCCGCAGCCCGCCTCGCCTCCTCTATACCGTGCAGGCTTCTCGTACACAGTCCGGTCCCCCTCCTCCCTCCCTCCCCCCGGCACACACAGCAGCAGCACTGCGTCCCCGAGCAGCCCGCGCTACAGCAGAGGCGGCCGCAGCAAGCAGAGCGCTCCTGTGCCTGGGCCGGGTGACAGAGCTCCGGAGCCGCCGCGCTGACTCGGGCACGGTAGTGAGGCGGGCGTCACACACTCTGCCGGATCCGGACATTTCATTTGAGCTGCAGGGAGGAATCGGTTAGCAATCATTGGCCGAAGCCAGGCACAAACCTCCAGTGCGGCCCTGGTTGGCTCCCTGCACGAATCGGCTGTTTGGTTGGACAGAAAATGGCTGCGAAGGAGCCAGTCCCAGCGCGGAGCGGCTCTTCCAGCACTCTGCTTCTCCTCCCTCCGCTGTAAAGCAGGGCTACTGTTCCGAGAAGGGGACGCCACCCCCCTCCTCGGCTCACAGCGCGCAAGCTCCTAGCTGTGCCGCTTACCATCCAGCACCCAGCTGCTGCTGTGCCATTAGCCGAGTACCCCTCCCGCGTCTATGGCTGTTCCAAGACTCCTTCCTGTAACTGAATGAGCTGTGAAAGCGTACACTCGTTCTACATCTCCCCCCGCCGCTGAGCTGTCCTCCACAGCCGTCTTCTCGCGTAGTTTAGAAGGAAGTGTGTGTTCGCACATATATGCTAGAGCTAGACAGTCTGTAGTGCCGAAGGCTGTGAGCCTAGATGGCTCTTCCAGCAATGTTGTGTTACACCCCCTTCTACCAATGCTGCACAAAGAACATTGCTGTTATGGCGTTATTGTATTTATGTCTTCAGGTCAGCCATAATAAATATAAGCAGACAATTTGGCGCTAGTGTAGTTGAGGTAGAGTGACCATATTTTTGTGGGTCCAACCTGGGATGGGGAGGGGGGCGTGGGGGGGGAAGCGCGCCGCGGCGAAAAGTGGGGAGGACTGAGGAGCGCGCGCGGCGCAAAATGGGCGTGACCATGACATTGTATGGGCGGAGCTAACGTAATGATGTAACAGCGAGGCATAAGAAAGCAGTGTTTACACAATGATGTGGACAAACGAGACTTTGCATCATGGGTGTGCAGAAACTGTGTGATGCTAATAGTATACCGTAACCACAAAACAGCAAACATAGCCATCTATGACCATTAAATAATAAATGCAGTAAAAGTTACCCCGGACACCAGAAAATAAACGCAATAGGCAACATGTCAGCACAAAATAACCGCAATGCGGGCAACATGTCAGTACAAAATAAACGCAATGCGGGCAAACATGTCAGTACACAATAACCGCAATGCGGGCAACATGTCAGTACAAAATAAACGCAATGCGGGCAACATGTCAGTACAAAATAACCGCAATGCGGGCAAACATTGCAGTACAAAATAAACGCAATGGGGGCAACATGTCAGTACAAAATAAACGCAATGCGGGCAAACATTTCACCAGAAAAGAAATGCAATGCGGGCAAACATTTCACCAGAAAATAAACGCAATGCGGGCAAACATTTCACCAGAAAAGAAACGCTCTGCGGGCAAACATTTCACCAGAAAAGAAACACACTGCAGGCAAACATTTCACCAGAGAAGAAACGCACTGCGGCCAAACATTTCATCAGAAAATAAACGCACTGCGGGCAAACATTTCACCAGAAGATAAACGCAATACAGGCAAACATTTCACCAGAAAAGAAACGCAATGCGGGCAAACATTTCACCAGAAAAGAAACGCACTGCAGGCAAACATTTCACCAGACAAGAAATGCACTGCGGCAAATATTTCACCAGACAAAAAACGCACTGCGGGCAAACATTTCACCAGACAAGAAACGCACTGCGGGCAAACATTTCAGCAGACAAGAAACGCACTGCGGGCAAACATTTCACCAGAAATGAAACGCAATGCGGGCAAACGTTTCACCAGAAGATAAACGCAATACAGGCAAACATTTCACCAGAAATGAAACGCAATGCGGGCAAACATTTCACCAGGAATGAAACGCAATGCGGGCAAACATTTCACCAGGAATGAAACATAATGTGGGCAAACATTTCACCACAAATGAAACGCAATGCGGGCAAAGTACACCTGGAAAAAAACCATTTACTCACCTGGCAGAAGTCTTCCTCTGGCGCGCTGCTCCGTCCCGGGACCGTCTTGTTCCTCCTGCTCTCTCTGGTCTCCCGCGCTGACAGGGCTACGGCAAGATGGCGCCCGAAGCCCAGTACTGGAGACACAAATAGGTCTCCAGTACAGGGCTTCGGCCATCTTGCCGTAGCCCTGCTCGCCTGCCGGAACAGACACCGGAAGAGGAGGCTGGAGCGGGGCTGCAGGAAATGAACTGGCACGGCGTCTATAGACGCCGCTGCCAGTTCATGAAGAGAGAGTGGCCAGAGTCCCGAGGCCGGGACGTCCCGCTGCTGAAAGCGGGACGTTTCCCGGGACCTCATGCTGCCTGGGACAGCGGACCCCGAATCCGGGACGCGTCCCGGGCAATCCGGGACGTCTGGTCACTCTAGTTGAGGGGACCCAGTAGGAAGCGTTCTACTGTGTTAAAAAAAACATGTAGAAAAGACAATGATTGTGAAGGAGAAGGGCAGTGCCAGGGTCGGACTGGGACACTCTGGGCCCACCGAGGAAGTTTTAGCCTGGGGCCCGAATCCCCCCCCCCCCATCCATTTTGGGCTCACATACACATGTACTCCTGAAATTTTGCATGATTTTATGGTAGGGAATAGATTGTAAGCACTTCTGAGGTCAGTCTCTATTAGGGATATGTCCACATGGGGCGCGCACAGCGCGCCTCAGCAAAAATAAATGGGTGTCACCACACACTGGAACATCAGCGTGGTCATGATGAGTCATGGGCAGACTTTAAAAAAAAACAACACAAAATAAGTAGCGGTGGTATTCACAGAGATTAGGTCTGACCAGATACATTTTAGATAAAATAATCAAGTAGTTACATGCCTCATGATAACTCATCAAGTAGTCAAATGGCAGCAGATTTTCCGACAAAATGCAATCAGATTGGCGGCAGATTCCCCACAAAATGCAATCAAATTGGCAGCAGATACTCCCACAAAATGCAAATAGATTGGCGGCACATATCCCCACAAAATGCAATCAAATTGGCGGAAGATTTCCCAACAAGATACAATCAGATTGGTGGCAGATATCCCCACAAAATGCAATTAGATTGGTGGCAGATATCCACACAAAATGCAATTAGATTGGCGGCAGATATCCCCACAAAATGCAATCAAATTGGCAGCAGCTATCCCCACAAAATGCAAATAGATTGGCGGCAGATATCCCCACAAAATGCAATCAAATTGGCGGCTGATTTCCCAACAAAATACAATCGGATTGGTGGCAGATATCCCCACAAAATGCAATTAGATTGGCGGCAGATATCCCCACAAAATGCAATTAGATTGGCGGCAAATATCCCCACAAAATGCAAGTAGATTGGCGGAAGATATCCCCACAAAATGCAATCAAATTGGCGGCAGATTTCCAGACAAAATACAATCAGATTGGTGGCAGATATCCCCACAAAATGAAATTAGGTTGGTGGCAGATATCCCCACAAAATGCAATTAGATTGGCAGCAGATATCCCCACAAAATACAATCCGTATGGCAGCAGATATCCCCACAAAATACAATTAGTTTGGCAGCAGATATCCCCATAAAGGCAGGTCCCCAGTTAGTGGGGGCTCCCATGCTGGAAGGTGGTGCAGTGGGCACAGAGGGACCCCCCTCCCTCACCTGGAGCCGCCCCCCCCCCCCCCCCCCGGTTTGGGTAGGCAGGTCACAGGTGTCCCCAGTTAGGTAGGCAGCCAGGTCTAAGTTCCCCTCCAGCTTGGAAGGGGGGGGGCAGTGGGCACACAAAGCGGCAGGGAGGGGGGGAAGCTTCCCCCCCTCCCTCACCTAGGCCCCCCTCCCTTCCGCACTCCCCCTCCCTCCAAAATTGCAGCCAGCGGCAGCGAGTGGGGAATAGCTTACCGGCATGATGAGATGAGATCCATCGCTCTGCGTGCCGCTGGCTGGTCTGTTCTCCTGCAATGCACTGTGTCCAATCACGCTCTCACAGGAAGTACTGCAAGAGCGTAATTGGACACAGTGCATTGCAGGAGACCAGACCAGCCAGCGGCACGCAGAGCGATGGATCTCATCTCATCATGCCGGTAAAGCTATTACCCGCTCGCTGCCGCTGGCTGCAATTTTGGAGGGAGGTGGAGTGCGGAAGGGGGGGGGCCTAGGTGGGGGAGGGGGGAAGCTTCCCCCCCTCCCCGCTGCTCTGTGCCCAATTTCCCCCGTTCCTGTGTTGTGCCTGCTCTGGGGCCCCCAGGAAGCAGGGCTCACCGATGGAAACGTCGGCAGTTCGGTGGGTCAGTACGAGCCTGGACAGTGGTGTAGTAATGCAGAAGATGCAATCTCACTGGGGCCCTTGGGCTAGAGGGGCCCTCCCTCATCCACAATATTAGCTCTCCATAGCTCCCAACCAGGGCCGTGCAGAGGATCCTCAAGAGGGGAGTGCTCAAATTTTAAAAAAGGGTACCAATCAATTGATAGATTGTAAGCTCACAAGGGCAGGGCTCTCACCCTTATGTGTCATGGAATGTTATATTAATTTAATTGCTTGCAATAGGTGAATGTGAGTCATCTGGTGCTGTCATTCTCCCCCGCTGCGGCTGCCTTCTCTGGTGGACTATCGTATTCACTGGGATGGAGGCTGCATGGTGGCTGTCTAGTTTGGGAGGAAATCGGTTGTTCTGTTGGCGCAGAGAGAGAGAGAGAGAGAGAGAGGGGCGCAGAGAGAGAGAGAGAGAGGGGCGCAGAGAGAGAGAGAGAGAGAGAGAGAGAGAGAGAGAGAGAGAGAGGGCTCACAAAGAGAGAGAGAGAGGGGCGCACAGAGAGAGAGGGGCGCACAGAGAGAGAGAGAGAGAGAGAGAGGGGCGCACAGAGAGAGAGAGAGGGGCGCACAGAGAGAGAGAGAGAGGGGCGCACAGAGAGAGAGAGAGGGGCGCACAGAGAGAGAGAGAGAGGGACGCACAGAGAGAGAGGGACGCACAGAGAGAGAGGGAGGGACGCACAGAGAGAGAGAGAGGGACGCACAGAGAGAGAGAGAGGGACGCACAGAGAGAGAGAGAGGGACGCACAGAGAGAGAGAGAGGGGCGCACAGAGAGAGAGAGAGGGACGCACAGAGAGAGAGAGAGGGACGCACAGAGAGAGAGAGAGGGACGCACAGAGAGAGAGAGAGGGACGCACAGAGAGAGAGAGAGGGACGCACAGAGAGAGAGAGAGGGGCGCACAGAGAGAGAGAGAGGGGCGCACAGAGAGAGAGGGGCGCACAGAGAGAGAGAGAGAGGGGCGCACAGAGAGAGAGAGAGAGAGAGAGAGAGAGGCGCACAGAGAGAGAGAGAGAGAGAGAGAGAGAGAGAGAGAGAGAGAGAGGCGCACAGAGAGAGAGAGAGAGAGAGGCGCACAGAGAGAGAGAGAGAGAGGCGCACAGAGAGAGAGAGGCGCACAGAGAGAGAGAGAGAGAGAGAGAGAGGGGCGCACAGAGAGAGAGAGAGAGAGGGGCGCACAGAGAGAGAGAGAGGGGCGCACAGAGAGAGAGAGAGAGAGAGAGAGAGGGCGCACAGAGAGAGAGAGAGAGAGAGAGAGAGAGGGGCGCACAGAGAGAGAGAGAGAGAGAGAGGGGCGCACAGAGAGAGAGAGAGAGAGAGAGAGAGAGAGAGAGAGAGAGAGAGAGAGAGAGAGAGGAGCATACAGAGAGAGAGAGGGGGGCGCAAAGAGAGAGAGAGAGGGGCGTACAGAGAGAGAGGGGCGCACAGAGAGGGGCGGCACAGAAAGAGAGAGAGGGGCGCACAGAGAGAGAGAGAGAGAGAGAGAGGGGCGCACAGAGAGAGAGAGAGAGAGAGAGAGGGGCGCACAGAGAGAGAGAGAGAGAGAGAGAGAGAGAGGGGCGCACAGAGAGAGAGAGAGAGAGAGGGGCGCACAGAGAGAGAGAAGAGAGAGAGGGGCGCACAGAGAGAGAGAGAGAGAGGGGCGCACAGAGAGAGAGAGAGAGAGAGGGGCGCACAGAGAGAGAGAGAGAGGGGCGCACAGAGAGAGAGAGAGGGGCGCACAGAGAGAGAGAGAGGGGCGCACAGAGAGAGAGAGAGAGAGCACAGAGAGAGAGAGAGGGCGCACAGAGAGAGAGAGAGAGAGAGGGGCGCACAGAGAGAGAGAGAGGGCGCACAGAGAGAGAGAGAGGGGCGCACAGAGAGAGAGAGGGGCGCACAGAGAGAGAGAGGGGCGCACAGAGAGAGAGAGGGGCGCACAGAGAGAGAGAGGGGCGCACAGAGAGAGAGAGGGGCGCACAGAGAGAGAGAGGGGCGCACAGAGAGAGAGAGGGGCGCACAGAGAGAGAGAGAGAGAGAGAGAGGGGCGCACAGAGAGAGAGAGAGAGAGAGAGAGGGGGGACGCACAGTGGGGCGCACAGAGAGAGGGACGCACAGTGGGAGGCACAGAGAGAGGGACGCACAGTGGGGGCACAGAGAGAGGGACGCTGTCACGGACGATTGCGGGGACGCAGGCGCGTTCTGGAACCGCCCGTGAAGAAAAGAACGATCGCACTCGATTCCTGCGTCGATTGCGCTTCAAATCGGTACAATCTGGATTTATTGTGTAGGAGGTCTGCAGTCCCTTCTTAGCAGAGGAATAGCATCACCTTAACTGCAGGATGGCTCTTTTGATATGCTAATGAGCCTGGGCCCAGAGAGTCCCTGGCTTCAAGCTGTGCTGATGGCCCATCCATCAGGTATAAGGTGACAAACACCATGTCTGAACCAGCCCTTAGAGTGAGGGAACTCAGACACTCCGACTCCTTTTCCCAGCAGGAGCCGACATGTGGCTTGCTGCTGCCAACTTCAAAGAACCTTTGCCTGGGAATGACCTGGTATAAATCCCAGGGGTCTCTCATATTCCATAAATTGCTATATGTATCATATTTTCTGTGTTGCCAGGCTGGCAGACCCTCCAAACTAACAGAGCAGGTAGGGCCCTGCCTGGCGTTGGTTCTGAGCACATTTCAGAACCTTCTGAGGTAAAGACTGCCCGTTAGGCAGTCCAACAGTGCCCTAATGGTACCACAGGGGTCCACCCCTCATGTTTGGTATCAGACTGCTGGGTACATCGAGCAGATCTGGAAATATTAGTAAATCTGCCCTGACCTGTACGGTTCTGTGAGATAGAGCCCATATATGGGTAGATATGATTTCTAGCCCCAGTACAAGAGGAGGGCTCATCTCATCTTTGAAGGAGGTGTATAGCTCCCCGCCCTCACTCCCTCCCTACTGAAGCAGGGGCATAAGAATGGCTGAGGACTAAAAACTCAGGGTCCTCCACACTGAACCATCTTGCACTCATCAGATGCCAGCTTGAGGATATGCTGGTATCCACCTGGTCTGAACTCTGAACTCTGGACTTTGAAACCAAGGACTTTATGATTCTTCCCACAATAAGGACATCTTTCCAGAACTAAGTATTTTTCTCCCTTCTTTTATTTTCATAACTGGCTATTGCTGTTTTCATAATTGTTGATTTTCATAATTGTCTGTATATATTAATTATTTATATTGCGTGAATAACGACTTTCTCCAAGTCATTCACTTTCCGCTACCCTGCTTATCAGCACACACAGAAATGATCCCGGGTCTCTGAGGATACGCTACTGTTTGTTTGTTGTTGGCTAGACAGAATATCGTGTGTTTAACCGTTTTATTCGCAGGATTAGTCAGTCAGTTAGTGGGCCCCACGGTCCCATAGTAACCGCGGTGGTGGCAGTTTACTCTGAACCAGTAGGTGACGTTGTAATCACCCGTGTCTCACAGGCTCCCTTCTGAGTTGTCTGCGGCTAATTCTTAACGGTTCCTGCGCATTGACTGCGACCAGAGTTCGCACGATCTGTGCGCTGCACCGTTTAGAAGGCTAAGTGCGGTCAGCCACTAGGGTCCTGTGACAGTGGTAGGCAGCGGTGAGACCTGTGTTGTGCTGAAAGTATCTGCGATAGCGCTAGCGCTATCGAGAAACGAACTAATTCGTTGGTGTAGCTGGAAGGCAATATATTTTTTATATATACAGAGAGACTGTGTAGCCAGTACCCCTCCCCAAAGTTTTATTTTATTTGCATGGAAATGTCGGGAACTACCAGAACATGTGCCTAGCAGACCTGGAAAATCTTGCGAAGAGAGGGGCATTGGCATCCTCCGCAAGACAAACGGGACCTGATGCCGACTTGTCCAGATGGGATGCCCAGCAACTGCGGGAGCCGGGAGTGTCCGCTGAGGTGGATACCAGCCCATCTGACAATCAAGGGGAACCAGAGGCTGAAGATCTTAGGCGTACAGAGGTTGAGCATCCTGCGGGCCCTGTTGCAACAGTTACGCCAGAGACTGTCAGTATGGACCCCAATCCCAGAGTTTCTGACATTACTCCGCCCGGAACTGGCCAGTACTGGACTGTCCATGGGTGCTGACCCGGTAATGCAGCAGGCATTACAAAAGCTGATGGAGACTGACCTGGAAAAGTACATGCAGTACATGGAAGCACGAGAGGAACGGGAGCGGCAAGCTGCTGCTGCTGCTGCTGCTGGACGCCACGCCAGAGAGGGATGCCGCTGAGCGAGAACGGGAGCGCCAATCTGCAGAGGCGCGGGAGAGACGACAGCATGAGCTCGACATGGCAAAGGTTCAACAGGCCAGCCGGAGTTCACCGCCCAGCCTCCCTGCTGAAGGAGCTGCAGCACCCGTAAGTGCAAAATTTAAATTTGCTAATATTGAAAAAGACACTGACATTGACTTGTTTTTGCGGTCTTTTGAAAAAGCATGCCGTCAGTATCGTCTGTCCCAAGACCAGTGGGCCAGACATCTGACACCGTTGCTGCGCTACAAAGCGCTTGATGCCTTCGCAGAATTGCCTGCGGAGAAGGATAATGATTATGCTGCTATAAAAGACGCTATCATTACTAAGTACCAGCTGACGCCAGAAGCCTATCGGAAAAAGTTCAGGGCCTGGCAGAAAAAGTCTTCTGATTCGTACCGAGATGTGGTCAGCAGCTTTGCTCACCACACTCCGCCAGTGGACACTAGGCCTCACCAAAGGGTCTTATGGCGTCCTGGAGGACTTGATAGTCCTGGAACAATTTCTGAACATTTGCCCTGCTGATGTACGACAATTTGTGCTAGAACGCAAGCCGGCTTCAGCAACTGTCGCTGCAGACCTCAGCAAACTGTCGCTGCAGACCTTGCTGAGACTTTTGCAACTACCCGGGTGGCTGATACACGCAGAACTGTCCCATCCAGCTGGAGAGGAGGTCAGCCCAATACCTCGGCAGACCCTCCTGCCCCTGTGAGCCGTCCGCCACAGAGGCCACCCAGCGCAGCTGCTGCACTCAGCCTGCAGCGCCTGGAGAGGTCATCTGTCACTACTGCCGCCAGCCCGGACACATGAAGTTCGACTGCCCGGAGCGGAGACAGACACCCACCAGCACCTGGAATCATCTGGCATCACCTGCACCTCACCCACAGCAGAGGCATCCCGCCAGCGAACCACAGCCTGGATCATCAGATTTTGTCCTGTTTGCCCGCGGAAAGGAATCCGCAGACCGAACCGACCAGCAGCAACTTGTTAGAGTGAACGGCAAAGTTGTCACCGGATTCCGAGACACCGGAGCTGACATCACGTTAGTTCACTCACACCTTGTGCCAAAGGAGAGCATCAACTCCAGCCGATCCCTTGCCCTCACTGGAGTAGAAGGCACCCTTTTTTCACATAGCCCACGCCAGGGTGAAGCTGGATTGGGAGTGGGAGGGGTCCAAGAAAGGGTTGTTGGGGTTATGAAGGATCTCCCAGTCCCTGTGTTGCTAGGGACTGATTTGGGCAAGCTTGTGTCCTACTATGAACCTGCCACGACCGCCTTGTCGCTCACGGAAGGAGACGGACTCTCCACCCACACCAGGTACTTTATACACTTGGGGAGCACCAGGGGGAGGCGGGTTGAATGGTGCCCAGTTCAAGGGGTACCAGGTTCAATAGTGCCTGCTTCAAAGGCACCTGAGTTTGATGTACAGACTGTCTGTTGTGAGGATGCTGTAACTGTACCTGAGTTTACTGTACAACTGTCCGTGATGAAAATGTTCCTGTTACTGTTATAAATGCTTGTGACAATGATGTAGGTAATGCCAATATGTGCCATTCTGACAGTGTACCTGTGCTAGCAATACCGCGCCAGCTGCACTGCTCAGAACCCGAGCTCAGAACAGGTGGAGGGGGTTCCGGCTCCTCCCCCTCCTCTGACCGCAGGGATGAGACCTTCAGCCGCTGGCCTCGTGTGACATGAGCCAGTTGGCTGAAACTGACAGCGCCGTATTCTAGCCGCACTACAAAGTGACCCCAGCCTGGAGGTGCTCATGCAGCAAGCCGCTGAGCCCCCTCGCAGACGGGGCCGCTTTCAAGGTGTACTGGGAAGGTGGGAGACTGTACAGTGAGTCTGCACAGCCCCCTACAGGTAGATCCCACGCGAATACCAAATGGCTTGTGGTCCCGAGTGCGTTCAGGGGACATGTGCTGAAATCCGCACATGGTAATCCTCTGACCGGGCACTCGGGTGTCCGCAAGACACTCGCCGGTATTCGGAAACAGTTTATTGGCCCCGGATGAACAGGGATGTAGCCAACTACTGCAGGGCATGTGCCGTCTGTCAGGAGCTGGGAAGGTCCAGGGATTCCGCGGGGTTCCCTTAGGTCCACAGCCACTCAGCAGGGGAACCCTGCGTGGGCTGGCTGTTGACCTAACCAACCCACTGCCCGTTGTCCGCAGTCCCGGCAGACACCCACGTCCGACTGCAGTGGCGCAAACACGCCCTGTCCAGAACGGTCCATGTTGGGTCAAACCCTGAGGGTAGCCGACCGCGACCGGTCCAGGGGAACCGAGCCACAGGCTCCAATAGGTTTTCCCGCCGTACCGGCAACTCGAGACCCGTCAGCCAGGCTAGCGGCGCCGCCACACATCTTGCGGATGAGTGGCTAAGCCACGGACAAGGGGGGGGGCTGTCACGGACGATTGCGGGGGACGCAGGCGCGTCTGGAACCGCCCGTGAAGAAAAGAACGATCGCACTCGATTCCTGCGTCGATTGCGCTTCAAATCGGTACAATCTGGATTTATTGTGTAGGAGGTCTGCAGTCCCTTCTTAGCAGAGGAATAGCATCACCTTAACTGCAGGATGGCTCTTTGATATGCTAATGAGCCTGGGCCCAGAGAGTCCCTGGCTTCAAGCTGTGCTGATGGCCCATCCATCAGGTATAAGGTGACAAACACCATGTCTGAACCAGCCCTTTAGAGTGAGGGAACTCAGACACTCCGACTCCTTTTCCCAGCAGGGAGCCGACATGTGGCTTGCTGCTGGCCAACTTCAAAGAACCCTTTGCCTGGGAATGACCTGGTATAAATCCCAGGGGTCTCTCATATTCCATAAATTGCTATATGTATCATATTTTCTGTGTTGCCTAGGCTGGCAGGACCCTCCAAACTAACAGAGCAGGTAGGGCCCTGCCTGGCGTTGGTTCTGAGCACATTTCAGAACCTTCTGAGGTAAAGACTGCCCGTTAGGCAGTCCAACAGTGCCCTAATGGTACCACAGGGGTCCCACCCCTCATGGTTTGGTATCAGACTGCTGGGTACATCGAGGCAGATCTGGAAATATTAGTAAATCTGCCCTGACCTGTACCGGTTCTGTGAGATAGAGCCCATATATGGGTAGATATGATTTCTAGCCCCACGTACAAGAGGAGGGCTCATCTCATCTTTGAAGGAGGTGTATAGCTCCCCGCCCTCACTCCCTCCTACTGAAGCAGGGGCATAAGAATGGCTGAGGACTAAAACTCAGGGTCCTCCACACTGAACCATCTTGCACTCATCAGATGCAGCTTGAGGATATGCTGGTATCCACCTGGTCTGAACTCTGAACTCTGGACTTTGAAACCAAGGACTTTATGATTCTTCCCACAATAAGGACATCTTTCCAGAACTAAGTATTTTTCTCCCTTCTTTTATTTTTCATACTGGCTATTGCTGTTTTCATAATTGTTGATTTTCATAATTGTCTGTATATATTAATTATTTATATTGCGTGAATAAACGACTTTCTCCAAGTCATTCACTTTCCGCTACCTGCTTATCAGCACACAGAAATGATCCCGGGTCTCTGAGGATAC